>NC_139981.1:3769270-4155270 GCF_963993115.1 Abramis brama | reverse complement strand
GCTGTCTTTGTAGGTGTTATAATGGACTACAAGTTTTGTCTTCTGCCACATGCACTCTGCTTTTCTGCATTGTCTTTTCATATTTTGCACTGCTGTTGAGTTTCTTCAAGGTGTTTTTTGTCTGCCACTCTTCTTCCTGACTTTCACAGGAGCAATATCATCAATTACACTTTTAACTTTTGAGTTAAAAGAATCAAGGAGAAAATCAACAGAGTCTGCAGATATGCTTGGTGTTAAGGATATAGCCTTCATAAATAGTACACTAGTGTTCTCGTTTAACCATCTCTTCTTGACAGACACAGATCTAGCTTCAGTGGCAGGAGAGATCAATATATCAAAGAAAATATAGAAATGATCAGACAGTGCTACATCCTTAATAACAATCAGTGAAATGTTTAGACCCTTACTGATAAGTAAATCTAGAGTGTGTCCGCGATTGTGTGTGGGTCCATGTACATGCTGAGTCAGATCAAAAGTTTTTAAAACAGTATTGATTTCTTTTGCCATATTGTTTTCTGCACTAAAAATCTAAAAATCTAAAAATCTAAATCTAAATCTAAAAATCTCCAGCAATGGCAAAACAGTCAAACTCTGAGGTAATTGTTGATAACAGTTCTGTAAAGTCCTCAGCAAAGGCTGGAGAGTATTTTGGAGGCCTGTAAATAATGATAAGTAAAATGCGTGGAGCACCTTTTAACACAATACCCAGATATTCGAAAGAAGGGTAATTCCCAAATTATATTTGCTTACATTGATAGATATCTTTAAAAAGAGCAGCTAGACCCCCACCTCTCTTAACAGCTCTTCAGACACTCATAAAAGTAAAGTTAGGAGGGGCTGCTTCATTGAGGATTGTTGCACTGCAGCTGTCTTCTAGCCAGGTTTCATTTAGAAGCATAAAATCCAGGTTGTTTGTGGTTATTAAGTCATTGACTAGAAGTGATTTATTTTTAAGTGAACGAATGTTTAAAAGTGCTAACTTAACAGTCTTACTTTTTGTCCCCACATCAATCTTAGTTTGACGTGTAATAGGCACCAGATTAGTTTGGTTTGCTGTACGGCTATTGAAGGCCTTAGACTTTCTATCTTGTAATAGAACAGCAATAGAGAAAGATACAGGCACACTGGGTTCCCGCTTGTTCTGTAAACATTTGAGAAAGTTACTGTTATCATAGCGGGGACCCGACACATATCACTGAGAGCTGGTATCAGTTGTTTTTGGTTCACCTCGAGCAGATGGAGGAGGGTGTGGGCCCTGGCGTTGTGGCAGAGGCCGAAGAGCTCTCACAGGAGGGGGAGGGCGAGCTGGGCCCGCAGGCTTTGGTGGTAGCGGTGCCTGTCGTTTTTTGGTTGGTATCTGGGGGCTTGCAGCAAAATAGTGGGATAGTTTGGTTCCAGCATACACCAGTTCTTCCATTTTCTGTGAGAAGCACATTAGTGGCGATGCTGGAGAGAGGGAAAAAGTGTCTGGTGAAAGGGGCTGTTGCTCTGGTGTTATTGGAGGCTGTGATATGCTGTCCTGGCTTCCCTGGCTGTTTTCCAGGAAGTCGTCCTTGGGTGCTGAATCTTCGAGCAGTTCTGATATTTCTGTCTGTGGTGAGCTCTGTGGGCAGGGTTCAGCAGAGATTGAGTCCGTGAGCAGAGGTTGTTGTGGCGGAGTGGTGTTATCATTGTCCTTGTGTGATATGTCAACCGCATGTCCATTTTGCTGCTGAAGTGAAGTCCCGTGGTCATTCATACTGTGTCCAGGTGTGTGTGTGCCGTTCAGATTGAGTGGATTGGCACACACTGCAGAAGGATGATTGAGGGAGAAGTAGATATTGTCCTTTAACACTCTTGAACCAAGTTTGTTTGGGTGATGGCCATCCCGATGAAAAAGTTGTCTCTGACTCCAGAAAAGATTGAAATTGTCAATGAAGTTTACTCCTTTTATGTTGCAGGTTTTTTGCAGCCATGTATTTAGCCCAAGCAACTGTGAAAACCTGTTTGTTCCTCTTGCTGGGAGTGGTCCACTGATGAATGTTTGAACTTTCAGTCTTTTAAGTGTTTCAAAAAGTTCATTGAAATCCTTCTTAAGGAGTTCTGACTGCTCTTTATGAATATCATTCTTCCCCACATGAATGATGAGTCGATTTGCAGTCTTATGTTTCATCAGAATGTTCTGAAGTTCCCTGTTTATATCAGAAGTTGTTGCTTGTGGAAGGCAGCACGTTGTTGTATCCCTGCCACTAATGTTTCTGATTATGGAGTCCCCCACTATCAGAGTCCTGGGCTCGGCAGCGCTCTGAGCTGAGTGCCGCTGTCTGCTCGACCTTGAGCGCCAGTTAGCATCAATGTTAGCTACTGGCCCATTCAGTCTGTTTTCGATCACATTCATCACGTTTGGGGATTCCTCATTTACATTCATTAGTACTTCAAATCTGTTCTCAAGATGTATAGGCGGTGGTAGGAGACCAGTGTTTGCAATCCTTGTCAGAGCTGTATCTGGGGTAGAGGATGCTACTGCGGCAATATGTGATGCTCGTGACAATCTGATGTCTCGAGTGCCTTTGGGTCTCGCTCCCTGTTTGTGCCATCGATTTGTAAGTCGATCGGCTTGTTTCTCTACCTGTCGAGGAGCACTAGTTTCATGGGACTCACCGGCTATATGCTGAGGGTGTCCATGATAAAGCTCTGTTGTGTGCTCCGTCTGGTTTGGTGGTCCCGTAAGTAACTTTGTTTCAAGAACTGCAATCCTTTGTAAAAGTCTGTGGCAGTTGGTGCAGCAAGTAGATTCTTGAACCAGAAGAGGCATTTTCTCTTATCCTTGTAGGCAGTTGTGTTTTCCTTTCCCGGAATGTAAGCTGGTCGGGTAAAAGAATAGTATAGTAGCTGGTCGGGTAAAAGAATAGTAATCCAAAACTTTGTCGTATGAGCACTGTGCTGATTTGCTGAAGTTAAAATTAGGTGATAAAAGGAAATAAAATATAAAAATATAGGAGATAAAATGTAAAAGCGATAGAGCAAAGCGCGGAGCAGTAAGCAAGGGCGTCCGAACAGTGCTCACATTTTGCGCTTGACAAGTGTTGATTTTAAGACCAAACCATAAAATAAAACATTTTGCATCCTTGATTCACTAAAACAGTTATGCAAATTAAGTAACAAAATGAGTGCAGAACTCAATATCCATGCAGCAGTGTCAAAATAATAACTTCAATACTCACAATATCAACATGTACACTGTAACACCCAGTTAAGTTTGTCTGTGGGTGGTTTGTGAATAAGATGCGCTAAAATACCTCATTAAAACTCAGTTTTGTTTTCTTTTTGCTCAGACATTTGCCAGCTTGAGTATGACCCAGGAACTTGCTCAGACTTTGCGATGAAATGGTTCTTCAACGTCCACAGTGGTGAATGCGCCCACTTCTGGTATGGAGGCTGTGGAGGGAACAGCAACCGGTTCAACACTCCGGAGGACTGTGAGAATCGCTGTCTCAGGGCCAAAAAAGTATCTCCTAACAAATCTAAACTGTGATATCTAATGAATTTCCAATGAATGCAAAATCCATTTATCTACTTTTGGCAGCTTCTGTATTCATGATCGTATTCTCATCATTGATTATCAATTGGCAGCCCTAGAGACAAGTCTTGAAGTTTTAGCTAAATGTATTTGTTCAGATGAGTTAATGCAGGCCTAATGATTTAAGAATCATTCAAGTCATTGGCTAAGACAATGTTTTTGGACAGCTTACATGAACAGAGTGCAATTTGGTGCTATTAGTGGTGCAGAAAAGGCATCTTCACCTTTAACATAAACCTTTTTTGATCACCTTATAAAACCTGAATTTCAATATTTGAGTTGGACTGGCCATGCTTTATTAAAGACACTGTTAAGTGGAATAAAAATATTATGAAATTAAGAATATGTTGTACTTCATTTCTATTTTAGGAGTCACTACATTTTGACAATTATAATCAAAGTAGTCTTTAATGCACGTTTCAGGCTATATGATGTTTAATAAGCACTAAACAACAAACTGTTTGTTTAACCCTCACATACCATTTACATTGCATTCAAGGTTCTATCAGTCCTCACTTGGCCTGGGAATTGAACCCATTGCCTTGCCGTTGCTTGTGATATGCTCTACTATTTGGCAAGTATTGATATTGATATTATCTTCCTCCTAAAAAGAGTTTCTGGAAAGCCACTGGATATAAAATCAGAAAACTGGGAATTGAGACCAACTAAACATTGGGACTTGAAAAAGAAAAACATTATAGGTCATCCAAAACAGTCAGTAACAGCTAGAAAAACCCAATTTTCCTGCCAAAATGAAAACACTTGATAGTCTGATCTGCTATTGCACGTAGGCGTAAACCATATTTATTTAATTTCTTAAAACATTTTTGCTTCAGTGAGTCTCTGAGGGTTTAGATGCCTGGGGTGGGGGGTGGGGGTGCTGTCCCATGTTAAAAGCTGAAGTGTGTTTCTAAATGTTCAAATACTTTCTTCCTATCCCAGTTTAATAAAGAGGCTGCTCATTGCAGAGCCATGGGTTGAGCGTGAAGTCCAGCTCTGCCTCTCTAGATGTAATTTGGGATTAATGGGTGGAGCAAGAAGGTCTGGCCATACCCTAACTAACCCCACCCATAACTCCATCCCTCCACCCATTAGATCCACAGAGGTGGAGCTGGACTAGGTCAAGCTCAACCCATGGCCTGGATGTAATTTGGCTCCTCAGTGAGCACCACTTGGTTTAATATGCAGAGACAACTAAAAGTAAACCGTTTATAGCTTATAGGTTGACAGTGGGAGTGAACACTGTCATTAGCTTTGCTATTCTATATTCAGCTTTATGAGGTGTCACAGTAACAGCACAAAAGACTTTTTCAATTCCATTTCATAAGATTTAATGACAATCAACAGGTTCAGGTTAGTGTGGTAAAAGCACACAGTAAAATTGAGAACGTAGTACAGTGATTTCAGTCCGTTAACTTGAATCCCACAATGTTTTTGACCACCATTAACTTTCCTGTCAGTTTAAGTGCAATCCTGGAGGCCGGTCAGAATCCCCCATGGTATTATTGCTGATGTGAAGCATGTTCAGCCCTTGTTTAGAGAGGAGGATAGTCTCCCTAAGAGACGTTGAGAAAGCACAGGGAATGTCCTTAAGAGAAACATCATATTAGCACTAAACAGAAGCTCTCTGATTGCCAGTCCACAGAGAACGTTCTATCATTCATCAACAAAAAATTTCTTTCTCACGCCATTTAAAATGGCTGACACCAGGACTGATATCATAATGAGAAAAAGTAGAGGGGCCTTTCACATAGAACGCGTTTTTACATTCCACTGCTCTACTTTTCCATAGTTTTTCAATGTAAACATACTAGATGGACGTCTTTAACCATTTTGCAGCTTCTCGGACATGAAACGACATTCTAAAAAAGAAATGTTCTCTAGACTTTGTGTTTTTTTCTTTAATTACACTGATCTCTGTTTCGGTTTTTTTAACAGCAAAAATGCGGTCTGTGTGGAACCGGCCCTTTACAATGTTTAATGCACTCAGCCCTACTACTACAATACCTTTTATTAAACAATAAACACTATATATAGTCTGAGGAAATATACACAACCAAACTAAAATATGATAATAGTGTAGTATCTAGCAGTAATTGGTACTTTGTTTGTCAATTCATGTTTTTCAGTACCATGACAGTAGCTCAGCTGGTTTCAAAAGTGTAGTTTTTTCAAAAAACAAGCTGCTCTGTACAAGTATCAAGGCAGTATAACAAAACCCCCCACATTTGTTTTTTTATCACATTATTATATCACCCATAATCAGACACACTCTCCTAACATTGGAGTGTATTCAGTGAATTCCTTTAGTGCAGCCCCTGCATGGCATTTTAAGTGCTTCTTTAATAGTGAAATATTTGGTTAAATGTTTTTAAACCAATTTTTAACTTGGTTATAATGACTGTATTCTAGTTTGTTGTTGTATTTAGTGGAAATGTATCTGTTCATATTTAATCGAGAGTGTTCATTAATTTAAATCGCCTTAATGTTTTTGTTCCAGAACAAATACAGATCTGATTAAATTATTCATTTTAAGCTTAACAAGCTTAAATGAACTGAATGAACTTTTCAGTAGCTTTAGGTTACTGAATTCCATCTATTTTAAATTATGAGTGGCTTACAGTTTTAAAGTATCTTCAGGATATCAGTTTTGTTTGTCAAGTATCTCTGCAGGTGTAAACAAGAACACAATCAATAGAAGTAAAAGTCTCTTCAATATGCTGAAACCAAAGTAAAATGATTTACTTATTCAATACAATATTCTTTCATCTCTCAAAAATAAGCCACCTTATTCTGTGGATAAACGCTTCTGAATGAAAATGTTTGGGCAAAGAAACGCTTGATGAATCCTTGGAGGATCTTGATGTGAAACATTAATATTCCGGACTGTTTATCAGTAATTTCTCTGACCATTTCTCTGATCTTATAGAGTGGGGTCCAAAAAGTCTGAGACCACTAGTAAAATCATGTTTTCTTATTTATTTATTTATTTGTTTATTTATTTATTAAATTCCATGTTCTCCAGCATGGTTTGATAATATTGAGCAGTGTTATTTCTGTCAGGAGCACTATCGCCAAATACGCTTGACAATTATTACAGTTAGGATTGGCGGTTCTGTTCTGGACAAGAACTCCCTGCGCATCCATGCAGCCTAGCATTGATAAGAGCAGGGAGACCAGCAATTTACCTATTTATCAACTTATTAATTATTATTGATTAATAAAATAACCCTTAGGGTTAACAGAACAGAACCAACATGAATGTATTACAGATATCATTAATGTGGATCAGCTGATAGTCAACTGATGCGAGCTTGACTAACATGACCTGACAGAACTGACGCCACGCTTGATTTTAGTATTATTTATATGCTAATTTAGTATTTATTAATATTTAGAATTTTCTTTTATTTATTTATTATTATAAGATCTGTTAAGAAATTTGTCCATTTCTATTCTTATTTTTTATTCATTAATTTTAGTACTTCAACTTATTTCGGTAAGTTTTGTAAGTATGCATCTAATATTTATTTTTTATTTCAACTTTATTTCAATTACCAGAAATAATTTGTAATAGTTTTAGTTAATAATAACAACACTGAGCTTCAATGTAAGTCAAATCTGACTGTCTCTACAAAGAGTTACATGATTAATATCACAAATTTGTCTAGAAATTGTTCAGAATCTTAAATATTTCTCATTCACTTCATTATAACTTTGTTTGAATTATTTCAACTTTATTGATTTCCAGGTTTATCTGGTATTTTAAATGTGGTTTCAGACATTTGAACCCCAGTGTATGTCCACCATTTAGTTGCTTACTACAGATGTACTTTACTATAAAAGCCTTCATCACCATTGGATAGCAGAATGTGGATCATGCCATTTGAAAAGGGTAAAGAGAAAACCAGATAAAGAAGCAAGGCTCAATGTTTTCGAGTTTAAAAGAGAGTGGTTCTGAATGGGTGCGCATCTCAGTTGTCTGTAAAGTGATAAAGAGAGGATCTTTTCCCCCTGCTTTTCTTTCAGAGGCTTTTCTCCTGTCCTCGAACAGCCTCACATTTGGCCTTGTCTCCGAGAAACTGCTGGAGAAAAAAGTTCACCTTTCAGGCGCTCGCTGTGCCCGCAGGATTATTCCAGCTGTCATCAGGAATCTTCCCAAATTCCTGGTTTCTGTTTTGAGGATGAGCACATACGCCATTCTGTAGCCCCATGGTAAAAGCAGAATCCTTTAAAACTCATAACAATTCCTGTCACACTTTGATAATGTTCACAGATGGCGTTCGGTTATTGTTGTTCTTGGGGAACTGTGGAGATGGAAGCAGATGTCTAATGTTAGTGAGAGGATTCGAGCGTTCAACACAGAACATGGTGGAGTAATGGTGAAAGAGGCGAAGGGATGGCAACATAATTAAACCCTATTCCATGATAATTATTTTAAACCGTATCATATTTAGTCCAATCCCATGCAAGATGATTGTTAATAAAAAAATTTTTTTTATATAATTCAATATTGAAGTGTTGATTTAAAAAAATACAGCAGTTTAGTCTTTTATAGTTATGTGTGATGTGATGTTATGTTAGGTGATGTAATGCTCTATTGAAATCAAATGTACTGTAAACGTTTATTTCGATAGTCCACTTTAGACATTCTACTAATGCTGCCTTCTTGTGCATTCAGGAAATGTCCTTCCTCCCGCTTCTGAAGCTAAGATTACGAGCTGATCGCATTCAAGTTCTTTGTTGTCGGTAAGAATAGGAATCATGGACGACATCTGGCTTATTCTTGGGAAAATCTTAAAGCAATAATTATATTTAGTGCTCCACATTCATTGACAACCATACAAACAATCACCGCGCTATAGTCATAGTCAGCTGAAGTATAGCTATAGTCAGCTTGCTGACAATTCTGGAATTTCGGTCAAATACAGGTAATTTTCGATGCGTGTGAAACATACAATATGCTTCAAATGATTATTCATATATGTAAATATGCACTATTTGGTAACACTTTATTTTACAGTGTTCTTGTTACATATGTTACATGTACTTACCATAGTAGGCTAATTTAGTTAATTATGCATAATTACGCATACATTATGTAAATTATGCATAATTACATGCAACTAACCCTCAACCAAATCCTAATCCTACCATAACCCTATAGTAAGTACATGTAGTTGCTTAATATTACTCAGTACTTAAATATATAATTACACTGTAACAATGACACCTTAAAATAAAGTGTAACCCACTATTTTAACAGAAAGAAAAGGTGATGTAGCTTTTGTGGAAAAACAAATAAAGAACACCAGTCACAGCAGCAATCGTTCTCCCCTCCGCAAAGTTTAAAGTTTATAGCCCACCCAACTCGGGGAATTGGGAATCAAAATTATCCCTGAGCTTGAGAGGGCGTTCATGTCCAATTTTTAACTAGGAAATTTACATTTACATTTACTCCGATAGCACGCGAAGGCAGCATAAAAACAAAGTTCTGAAATGAAACTCTAGATGGCGCAGGCTGATAGGTCTTTAACTCAATCTGCTTGCAATCACATCGTTCTCTATAGGGCACAGCTGACTGGTTCCTGCTATATCAGCAGCCAATGAGCTCACTGCTCAACCTTCAAATACTTGGTCAGCATTTGCTGTAGCTGATGCAGTGCGCTTTCAGAAGCCCTCCACCTTCCCCAGCTCCACCTGTAAATTGTACAGCAGCGGCATGTCTTACTTGCTCACAGCAGCAGTGTAGCAGATCTATTCCGCCAAGACCAAATATATCAACATTGTTTCCTCATTTACATGCCAAACACTCAAGAGAGTTGTCATGACAGAGCTGCTTTAAAGCCAAAACAATCTCTGTTACTTTAAGTTCCTATTATCACTGTAAAGCCGCTTTGGAACAATCTACATTGTTAAAAGCGCTATATAAATGAAGATGACTTGACTTGACTTGACAGAACTATAAGGTTATGATATGATAGATATGTGCACATTAGACTACTGACTGTCTACTGAGAATTGTTGCTTGTTAGCAGATTGTCTTGTGTCAGACTTGTGAAATTTCTCATTATGTTTTAGCCTATATTGTGTGCTAACGTTGCTTGTTACTTATTGTGGTGTGTTGTATCTGTTTTATTATTACTTTTCTATGTTGTTATTACTTGTGGACTGTAAAAAGTCATTCTATGTTTTTTATATGCTGATTTTAGGTTGCCTTTATAATAACTGACCAGGGACAACAGATGAAAATTAGCCTGTTGAGCTAACTCTGGCTCATTTACAGTTATTTTACTGTTAATCAATGAGCACTGTCCCTGTAAAATAAACAAATAAATGAAATGAAATGAAATGAAATATAACTTTGCAACTACTGTACATGTCAGCTAACTCTCTTTAATTTGCAACTACATGTCAACTAACTCTCGTTAGACTAGAGTATTAGTAGACTGTTAGGTTTGGGTTAGTAGAATAAGTTGATATGTACTTGCAAATTTATAGTCAGTAGAATGTCTGTTTAGGAGCATCAGAATGAAGTGTTAGCAGATATTAAGCAGACAGTCTACTAATACTCTAAAGAGAGTTAGTGACATGTAGTTGCAGAGTTACTTATAGTTAGTAGAATGGACAAGTTGCTACCAAATTGCATTATGGCAAGTGCATTTATAGCTAATCCTATGAAAATAAGACTTTATATATAATGTTTACTGAGAAAATGATGCTTATATTGTCTTTTTTAGACATGAAATGAAATGTTAATAGAGTTTGGCAGGAGTTATAATTCAGGACGGTTCACCTGCCTAGTGTGGTCTGGACTCTCTTTGGGTGGTGGTTATACCTTACTGCGCAGCAGACCCCCTGACGGATGCTCAGGCGTACTGCACTCAGACGAGTTCTTGGCTTTGTCCTTGTTATTGTTTGGCTCGTTGTCTTTGATGATGTCGTACTGGCGGCAGAAGAGCGCGATCACACCTGAAAGAGACAAAATGACACGCACCCCGAATGCAGATAGTGTCAGATGCTATTTACACTAAGTGTAACACAAATTTACACAAAGTGTAAAGAGCAAATAAAAGTTTTTTCTTTGCACCAAGTGTAAATAGTTGTTAAATGCAAAATGGTATAATTAGTGCAAATTGTGGCAGATAGTATTTACACCTCAGTGTATTCTAGTACATTATAAAACTCGATGCAATAATAACAACATATTCAGCGTATATGATTATATTTATTAAAACCATAAATGGATGCTGCCTTATGGGACATTACTTGTACTTGGCATCACCTCCCCTACATCTACTCCCACCCCCACCTGTTAAACACTTTATTCCCACTATTAAATACCAGTTAGGCACTTTATTTGTACTTTTCTTGATTGTTATTTAAAATAAATGCCACTCCGAGGTGATAAGCGACGGGAAAAGGGAGAAGAATGATTTTGGTAAAAGCTGGATTCGAATGGGTCGGTAGTGCCAAAAGCTAAAGCCACCCATCTTATATTATCTACGCCACAACAGATTTCAATCAGGTAATGGTGGGCGTAAGTGTAAATATATTCTGCCAAAAAGGAAGGTATTTGCACTTGGTGTAAATAGACACTCTGATTAACGTATTATCGTAATCACAAACACACTGGCTTGTAGCGCAAATAGTTTTAACATTTACTGCACTTTGTTGTTCTTCTAGTTATTTACCTATGAATTAGAAGTCCGCGCATTCACAGAAAATAGTTTGCTTCCACGTTTTAAAATAAGATGGATAGATAAATGCTGTTTCTCTCAATGTGCTGTTCATTTAGCCATGTGATTGTAATCCCTGTTGTCTATTAACTGATTGTGTTCCATATGGAATATGGTTGCAGTTAATGTGTATTTTAAAGGCTGGAATACACCAAACGAATTAAAACACTGGGCATCTTGCCGATATTGTAGAGAAAAACTGCTAAAAGCAAAACACTGCCTTTCCACGATCTCCGACATTTGCATAAGTCTGTTGGATTCTGATTGGTTGTCAATGTTGTTTCCAGCTAAAAAATAGTGATTCCAATGATATCGCTACTCTGTGCTGTTATAGCTGTGGTGTGGAGAGCTATTCTTTTGAATTTAGGATGATTTTTATAACAGTATATTTTTTATGAAAGAGTGGGTGTGGCCATATGAATGTGTTCATTATGCTGCTTTATATGGCAAACTTTATTGTTATCATATGATTTCAATATATTATCATAATCATAAACACAATGGTTTGTAGCACAAATGCTTTGATCGGTTTCTACACTTTGTAATTCTAATGAATCGGAAGTCTCGCACATTCACAGAAAATACTGGTGGTAGATTGTCTAAAGCTAGAAACTACTCCTCCAGACTGTAAAGCGGGGGGAAAGTGGTGTAATGTTTTCCAGCCTTCATGGACGTGGATTGAAGCCAGATTTGAGAGATGTTGTGATTGTCCAGAGCTCACCTGCCCACATGATCAGAACCACCACAATGATGATGATCTCTCCAGCCCTGAGCTGAGCGTTCTGCCCAACTTCTTCCATGGTGACTTCGTCTGGCAAGAATACAACGACATTATTAGTGGTATGTCAAACATTGATAATAAATAACGTCTAGGCCTAATGGTTTTATAACTATCCCATATTTTGTATGATCACATTTTCATTAGTAATTCATACTGAAAAATGAAAAGTTATTAGAATCTACTCATACAGCAGTTTAATATAATTCTGCATCATGTTTACTATCTCAATTCAATTTTTAGGAATTAAATTGGAGTCATTATAAATTCTTTAAAAAAAAACAATTTCAGTGAAGCGCAACCCTTGTACGATTATATCAGAGAGCTACTTATTCAGTAGCTGTGCACCTCTATGTATTTCAAACTGTGGCGATGTGTGTTTATTAGTGTTTGTGTCAGTACCTTTGCTTTTAGAGGCCTGTGTTTCTGCTTCTTTGTGGGTTTTGAAATGCAGCGGTTCACTGAGGGGACTCGGTCCGCTTATACTGATAGACTGAACATGCACAATATAGTCCGTATCTGCCTCCAGATCCCACAATGCACAGCTCCTCGTGGTAGTGTTCACTTCTTGGATAAAGCGCAGCATGCGAACGTCTTTTTTCTGTTATGGATAGATAAAACTAGTATTTAACCAAATGCTTTCTCATTTGTGAGATGCTTTCTACTAATGAACATGAGTGCTGAGTGTGTGACCTTTCCTTTCTCTCTCACACACACATCTTCTGATTACCTGTTGTGTGATGGCAAAGCCGATGACTGGCTCTCCGTCCGGGGTGTCCCATGTCACCACAGCTGAGCTGCCCTTTAAATCTCTGATGGACACGTTCACTGGAGCAGCCAAACTGTCTGAGAAGAACAGAGAGGAATCCAGAAGCTTCATTCAAATAATCTTCACAACAGCAGACCTCTGATCCAGTTAAAGTGAGCTCAAGTTCTTACTCTCTGACATGAACTTAGCTACAGACACCTTCTCCAGATCTTACATTAAAATGTACCCCTTTTTATTTTTTTAATGCACATTCCTGCTCTTATTTATCTACACTTATCTCACTTTTATATCTTTATAATGAGTAAAAATAGAAGTTTAATTTTTAGTTTGACTTTTTTGCTGAGTAAGATCCCAGTCTTTTAGCTATTTTAGTTCTCATATAGTTCTCTTTTGCGTCATGTTGACCTGTAATACAACGTGTAGGTGTTTGTGTGTGTTTGCTGAATGTTGAAGTGTTCTCAGGTTTGTTGAATGAGTGCTGTGTGCTTCAGAGAGCTCAAGCGCCGTTCTTTCTCTTCTCTGTTTAGACGCCACTGTTTCACACACATTGGGTTAAAATGCTATTTCTAGAAGATAGAGGACGTGGTAATGAAGTCGTTTGGAGGGATGATGTGCGAGAATCTCACCCACCAGTAGGATTTATGGCGGCCCAGATAAAAAAAATTTTTTTTATGCATATAAGCCCCTCTGTGCCTACATGTCAGGTGATTGACAAAAATTGTTTGTAGTGTATTGCTACAGTGAGCAGAGAATCTTAGTAAGTGTAAATGGATTGCATTCATGTTTTATGCATAGGTCTCTGAAACACCAAAATGAAGCTATGCACTTTTTCCCCCAGCATTTTTATCCTTTATGAACTACAGTATCTGTGAACATTTGAAGATGTAGAAATCTTTTGAGAGATTTTTTTTATATATTTTTTTTATATATATATATATATATATATATATATATGTGTGTGTGTGTGTGTGTGTGTGTGTGTGTGTGTGTGGAAAATCATCCCTATTTTGTCTTCACTAGCTGTATTCATTAATACTATGATCAGAGTAGTGCGACTCATGAATGACTCTTAGAAACAAATACTCAATGTCAAATTTGAATCGTTCTAAACACTCTCTCACTGAATCAGTATGAGTGGTTCTTGTCTTGCTCAACAGCAAGCCGTTATTTTTAGAGTTTAAAAATGTTACTTACTGTGTTGCGTACTGAAAAGATTATTTTCAATCAGAAATGCAAGTAAATTTCATGAATTCAGGAACTGAAGTACAATTACAAAGAAACGGCACATTGAATTAGAAAGATTAAAATAGCATTTTCTTGTAAAATGTTATCCAATGATCTTTATTTTATTTCCAACTCTTAATTTTGTTTTTACAGTGTGTGTACATAAGGCTTTTATGACTTCCTTCTATGCTTTTTAACATGTCTTATATGCACGAACGTTCCTTAGTGTGTAATGTTGCTGTTTGCTCTTGAATAAGGTCTGCAAAGTCCCTCCAGTGGGAGTTATTCTATATATCAGTGTCACTGTTTCTGAACTCCCTGAAACGCCTCCATGGTAGTCCTGAGTTTTCTTCAGGGAACGAACACATCACAATATTAATCATTTAAATAATTCCAGGCCAAGGCATACGCAAAATAAAAGGACGGGGCCTGGTTGAGTTAGTTAGCAGTGAAACTGTCAGTTATGGTGAGGGATATTTCCCAAACACACTTGAATTGTTGACCAATCACAACACACTGATCCAGCCGACCAATCAGAGCACACTGCGCTTTTCAAAAGGAGGGGCTTCATAGAGACAGGAACTAAACAGGGGTGCATTTCCCAAAGCCAAATATGATCACAAGTTCTGTTGTTACTAATAGAGTTCAATGGAACTTGTGGCCATAGCATTACTGACAGACTGGAAATAGAGGTGCTGCACCAATGTCAAAATATGTGAAAAATCATGTTTGTTTTGAACATTTAAGCATGAAAACCTTTTCTAGTAGTAAAAATAAAAGACTTAAAAGGACATAATAGGTCCCCTTTAAAGAAAGAGAGAAAACAGTTGTACCACTTTCTCTTGGACCATGGTTCTCTTCAAACTGAAAAATGACCATGGAAGTGACAGTTTATGCTAATGCATGCTGAAAATGTATACATGCATTTGTCTTCTGACATATTTAGAAGATGACACATAAAATTAAGCTTGTGTAGCTAGAAGCATCTGTCGAGTATGTTTCAGCATAATAGCTCCCTAAGACATACTTGATATGGTGCATCTGTTTGGTGCTTGTAATAAATAGACTTCTCTATTGGCTGTAGAAAGGCATTCTGGGAGCAATAACATTCACATGCTGTTGAATTATAAATGAAGCACCCCACATAGATGTAGAAGACGGGCTGGAACACATAAACCTGACACTTAATTCCATTCACTTGTACACTTTATTGTGATTTGTTCGGACATTGATTCAGAAATCATTACAATATAGATATATCTATCTAAAGACATCTGCATTAAATTCATTACAAAACATTATTTTACCACACTTTAAATTGATAATGATTTTTGTGTTTTTTTAATAAATAGCCATGCTTAATACGGTGATGTTATATATTTTATTCTGGTAAGCTCTAGGTTGTTTAATTTAATCTCCTTACAAAATCAATTGAGACTGTATAAAATAAAGAATGACCCAATCTAGAAAACAGATCAAGATGATTGTAACAAAGGAGGAACAAAATGAAGGAAGGCTTTGGAGTGAACAACTTAATGTTCCTCTGAGGGTTTTGACTTTAATTTTGTTCAAAGCCTCGCTATAAACCGTTAGATTTCTTTTGAGTTTATGCAACTGTTTTACACAAAATTAATAAGTCACATGAAGTCATTACAGTGGGTTTACCGTGTGAGGGCAGTTTCATAGGTATGAAACAATATAGTTCATTAGCTGTACGCTATTTATAGTTGTCAAGCAATGTCGCAATATGATGGGAGCTATCCGTTTTATAAGAAAACGTGCCGTTTCAACAGATACTGTAAAACTCTAGTTGTCATTGCAGTACTAGTGAGTGTGAGTGTGTGTTTGTGAGGGAAAATGCATATTTTAACTTTATATGGAAACAAGTTTGTGTTGATAGCAATGCATGAACTGTTTATGGAAGAGATTCACCACAAATTCTCCTTTTGTGTTTCACAACATACTGGCTTATGACAAGACATGAGGGTGAGTGAATAATGACATAATGTGCATTTTTGGGTGAACTATTCCTTTAAGCCGTTCATCACATCATATTATTTTTACTATGCTGACCTGATTTGCTCAGCCACGTGCTTCGGCCTTTATTTTTGCCTATTTTTTGCATATTCTCGTCTTCTCTGCCACAGTTTCATTTCAGTGTTTAATGCTTTTCCCTAAAGTAAACCCGCAACGTATTTTCTACTGAAAGCTCAACCTCCTGTCACTGGAGCCTTTAAAAGCATCAAGGAACTGATGGTTGCAGCTGCCAAAGCCTGTTTACATCCTGATTCATGGCTTTTCCCACTTTACTAGGGGTTGAATATGGTGCATTAAGATATAAAATTTATAGCCCATTAAGTTGAAGTAGGTTGTAGTAGTTTGGATTTATTATTTTGCTGCTTCTGGCTGCATTAGAGGAGACTTCTTTATGGTGCAGCATTAATGTGTCCTGCTAAAATTAGGTGGTGACAGAATCACTTATGCATCTATCACTTAGTGTCTTTCTCTAATTGCACTTTTTAAGAGATTTGCATGCCAAATAATCTGAAAACTCTTAAAAAATATGAATATATTTAATATTGAATACTGCAAAAACAATATTCGTAATTTCAAATAGCCTACACAAGGCACATTGTCTGCTGTGTTGCCCAGGCTCTCCACATCACATCATTACACATGCCACATGTGCCCACAATGCCTCGTCGGATGTCATAATTAATGGGATGTGCAACAGTCCCCAGAAATGCATTAGTTTTAATGGCATGGAATCTTGTAAACTTACCAGCCAAGACCCACGACGCCCCGAAACAGCTAAACAGAAGGAGCATCGATGTGGGCATGAAGACCCTCCTCATCCTCTCCACGCTGGCTGGATGATGTGAATGTCTCGCATTCACGTCGATGAATGTCTGAAGCTCTGTGTTTCAGATCCACACACCAGCTCTGCTTCAGTTACATCGTTCAGAACAGCGGATGTTCATATGAACACATTTAAACGGAGACATTCCTTGTCTTCGCGATTTTTTTTCATACGGCTGTCATGCAGGCTACCTGATGCAAGCCTGAAGAGACTGACTGACTGACTGAAGAGAAAGAATGTGGAGAGCCTGTAGCATCACACACACACACTCTCTCTCTCTCTCTCTCTCTCTCTCTCTCTCTCTCTCTCTCTCTCTCTCATCGGCACACACACACACACACACACACACACACACTCGTACTCTGATTCTTATTATGCGTCTCTTTCAAATTCGCATTATGTTACTCATCGGTCATTTTTCCATTGTCATCTGGCGATATAATTTGAATTATATATTTTTTAATTTAAAGGGTTAGCTCACCCAAAAATGAAAATTCTGTCAGTAGGCTAATTACTCGTCCTCATGTTGTTCCAACCCCGTAAGACTTTAGATCTTCGGAACACAAATTAAGATATTTTTGATGAAACCTGAGAGCTGGCTCACTCCTTCATAGGCGTCTATGTAATCGATATCTGCCAATCGATTAAAGAAGGAGTGATTAAGTATTTAATTTAATTTAATTTTAAATAGTAGCATAGAAGAAAATGGTAACATTAAATTGTTAACCCCTTTGTTCTTACATTGACCTCATTTACATGCACACAATTTTCCAATCAAGATCTATATTATGCTTATGGATTCCCAATTCATATTCATGCACAATTCATATTAATTCTTTCCATGCCAGCGTTTTAACAAAAAAAGTTGCCAGCAACCGCCAGCATTTTTTATCATTTTCACAAAAGTTTCATGGCCCCCAGAATATTTTATTGTATGAATATCTGAACATTCAATATATAAAATATATTGAAAATACAAAATAAAGAACAGACCCTCTGCTTTTAAACAACAACAACAACAACAACAAAAACCCCAGTTTTATTCTAACTTCATGCATTCCTTTTTTATCAACACTTGGATGTGGGTGAGTTTCATAAAAAATAAAACTACATTTTGAGCAAAAAGCTGAGAAAATAGCGTTGTTTTTCAAAGACTGTCTGGGTCGGATTCAGAATGATGATCAAAACACAGATGGAGTAGGCCTAGATTGAGTCTATCAACACCCCCAAAGCTTCACAGTCCTAAAGCTTGTCCTGGGCGACATTTCATTTGGTAACACTAGGCAGTTTTTATTTAAATGCTGTTTAATGTTTGATGTTCGTGTTATTTTACTTATGCAGATATGCTATCACTTGTTTCTGCTTCTTCTTCGCCTGTGTTTTGATCAGGAGATTCAGTACTCTTTCAGAAGATGTGTAATAGCGCCCCCTATACCGTATAACAGTGAAAACGTGGAAAGAGTTGATATCGAAATATGACCATATTGCTCTTCTATAGAGTGACTGACATGTAAAGTGACCGACTTTCATTTTATACATCTAGGGTCGGATTATCTGAAAAAGCTGATAGCACAATAATAGACTGCTGTGGAAAACAATTAATTCAAATAATAGCGCAGCAGTCTTAGTAAATAATGTGTGTACTGACTTTGTGATTTCAGTCCATCCAAAAGTGATAAGCACAGGTTATTTCACAGACAAAACCCAGTGGTGCTCATGAATGTCTAGTTCTCTCCTGCTCTCTTCTTCAGCATGAGGCCTGATAATGATTGACAAGCGGAGTATAATCTCATTACTGAAGTCATTCACTCGTGTTCGCTGTGACACTTCAACACGAGTTCAGATACATGCAGAAACACACACAAACAAATGAGAGGTTTGGACATCTTCTCGATGGAAATGTCAGCCTGTGAGAGATTCTCCCAACGCTTCTTACACAAGAGCAACAGGAAGAACTAAAGAAATGAAATGAGTCTGGATTAGCCACACAGTGACAGACAGCACAAACGGAAAGCTTCTTCTGTCCAGAGCTGAGCTGTGCATTGCCAATTTATTACACACCCTTATTGAACATCCGAAATGAATATACCTTGTAGAGGTCATGCCTCGGCGGGTCGGCACGGTTTTAAAGGACCAGCAGCATATTAGGTGGGTGGTCATAATGTTTTGGCTCATCATTGTGCATATATTTTGTTCCTGCAAACTCCATCTTATTTTGCCTTTTATAATAATTATGTGCATGCTGATATGAATTGAGAGACTACACAGAATATTTATATTCGTAAAAATTAATTTTTCACACGTCAGAACTGTTTATTCTCATAGAAAATTAGATTCATATAAAATGTTATCTTAAAATAACTCTTTACACATTATAATAGACATTTTAACATTCAATACATAACAAATGCATACATTTCAGGTCAAATTAAAGGGGTGGTATAATGCCCTTTTCACAAGATGTAAAATAAGTCTTTGATGTCCCCAGAGTGTGTATGTGAAGTTTTAGCTCAAAATACCCCACAGCTATTTTTATAAAGCATGTTAAAATTGTCACTTTTTAAGGGTGAGCAAAAACACACAGTTTTTGTGTCTGTCCCTTTAAATGCAAATGAGCTGCTGCTCCCGGCACAGTGGGCGGAGCTTCAAGAGCTCGTGTCCTTTTACCTCACACAGACATGCACTGAAAATTTCAAAAACTTTTAGCCTTTAATGTTCAAACCGAAGTCAGAAAGATGGAGAGACTCAAGAAGAAGTGACAACATGTAGAATGCAACAGGACATTTCTGAATGGTTAGTTGATGAATTTATGTAGCTTATGTGTAGTTATCTTCTAGTCATTGATTAGCATATTCTGTCATGATAATCTATAAATCGTGTTCCGGGGGCGGGGTTTATGTAAATTTTAGGGTTAGTGATGTCAATAACCCGGGAGGAATGTTGTGTAGTCCCTACCAGCCGTTTGTTGTAGTTCTTAAAAAGCTATTTCTTTAAAAGAAAAGATCTCCCTTTGCTTTGAACTTTGAGCGTTGTAACTTTGCAGATGTTGTTTATGCTCAAACAGCAACATTACGCACTAACTAAAGTTAAAAAAAGTGAAATCATAAAGTGCTTTTTTCCATCTTCTGGTTTCTGCAGCATTCCGAATTTCAGAAACGGAGGAGACAGTGAGACTCTTGAATTCGATACCCAGCTTGTAGACTGATACTGGTTAAGCTCCATCCACACAGAGAATAGAATCAGCATCTTTTAAGCCACTACATCAGCTTCTCTCATCATGGGGTTGGGGGAACTTGAACTCCCTGAACTTGAGCTTGCATGCCTCTAACTCTCCATTTTAAATCTTTGATTCGTTACATCACAAGCCACAGCGATTCTCATCAAACCTCCCGGCCTTCACCTCTCGCTGTCTCCTGGGTGTTTCTGGGCATCTGAACTCAGGACATCAGGAAGACTGAGTCTCTTACTCCCAGCGTGCATGTGTGTGTGTGTGTGTGTGTGAGGCAGGACTCCTGACCTCTACAGAGGTAACAGGAAGTTTTCAAGAATGCTGACATCACACTTCCCTCATCTCGTTAAAATGTATGATTTGGCATCAGTGACTGTCGTGTGTGTGTGTGTGTGTGTGTGTGTGTGTGTGTGTTCTGTTCCAGACAGCAGGTGTGTGACATACGAGGTGTGTGCTGATCAGTTGTGCTGTTAGTCTTTATGAGTAACACTTTACAGTAAGGTTACATTAGTTAATCACGAGAGCACTTCTAAAGCTTTTATTAATCTTAAGTTAATGTTAATTTCAACATTCACTAATACATTATTATTCAAAAGTTGTTAATCATCTGTTAATGGAATTTATTGGACATGAACTAACGGTGAGCAGTTGTATTATTGTTAACTAACTTGTAACAACTGTATCGCTCATTGTTAGTCAATGTTAGTTAATACATTAACTAGCATTAATGAGCCATATTGTAAAGTGTTACCACTTTATTTCAAAATCTGTATTAGTCAGACAGTCCATTTTAAATGAACATAGTTGTTTTTACCAAATAAATGTGAAATAGATTTTTATTTTATACTTTGTTTAGATCATCATAGTTTTAAACTACAAATATTTAATAAAATGAATGTTGAAAGGGTCAAGAGTAAAACATGAATTAAAAGGTAGCTATATTAAACAACCGTTTTATGCATTATAAAGTTTTAAAGTGACCGTTATATAACAAAAAGAAAACAAAATAAATATCATAATTAATAACAGTGAACCCTTGGGACATAAAGTGCTTGAATTTCTGCCTCTGGCTTTGAATAATATTGTGTTCATTTATGTACCCATTTCCCCCTATATCTCATATGTATTCCTCTAGTATTTCTTATGTTGGTGAATCGTAATGAGATTCTAGAAAAAAGCAATCCAATAGCTTATTGATTTATGAGATGCAAAGTTTTGTGTATTTGCTTATACATGAGTGTGCATATGTAAATGTTTGTGCCTCTGTATGTGTTTATGTGACATTTTTTTGTGAAACTCAAATATGATATTTATGCATATTTTGGTTTTATTTATTCCTTCACTTTGCATATTGCTGGTTATTTATGGTGTGGAATTGAAATATTCTGTGTGTGTGTGTGTGTGTGTATTCAAATGCAAATGTGGGATAAGAGCGTACATTCAGGTCTCATTTCAGTCAGAGATTAATGAGTGTGAATTTGAGTCACTTCATTATATAATCCAAACGGAGCAAACATGAGCCTTAAAAACCCAACATCATGTTCAGGGGAAATGATTTGCTGACCCGAACGAACAAAATACTTTAGAACTGTTCCAAGTGTGTGTCATCTTCAGAGTCTCTCCTATCCTCAGTTCAAGCATTCAACATCTGGCCCAGTTCTCTAAATGAATCAGAGATTGTATGTACAGACAGGGCCCATTAAAAAGAGTTTAATGTGCTCACTAGAGCATTCCAGAACATTCTATAAGAAGGTCACTGCCACTCATGGGCCGCTTCACTGTAGCACACTGCTAATGAACCAAGCGAGGGACGGGATGAATAAGTTGCAATGAAAACAAGGCATTGTTTTATTTTATGAAATCATCATGAAGTGAGTAACACAGAAGCCACCTTTGTTTCTCTCCACTGTACAAGTTATCTTCTATATTGGGTCTTTGATGGTCCATTTGTGCACTCCACTTTTATCTGTTCCTGCAGGTTTCTGAAGGGTCATGTGTCCTCCATTCATCTTCTGTCTGCTCATCTCTAATTGCTCATCATTAAGGTCTCATTCATGTCATGTTTCTCCTCTATGGTTCTCTGTCCATTTCATAAGGTTCTTCATACCTGGAGATATTTTGGTGGCCATTAGATTTAACAACCACAAGCAATAACATCAGCAATGAGCATATGCATGCATTATATATGCATTTACTCGCTGTATAAAAATATATGATATATCGATGACTCGGTGTATGCAAATTTTTGTCCAAACAAAAGGCTTTTAAAAAATAAATGTAAAATAAAAAAGGATTTTAAAATAATCTTTTAAATCTTTAAAAGCAGAATGCAAGTCAGATTCCAGAAGTACTCACAATAATAAACTTCATTCATTTTTGATTTTTACTAATTTTAGTTGTTTTTTTTGGAAAGTAATAACTTTATCAATATTGTACATACCTTTCAAGACAGACCTGCCACTTGCAATTGTTAAGTTATAATATACACTTGTTGAACAATTGTTTAATTGTTATTGAGATATATATATATATATATATATATATATATATATATATATATATATATACATCCGCTTTATTTACAACTTCAAAACTTTTCTCCAATTTTTCAAATATATTTTGCTCGAATACAAAGTTTATGTGATTATTCTCTGAGCTGGTTGGTTTGGATCAGGAGTAGTGTTGCTTTCGTCAACGAAAATTATGACGAAATATTGTCGTCAACGAACCGTTATCACCTGACGAAAACGAGACGAGACTAGACGTAAATGCATGGTCATGTGACGATGACTAAAATACATGTATAATGCAATATCGTTGACGAATAAAAACGAGACTAAATGTGGTTTAAAAAATAAAAACTATGCTAAAATGTCTCTTCATTTTCGTTGACCAAAACGAGACGAGACGAAATGTAACGTCACGACGAATGAGAGAGTTGTGCGTGAACCTATAGCTTTGTCGGCTTTAAATTCTGGATTGCGATCTGGTCACCCGATTATCAGCGAATTTAACCATATATTACTCCATTAGTTATTCTATTAAAATGTCTCTTTGATATATTTGACACATTCATAATCATTACTTTTGCTGGTTCTTTGTGACAGCTGTTATGTGCGTTATTGGCAGCGTCTCTTGTTACATGAACACGTCACCGCATCAGCGCCAGAACATGGAGATTTTGTTTTAGAGTATAATCGCACAACCTATTCGATATTTTATAATTAAATAAACTAATCGAATATCCAAAAATCGTGACTCATCCCTGCATGGAATCTCTTGTTTCTTTTCCCAAATCTTCACTCACGTCACGTCTCACCCATTTTCTAAAGGTAGGCCTATAAACGTTTCTTGGTTCGCTTTTAATTAGGCCTATTATATTCGTATTCTTTACTGTGGTAAAGTAGAAAAACGCTGTAGGACAGATAGCCTACATTTGTACTTGCATGTCAAATTCTTTTTAACACAGTTTGTGCTTGTTATATTAGACATTGAGCGCGAGTTTAGTTGTAAAGCGCGTTTGACACGTGTGGGTGATTTTTAGTTTCACTTTCTCTGGCAGCGCAATCTCAAACACAGCCTAAATATCTCGCCCTTGTGGAGGATAAAATTCGCTCTTCAAACCAATTTACATCAAGTAGAAAACACGAAGATATCTGAAAAAATGCTTCTGCTTGGTAGCACTGATACAACAAGTTGCCAGCTCAGGGTGCTGACCCACCAAAGACTGTCCGATTAGAGACCAAACGAAGATGCACTTTTCTGGGAATAACCCATTTATTGTCACCACTCAACAGACTGGCTTGTATGGTTGTGTTTGTGTGGTTTTTTTTTGCATTCACGCACAACACTTCGTCCGAAATGCGGTATGTAAACAGTTTATACCGATGTAACTTCAGCGTCAATCTCCGAGTCCCGCTGCATTGTAATACTGTCTCTGTGAGGGCGGGGGAGGTCACATGCTCAAGGTTTCTGGACGCTGATTGGCTCAGGTAAGGTGCCGTGTGTGTCTCAAATACAGAGGGAGAAATTATAAAGAGAGGTTAGGTTTGACGGCAAACTATAGCCTTTTTTACAGCCGCCCCCATATTTCCATAAGGAAATATGTACACATTCAAAAGGCTTTTTAATCTACTGTCAGTTACAATTACTTTAATCAGGAATAGCAGGTAATTGTATAAGTCGTGCAACTGGTCGAGTGTATGTTTTTTCTCCCACCTGAACCTTGGCTGTCCTCACTCTGGTGTCAGCTCCAGGGAATACTTCTGACACCTTCCCCACAGGCCAGAGAGCTCTGGGTAGTTGAGGGTCGATAATCAACACTGTAGTGCCAACCTGGATGTCTGGAGTGTCCTTTCGCCACTTTTGGCGGTTCTGAAGACCCGGGAGGTAGGATTTGAGGTAATGTCTCCAGAATTGGTCCGCAAGGATCTGGCTGTGACGCCATCGCCGTCGGCTGATCAGCTCAGACTGGGGATATACTGTCAAGGGGAGTGAAGCATCTGGCCGCCCCATTAGGAGACAATTTGGGGTAATGGGGTCAGGATCAGAAACATCAGATGATGTATATCCCAGTGGTTTGGAGTTCAAGATTCCTTCAATTTCCACCAACACAGTTTGAAGGACCTCAAAAGTCACTGATTGAGTTCCTAGAGTCACCATCAGGGCGTTTTTCAAGGAGCGAATTTCTCGCTCCCAACAACCTCCAAAGTGGGGTGAGCTAGGAGGGTTGAAATGGAATTCAATTTGTTGTTTAGCCAGATGTCTCTGCAGATCTGGAGCAAGAGATGTAAAAGCTTCCTTTAGCTCCCTTTCACCTCCTCTGAAGTTTGTGCCTTGATCTGACAAGAGCTCATGGGGTTTCCCCCGTCTAGCCGTAAATCGTCTGAGAGCCATAAGGAAGGAGTCTGCTTCCAGACTATGGAGGATGTCGATGTATACTGCTCTGGTGGTGAGGCATTTGAATATTATTCCCCATTTTTTCTCACTGCGTCGACCTACTTTAACGGTATAGGGGCCAAAGCAGTCCACACCAGTGGAGTAAAAGGTGGGCTTGAACAGACGTAGTCTTGCTGGCGGGAGGTCCGCCATTTTAGGTACCTCTGGTTTTTTCCTCCATTTTTGGCACTGCACACACTCTCGCTGCAGATGCTTGATGGCCTCTCTACCCCGTAGAACCCAATATTTACGGCGGAGTTCAGCGAACACCCTCTCAGGACCTGGATGACAAAGTTTGGAGTCATAACTTTGGATGATAAGTTTCGTGATGGGGTGCTTTGGATCCAGTACTATAGGGTGCATGTTGTCAGGTTCAAGGTAGGGACTATGCCGTAAACGTCCGCCAACTCTGATTAATTTGGTTTCTCCATCAAGTTCTGGGGCCAGTGCGACTAGTCGACTGTTCCGTGAAAGTGGTTTACCTGTCCTTAGTTGTTCTAAGTCTGATGAAAAGCATTCTTGCTGTGCTTGCTGCAAAACACGGATCTCGGCACTTCTGTAGTCATTGGCTGTGGCCTCACCATTTTTGGCCTCTTGAAGAGCCGTGGACTCGATTAGCTCCTCGAAAGACTTAAACTGACTAAATTCCGAGGAGGTGAAGCAAACCAGAGTACTGGACCCAATCTTGCGAAGTTCATTATCATCTATTTCAACTGGACTGGGGCAAACAGGCCACAGGTTGGCTGGATCTTTTAAGAAAGGCGGTCCTTGGCACCAGCGTTTGTCCGGGCCAATCTCGCGCAGACTCATTCCCCGAGTGATGTCATCAGCCGGATTGTTGGCGGAGGGTACATATCGCCAGCTGTGTTGTTCTGTAAGGTCCTGAATTTCTGCCACCCGAGTCCCAACAAATACTTTGAATCGGCAGGAGTCCGATTGTAACCATGTGAGGACCGTAGTGGAATCGGTCCACAAGATCGTTTGGCGTATGGGCAGGTTTAACTCATTGTTGAGTACTTTGGCAAGTTGAGCTCCTGTCAGTGCAGCGCACAGTTCCAGTCGGGGAACAGATTGTTGTTTCTTTGGTGCTACACGTGATCTTGCTGTTAAGAAAGCTACCTCTGTTTGCCCATATTGATCCTCTGTTCTAAGATATGCCACAGAGCCATAGGCACGTTCGGAGGCATCACAGAAAACATGTATATCTCTTAGGCTCGTTTTTGTGTCTTTGGTGGGGCTACTGTAACACCGAGGAAGAACGATATTCTGTAGGGCTGGTAGCTCCTCCTCCCATTCGGTCCAGGTTTGTAGCAGATCTGTGGGCAAGTGTGGATCATCCCAATCCCGTTTTTTGTCCCACAATCGTTGAACGAGGATTTTGGCGCGTGTGGTGTAGGGGATGAGGTAACCCAACGGGTCGTACTGGCTGGCTAGGATTCTATATATGTTACGCATGGTAGTCTCACTACTGTCTTTGGCACGGTATTTGTAGGAGATTGTGTCAGACTGATGGTTCCAGAGGAGCCCCAATGTCGACTCATGGGTGTCTGTTTGGCCTTGTGAAATCCAGAGTTCTGCACTGTCCGAAATTGCATTGTGAGGCAGGTGACTTATAGTTAAAGGGGCATTGCTGGACCACTGCCTCAGCTCGAAGCCTCCATCTGCCAGCAGGTTCCTTATTTTGTCAACGAAACACTTTGCTTCTTCTGCTGATGTGAAACTTTGTAGGCAGTTGTCTACATAAAAGGATTTCAGCACCGAATTGCAGACATCATCTCCAGGCGGGCTATGATCAAGGACGTGTTTCTGGAGTGCAAATACGGCACAGCAGGGGCTGCAGGTAGTGCCGAATGGGAGGACTTGCCATTCGTACACACTGGGTTGTTCCTGTATATCCAGATCTCTCCAGAGGAAACGCAAGAGTGGTTTGTCTTCTGGAAGTAGTCGAATTTGGTGGAACATCCCCTTGATGTCGCTGCTGACTGCTACTGAATGTTCCCTAAATCTGAGCAGCACGGCAAGTAGAGATGGTCCCAACACTGGTCCTGGCAGCAGAAGCTCATTCAAGTTTTGTCCGTGATATTGGAACGAGCAGTTGAAAACTATCCTGTTTTTCCCATTGTGGTGCACCATGTGATGCGGGATGTACCAGGAGCTGGAAGGATCTGGCTCAGCATTCTGTGGCAATTTACTAACATAGCCTGCTTGTTCCAGTTTTGAAATCTCAGCAGTATAAGCGGCTGCTTGCTCTGGATTCTTTGCCAGTCTCTTTTCGGTTGCCCTCAGCTGTGATAAGACTGCCTCTTTGGGTGCCCTGAGTTCAGGCATGTTCTTGACACGCAAGAGAGGGGTTGCGTAACGTTTGATACCATCCACCTCAACCCTGATTGTCTTCCTTTCCAAGAGGTCCACTGCCTCCTGGTCCAGTCTGGATCTGATGCAAATCTTTTCGTTGCGCCAGGGCAGTATGTCCATCTGCCATAATTTCTCCACTTGCTTGTAGAGATCTGATTCTGGGAACGAAACCGAAGTGAAGAGACAGTGCTGTTCAGTCATCTCCTGCCGAAAGTGTTGGACTGGGCCCTGTAATGTCCAGCCAAGACGTGTCTTTATAGCCGCTGGTCCCCCTGGAGGGCCTAGTCTTACTGGTTCTACAGGAGTGATCAGATGGGGATAATCAGAACCAATGAGCAGCACGGGACAGACTGCGTCAAAATCATATAGTGGAAGCCCTTTAAGGTGTTGATATCTCTTTCTCAGATTATTCACAGGATGTGAGTGCTCTGCTAAACTTAGCTGTTGAGCAGTAAAGGCACCTTTGATGCGATACCGTTTGGTGGGCTGAGCCATTGGGGAGATTGTAAATGAGACGGCTGCACCTCTGAGAACTTGAAACTCCTGCCTGACTGTTCGAAGGGGTAGGTCTTCAGGCTGACCTTTGAGGCCCAACTGCTGAGCTGCATTGTGGAGGAGGATAGTTCTCTCAGATCCATCATCCTGGATTGCGTATGCATCCATTCTCCGTTTTCCATTTCTGAGAATCACTTTTGTGATTTTCAGAAGAACTTTCCGGCTGGTGGGCGGTTTATGAATCAGGAGAATCTCATTCATAGTGTTAAGCAGACAGGTGTTGGTATCAGCAGTTTCATCGTGAACAGGCTTTGGATTCTCTGGCTTCCAAGCACTGATATCATGCAGAGCCATAAGGTGTCGACTGTTGCACTGTTTGCATCGCATTTTTAGGTTACATTCTGCTGACTTATGAGTTCTACCACAGCGCCAACATCTGTTGTTGTCTTTGACCCAGCTTCGTTTCTGGTCTTTAGTAAGCAGCTTGAAGTTGGTGCAGTTGTTGAGGGAGTGCTTACTGTTGTCACAGTAGGTGCAGTAGGGTCTTAGAGAAGTCTTAAGTGATGAAGCAGATGGCATAGACTCAGAATTCTCCTTCTCTGTGTTCAGTAAGATTGTGGTGCTTTTAGCGGCTGGCTTAGAGTCTCTGAAAGTCTCTCTTGTTCGTGGTAAGGGCCCTCTACGTTGATTACTTGCAAACCTTGTAGTGTCCTCTTGAACTTGGATTTCAAACTCCAGCCATTCTGCAAAATCCAGAAGTGTAGGGATGGGCACATGATGTGGATGTGCAAACCTCCGAAACCCTGATCTGAGGTCATGTGGAAGCTTCCCAAGCAGCCGAGACACATAAGACCCACACTGTAATTCAAAAGTTCCCTTCTTGCCTAATTGTTCCAGCATGCCAACCAGGGAACGGACCTTGAGAGCGAAAAGTCTAAAGGCCTTCTGGTCTCCACTAGCTATATTCGCGCCATCCATTAACTCTGCAATCCGTTGTAGAGCTAGTTGATGTGGCTGACCATACTGCTGATCTAAAGCAGCCATCGTCCTTGTGTAAGGGTGTTGCGAATGGCAGTACGAGTCAGCAATTAGCAGAGCCTCCTCTAATTTCAGATGATCCATCAGTATCTGGAATTTGAACCTTTCTGTTGCACTAGCTGGGAGGATATTTTCCAGAGCAATTTTCAGTCGTGAGAACTCTCTTGGGTTAGGATGTATAAAGTCAGGAATTGTGGGGGTTGGACCTCTATACATCAGTTCTCGTTCAGGGGGAGGTGATGGAGAAAGTGACCGGCATGGCATTTGTGGATGTCTTGTAGTGTCTTGAGAGACCCAAAATGGAGAATTTGAGTGTTCTTGTCTGTGGGAGTAATGTGCCTCTAATCTCTGAACCCCTTGTGGCATATAGTGGTAAGAAGAGCTCGGTTCTCTATTGTAAGCAGATGCTGGAGTTGGGTGGTGTGGAGAACTTTGAAACTTGTCCTCGGTCTGATGCTCCTTTTGCGATTTTATGCGCGGAGCTGGTACAGGTCTGAAGCTAGTTTCCTCGGAACGTGCCTGTGGGCTGACACGTGGTGCAGGCACAGGAGAACTGGAGCCATACTGCCTCGTAGGGGTGTCAGGCAAAAGTGGCTGACTTCCAGGAAGTTGATGCTCCATCTGAATTTGTAGCTGCCTCATTTGCTGCTTGAGCTGACGAAGCTCCTTTGCATATTGGTCATTTTTGCTCTGAACTGTGTCCCTTTCCTGCTGTATCCTTTGTAGGACTTTGCGGAGATCCTTATTCTCTTCCCGTATGATGTCTGATGCAGATTTGCGCTCATCATCGGACCACTGTGACAGATTATCATCTTCATAACCTGATAGCACTGGAGTAAATCCAGTTGCGCCTTTCTCTGCCAGTCTGACTGGATGAGTGAGTGGTGACATGGGTTCTGGAACAGGCTTAGAGAGGGTGAAGCCAGTGAGATCGTACTCATCGTAACGTGCGGGAAGGACAGTCCTCCTCCTGACTCGCACAGTTGGCTCATCCTCTTCATATAGTGACATCTTCTATCTCTTTGGTAAGTCCAAATCCGGCTCGAAGGACCATGAAAAAATGCTTCTGCTTGGTAGCACTGATACAACAAGTTGCCAGCTCAGGGTGCTGACCCACCAAAGACTGTCCGATTAGAGACCAAACGAAGATGCACTTTTCTGGGAATAACCCATTTATTGTCACCACTCAACAGACTGGCTTGTATGGTTGTGTTTGTGTGGTTTTTTTTTGCATTCACGCACAACACTTCGTCCGAAATGCGGTATGTAAACAGTTTATACCGATGTAACTTCAGCGTCAATCTCCGAGTCCCGCTGCATTGTAATACTGTCTCTGTGAGGGCGGGGGAGGTCACATGCTCAAGGTTTCTGGACGCTGATTGGCTCAGGTAAGGTGCCGTGTGTGTCTCAAATACAGAGGGAGAAATTATAAAGAGAGGTTAGGTTTGACGGCAAACTATAGCCTTTTTTACAATATCATAAAGAGATCGATATCTTCGTGTTTTCCTGCTCGTGTCCCACATCCCTCTCAAAGCGCAAAGTGTATCACGCGTCTTTGTGTGGAAATATAAAACGAGTTTTTTTTTTTTAATAACCCCCCAACCACCGCCGGTAGTTATGGTAAAAAAAACCTGCCACCGTCACAGCCCTAAATATAGGCCTACTAAATAGCCTATAATAAGATAGCCTTGTTTGAAATTCTATATTGACTGGGTTAAATAGAATCGCATTACTAAAAAGAGACTAAAATACAATTTTCATTGACTAAAACTAGACTAAAATGTCATCAGTTTTCGTTGACTAAAACTAGACTAAAATGTCATCAGTTTTCGTCGACTAAAACTTGACTAGACTAAAAAGAGTATGAATGTGACTAAAACTAATAAAAACTAAAATGACAGCCTGACACAAAGACTAGACTAAAACTAAAATTAAAACAGGCCGCCAAAAACAACACTAATCAGGAGTCTTTACTAAGTTTTTTTTTTTTTTTTTTTTTTTTTGCCGGCTGCTTTAGACAGAAGCATTTGCTAAATGACTCACTGTGACTATCAGAGCAGATATTTATCATTAGACTGTAATGCTTTTACTGTTCCTACACAACAGGCCATGGGTCTTTTCTTCTCAACTCATTTTCATCTTATCCAGCAGTGTAAACTCTTCAGACCTGCTCCTGTTACCGTTCATCCCGGCTCTCCCTGCTGTTATTAAAAAGAGATGCAAAGATCTGGTGAAGCTGAAGCCCGCAGGGGTTCCCATTCTGCTCCCAATCCAACTGAAACAATTACATAAGCATCTGCTAAACTCATGCTGAGGGAAAAAAACATTCCCGTTAAAAGTGCCATTGTGCAGCAAAGAGTCCTGAAGAGGAAGAGAAGAGATGCAGAACTGACCTTATTAATCTTTCAGCATATTAATCATTTAATATCTCAGGTGGCTACAGTTGCGTCTCTATATTTGGATGGTGAATCCCACACTTTTGAATTCTCATGATCCCAAACTTCCTTTCTTCATGTATCCCCTTCTGCATATGGTTTCATGGATATTTCTGAAGGTTATAAGTCCTTGTTTGTTGCTGGGTTTTTCTTCATTGCTCACCACTAGAAAATCTGAATATGAGTTCTGTCAGGCCTTTTTTTCTTCTTAATTTTATTGAAATCTTAGCATTACAAAATGGATTACAATAGGATTCTGTTAAAGGTTTTATTAGCCGATATGTACAGTGTTGTAGATGTTGTAGATGTAGATGAGTATGTTAGATGTTTGCCCATGAAAGAACACTGAGGCCTAGTTTCACAGACAGGGCTTAGATTAAGCCAGGATTAGGCCATAGTTCAATTAGGACATTCAAGTACGTTTTAGAAACGTGCCTTCGATGTACATCTTGAGGCAAAACAATGGCACTGACGTATTTTAAGATGCGTCATTGCTTTCAGTTGAAAAAAGCTCAAACATGCATTTTAGTCTGAGACTGGCTTAAGTCTTGTTTGTGAAACTGGGGGATCAAGTGCCAACACATCCATTCGATGCGTTTTTTTATTTGGAATGTATAATTCCACATATATTATGGCTTTAAAATATTAAGAAAATTTGAATCCACCATGATGCTTGCAGACTTCTGGTTTGGTGCCCAGAAACCAATTACTGTATGCAAATATGTCTTAAACCTTTTGTTGACTGAAGCCAGCAGAAGGAGGAAAGAAAAACAGAACTTGATAAATAGCAAAATTGTGAGACTGTTATTGTGTTCAAGACAGACAAGCCGTGCAAAACACCTCACAATTGTTTGAATAAGTACTTTCCAAAAGTATGTTTTTTTTAAATGTTTTTGTAAGAAGTCTCTTATTCTAAGGCTGAGAATTTTCTATTTGAGTATTTTTTCAAATGTAATTTATTCCTGTGATCAAAGCTGCATTTTCAGCATCATTACTCCAGTCTTCATTTTCACATGATCCTTCAGAAATCAATTTAATATGCTTATTTGCTGCTAAAGACATATTTCTTATTATTATCAATATTGAAAATTAGTTCTATATATTTTTCAAGATCCTTTGATGAATAGGAAGTTCAAAAGAACAGCCTTTATTTGAAATACAAACTTTTTTAACATTATAAATGATACTGACACTTTTGATCAATTTACTGCATTATAAAAGTATTACTTACCGAGACCAGACTTTTGAACAGTGTGCGTTCCTTTCTTTCTACTTTAGTTGGCTAATCTAAAGCTACAGCCTGAGTGAGAAATGGTGAATTGCAATGAAAAGTTAAATAATGGATGCCATATAGAGAAGTTTTGCATGTTTTATGATGAGAAAAGAAAAATCACATTGCTCTTCTGAAAGCTGCATATACTCATTTTATACACGTTGTGGCTTTTGGGCAACACACCAGATGTGTGAACAGAAGTTATTTTGAGCAGAAATGTAAGACCAAACGCTTATAAGACGACTGAAGTGCCTTGAAACACGCAACGTTATTCAATGTTTTGATGTAATTTCCACTGAAACAGGAAGGCAGCTGGAACATATTGATCAGCTCCTCCCCTTTATGAAATAGCCAATAGCGTTTGAGTATATCACAGCTCAGCCAGAGCTGTTGAGCTCCATAAAGCCGCAGTTTCCTCTTAATCTCAAACTGTTTCTCCTCGTAATCAGCATTCTCTGCAGAATTCAAATGGGTCTGATGGTTTTCTGGTCTGCGCCGACTCGATCATATGATCCGCTCTGTGCTGTCGTGTCTCTGTGCGTGACTCTAACCTGAAACCAGACTTCATTCGCCCCAATGGAAAGCATATTTACACTGTCTGAATCATTCCCTATCCCCTATATAGTGCACTGTGTGCCATTCACCATGTAGAAGATAGTAAATGTGTGAACAAAGGATTTCAGCCGCAGCTTCAGCGTCAATTTATAATGTAAGGGGCGGAGCTTCAGATTCTAGAGTGCATTTGATTGGACAGAAAATCTGATGAGAAACTGAAGTGCAGAGTGATGTCATCAAAATCATTGATCCATATTGGCGGAACCATATTCATAACAGTAAGGCTAACATATTCATACTAAGACAAAAAAACTTCCAATTTTGTTTTCTCTGGGACTTTAAATGCCAATTGAAATACTTTTGTAAATAAGAAACTTTTCTTTCTGAAATATGTAATATATATTTGAATTTGTCTTATTGAAAAGAGAAAATGAGATTTCCTTTTTATGTGAATATATCCAATGACAGGTTTTTTTTAAAGAATCTTTTTGAAGCAACTATCTCTCTTTATCGCTCTCTCTCTCTCTCTCTGGTAATCCTTCAGTATAAGAAGTGTGATGAGCGTACAGCTTATTCTTTGAAGAGAACAGGATTACACTGAAGAGGAGGAGGACTCATCCCTCACTTCTGCTTTTCTTTTCTTTGCTTGGGTAAAAGAATTATGGAATAGAAGCAGCCGATATGGAAATAAAGAGAAGGGGTTAGGAAAGTCCTGCACCTTGTTGACATTACAAAATCCGTTTGAAGAACTCTATAGGGAGATGATTTTATCCAAAGCAACTTACATTGCATTCAAGCTTTACGTTTGATCAGTTCCCTGGGAATCGAACCCATGACCTTAGCATTGCTAGAGTTAGACGAGGTCATTCAAACTCTGTCCTCGTTTTCTCCCATGTCTAGTCTTCCTCATTGATTTTCAGTGGTGTTTGCCATCTGTGCTTTATTGCCTGTTACCTGGATTTCTCCATGTGCAATTTTGGAGTATATTATTGGCCCTGAAAGAACACATCAATTCAATGTGTGTTTTCATGTTATATATGATTTCAAGAATGTTTGCTATATCTGCAATATGTTGTTAAATGTTCTGAATTAACAGCGATTTGGTCACAAGTTGTCAGCACTAATAACAGGGTCCAAAACATTTACTGATCTGATTGCATGCGAATCAGTCTCAATGCATTAGAAACTATTGCCCTAAAACAAGACCGTACCATTGCACAAACTTGTGTACAGTTAAAAATAAAAACCACACTAATGGAACAGTAAGATACGGTGAGACAAACTTTTTCTCAAAGTCATCTTATTTATTTGCACATTTTGCTTAGTGGTCATGTTTTTGACATTTTAGTTTTGAGAAAGAAGAAATTCTGCTGATTAATCTGAAGAGAGGCAGCATTTATTTACGGATGGCCTAAAAGCTTGTGTGTGTGATTCAGGAGACGTCTGCAGAATGAATGGTCAAAGACGGGCTTCTTTCAGACTGGAACTAATTAATGTAGCGGGACTGAAGCACTTGGTATGTTTTGTACAAGAAGCAGGTTTAGAAAATGGATCGTGCCATTTCATTAGCTTTCAGGGTCAACAGCACCAACAAAAGCTGCTGATGTAGATGTTTTGTTGTTTCTGAGGCTGTATAGATGGAGTGTGTGTGTGTGTCTATGTATGTCAATGCTGCTTTTTACAGTTCTGAACAATGTCATTTCTATGAATTTAAATGGAAAATTATCATTTAAATGTAGATTAATCATTAAGATACACTCTTTCTTTCCTTGTTGTGAAGTCATGGTTACCAGAAACAACCACAGCTAGTGCAATGTGCAATTAATATTCACTGATTGAATTATCATAAACGCACACTGTTACATCTTTATTAACAGAGCAGCATGTCAAAAACATCTCCAGTCTGTTTCAAATCCATCAGATTTAAAATGTAAGAGAATAATAGGTTTGGAAAAACAGAAAAGTATATTCTGACAGTAATCAGATAATGTGGGGTAATTTAAAATATATTAGGCTATATATTAAATATATTAAAATTAAATAATTATTATATAAATTAATTATTCAATAACTAAAATTTTATAATTGGCTGAAGTCAGCGATTAAATCTGTATTGTATAAATTAAATAATTGTTATATGAAATATTAAATTATTGACAGAAATCGTCAATTTAACCATTATTGTATAAAGTACATAATTATATAAAAATTAAATGAAAGTCTGAAATTGGCAATTAAATCATTATTGTATAAATTAAATAATTATGAAATAAAATACTGAATTATTGACTGAAATCTTCAATGAAATCATTATTGTATAAAGTACATAATTATTATATAAAATATTAAATGACAGTCTAAAATTAACAATTAAATTATTATTGTATTACTTATTTATTACAAAAAAAATTTTTGACGCCCATTCAAAAACAAGTGTCAATCCCATCTTCCATTGCTTGGACAAACTGCTATAGTCCCATTTCAAGCTGGTATCTGGTATCAAGCTGGTATATATTAATATCTGGTTAATCCTGATATTGACATGACAATATGAGTGTTTATACTCTAAGGAAGTCTATGATGTTTACAAAGATCTTATTTAGTTTTTCAAAGGAGTCTAAGAGAAAGTATTTTAACGTTACAAAGGTTGCACACTTCACCTTTAAGTAACTGTGTATGTATTTACAATACATTTATATGAATTTTTAGCACTTGTTGCAATTTACACTACCTAAACATATTCAAAAGCTGATCCTGGATCCATCTGATCTCTTTATTCTCTGCTCCTGTAGTCGATTGTCATGCTTTTGATACAGAGGCTTTCAGGAGAACAACAGGCTCGAGTGAACAATACAACACACAGAGATCAAAGCTGGAGGACGGAGAGGCCATGGGACGACCATTTCTCATTGTTTGTTTATTTGACACACTTATTAGCATTTTGTGCATCCCGGGAGGGCTGCGTGAGAGACGGATAGAAAGAGACAATGAAAAAGCAAGACATGCATAAAGAGCAAAAGAAACAGAGAGGAAAGCTAAACAGGCGCTTTGTGAACTTTAAAGCATTAGAGGCAAACATGTTTTAGAGTGAGAACTATCTCAGATTATTTATTAAATCAAAATGAATGAGGGTTTTTTCATCTGAAACACGGCAGTTGTGCATTAGAAGTGTAATCTGAGCACTGAGTCTGAAAGACTTGAGCTCATTGATGGAGCCTCTGGTGTTTAACAGTCTGTGCCGGTTAAAGACTCACATTTACATAAAGACAAAACAAAGTAAAAGAGAAAACATTTTAATGCACGATTCAAGTAATGTTGCACTGCATTTTTCATAAGTTCCTTGAGTTTTTAGACAAGGCAAGGCAAGGCAGCTGATGAAGCTGATCTGATGAAGCTGTTGATTAATTGACTCGGACTGCTTAAACGCACTGATGCAACATTTATTTGAATTTTGAATCTGTATTTTATTTTAATATTATGTAATGAGTGAGGCTCAACAATGCAAATAGTTAGAACAATCAATAAATATACATTGTCCAAAATCGACAAAAATCATTAATGTTATTGTATAATTTTTTTTTAATAAATTACATAATTGTTAGATAATCTATCTATCTATCTATCTATCTATCTATCTATCTATCTATCTATCTATCTATCTATCTATCTATCTATCTATCTATCTATCTATCTATCTATCTACATACTGTATAAATAAGTATATGTGTATGATTCTACTGTCACTTTTGATTGGTTTAATGTGTCTTTTCTGTTTAAAAGTATTATTTTTTTCCCAAAAAAACATCTTACTGACCCCAAACTTTTGGTCATATAGTACACACACACACACACACACACACACACACACACACACACACACACACACACACACACACACACACACACACACACACACTCTATCTGTCTATCTGTCCATTTTGAAATACATTACTATAGAAAACAGTTCTTTTATATTGTATTTTATATTTCACAACACTGTAAAAAACAATTACATCCCCAAGTCAAAAATTTCAAGTGACCGATAACATCTAAATTTTTCAATTAGTCTGACGTATTATTTCTCATTGAGCCAATGTTACTGTAACAGACTATTGCAACAAGAATTTCACTTCTTCAAATCACAAATTTTTAATTTGGGAGGGTTAGAAATTTTTTACAGTGAATGTTACTGTTTTTACAGTATTTTTTATCAAATAAACGCAGCCTTAGTGAGCATACGAGACTTTATATATCTATTTTATCAAATTTATTCTACCCATGACTCCAAAGTTAAAACACTAAAAATAAATTACCCAGGGCCTTGAAAAAGAGAATGAGAAGTAACATTGAAATAAAGTGAGATGGAGTGTGCGCTCACCATGTTTCCAGATGTTCTGCAGTGTGTCCTAGTTTCTGTTAGTCATAATGATCATAATGAGTTACAGTTTTTCCTGAACATCCTTGCATCCCCGGAGAGCCCGGACCACCCGCAGTTTTGTACAATTATCAGCAACCGTTTCCACGGAGACTGTGATAAATCATACAGTACTTCAGCTCAGAGTGACTGTTGAGTTACTCCTGTACTGTGGGAAGAGTATCGATCGCTGCATTGGCGCATCACATCTTTCACATATATATTTAATAATCAAAGCTGAATTCGAAATGAAACACAGTGCAATGCAAAAATAGTTTGAGTCTTTATCGGGTAAAACGGGAAACCGGGGCAAGTTGTCTCAGGGCAAGTTGTCTCATATCTTTTGCTATTTTTTACAATTCCTTAATTGTTCTGTGTATGTTTTTACTGTTTATATTGATATGAAAAAATAAATTTTAAATAAAGATACGTTGTGAAAGATTTCTCTTTTTTAGCTTTAAGTGGTATTTAAAACAACAAAAATGCATTCTTACAGCAGGTTCCTATGTGACAACTTGCCCCACAAAAATATTCCTGGGGAATAATAGTGGAAATTTTCAAAGAAATCTGTTCATTCTAGGTAGTGTTTCTTTACAAAGTCACATCGGCAACTACTGGCCTGGCAGCAGAATACAGCATTTTTGATAATTTTCGCGGATCCGTGTGAACGGGGATCGTTTTGACAATGTTGTCATTTGTACGCTAAAACATTTTCTGTTTTTAGTAGCCTACATCGTTGTTTTATGGAAGCTTGTTTCTGCCACGGAATAAAACAGTTTTTTTTATCTCACAATTCTGACTTTTCCCCTCAGAATTACGAGATATAAACTCACATTTGTGAGAGAAAAATCAGAATTGCAAGTGATATCCTCACAATTTCGAGTTTATATCTTGCAATTCTGACTTTATAACTCACAATTCTGACTTTTTTTTCTCATAATTGCGAGTTTATGTTGTGAGATAAAAAGTTGCAATTGCCTTTTTAATTTTTTTTATTCTGTGGCAGAAACAAACTTCCATTTTGTCATGTAAACATACCCTAAATCAACAATAAACCCACACTGAGAAATATTTACTGTTCTGTATGTAATATTTACTTTATTAAAAAACATAACAACTCATCCTGGTCACCTCTATTTCATGTTTTAGGTTGCTTTGCTGGGTTATTTGTTGTGTAAAAAAAAGGGTCAAAAAACTTTTTTGCTGTCCCTGGTTCTTTTCTCTCTCAACTTCTGCACTTTTAGGTCTTTTCTTTTCTCATCTGTTGTTTGATGACAATCAAACTTTGATCCTCTGGTTTGGTAAGGTTTCATCATTACTCATTCAATCATAAAGCAGCTGTGAACTAAAGAACTTCACCTGTCAGCAAACACAGTTTTGATCTGTCTTCGTCTCTCAACAAGGGTCTTTTTTGCCCTCACAGGAGCTTTTGAAGTTTTTGTTTTGTTTTGAAGATAGATTTCATTTTTTCATTCTGATCACCCTTCAGGAAGAAAAGAGCAATTATAGAAATGTGCTGAAGATTCAGATGTTTGTGTTCCGGCCACAGCAAGTGGAGCTTTGAAGAGTTTCCTGACTATTATTCTCTATTTATTAGTGCTGTTTGCTAAGGCAAGCATCACTGTAATGTTTAATGGCAGGGTAGGCGATTTGTTCCAGAAACATTTTTTGTTATGCTAGTTGAAAGTCTCTTCAATCCTGATAGCATCACTAAGTTAATGGTCTAAATGTATATATACATCCATGTAAGGTGTAGGACCATACAATATTCGTCCAATCATTGAATTCGGTCTTTAAGTTGAGCTCTTTAAGTTGTTTATATTCAGTATTATTGTAATGTGCTTTGAGACATGAGGTCGTTTCGCCATCTCTGGTCTCTTGACGCTTTGCAGACTCTGCTGTATGCGTTCATGTGTTTTGAAGGAGGCATGGTTTGGAGACGCTGTGAAGGGAGGGTGGGATCTTATGCTTTCAAAGACAACTTTATTGCTTGCTGCTACAAAAATTGCTTACCCTACCTTTAATTTGTTAGGTCATAGAGGGACCCAAGCAATGTCCAGAGACCAAAATATCTGGATGGACAAGGGCCATTAAGCAACAACCTAGCAACCATCTAGAACACCCTAGCAACTGCCTTCCACATGCTCTAACAAATATCGTTGACTTGAAACTTCTCTCTCTCTCTCTCTCTCTCTCTCTCTCTCTCTCTCTCTCTCTCTCGGGCTCTGGGGTTAGAAATGTTCAAGCAGGCACATGAATAAGTGAAGACACTCAATGTTTCCCTTATGTTACATAATATCTGAACATTGAATGCTTGGATAATTGAAATTATGGGTAGGCCTTTTGAGCTTTTGAGGTCACATATACAGCTCATAATGAAAAATGATGTTTTCAATATTTAAACTTTTACAGTTTTTCTCAATTGCTAAAACACAATTTCTGGAACCATTTTCTGAAAACATTAAACACAAAACCTCATCTTCAAGCACTATTTACAAAACCTCTGACTCCTCTTGCAAAATGAAACTTTCGCCTCAACAGTTTTACATGTGTTCAAAATCAAACACTGCTCTCAAATCATAAACAAAGTGATCAAAATGATATACACTATCAAGCAGTCAGTAAACAATACACCAAAAACAAACAAACACATTGTTCAAAACATATAGTTCTCGAAAGATATCTATGGGCTGCTATTCTGTTTGTAGACTTACCCGTGACACATCAAAAAGTTCAGGGAGATGTACATTTTTAATCTCAAAACAAATTTCATATTTTTCCGTCATTGTCTTTTGATGAACGAAAACATGTTCTATCATAGTAGCTCAAAATTGATCAGAAATTACTACTCTGCTTTGCTCTTTGCAATTTTTTGGTTCTTCCTCCTCCTTGTACCCTATTTTTACAGTACTGTACCCTGCATCTCACAAACTTGTCCTTTATCTCTGTAATTCTTGTTCTTTGTTGATATGAACCTGCAACCAGTCAAAATCTCAGCAGTCAGTGCTGTTAACAAATGGAAAGCACAATGTTCAGGGCCATACAATTTGTTCATTGTACAGTATACAGCCTACAATGCACTGTACTACAGTATACAATACTAAAAGGGACAAAAATCAAAGGAGTAAACGTGATCAGTGTGCTGCTTCTTGTCTTTGGGCATCATTTGAAACAGGTTAAATCAGTTTTGAGTGGTTGTGTTCAATTAATGACATGTGTTCTCTATTTGTATTTGATTGTTGCCGCTTTTGTTTACCAGTATGGATGACATGTGCATTAGAGTGCAGAATGTGTTTTGAGAATGAGAATGTGTTTAGAGTTTTGCTGAAAAGTGAGATCTGCAAATTGTGTTTTACCATGTGAAATGGTTTAAGGCATTGACAACAGGCTGCACAATTAGCTAAATGAGTTCAGGCAACTGAGAACTTTGTTCAGCCAATGGGTTTTAGTGTTTTAGCAATTGAGAAAAACTGTAATAAGGGCCTGTGTGTTATATGTTATTACATAATAAATAACATATAATACTAAAATGAAAAGTACCTGAAATATAAATAAAATATTTTATTATAAAGGTAACATTAAAGAAGTTATTAAAAGGTATAAAGTAAAGATGAAAAATAGCAATAATCAGTATAATGTTCTCTATTTCTTTGTCATAAAGAGTTTGGGCATAGAAATAAATTATTAATTTTAATAGCCTAAGTTACACACGTCGGATAGGAAAATATTAATAATGGCAACAGAAGCATGAATAAGTAGCCTAAATGGATTAAGGTAATTTACATAATGCCACACAAACTTCAAGCGAGATTAATGACAGGATATTTAATATAATCAAAGTGCGTCTCCAGTAGCGCGTGAGGAGTGAAAGCAGCGTGGCTCTTTCCACTTCATTATTTCTTTGTCATCTAAATACCAAAGTGCAGCTTCAGAACATCCCCTGGATACAGGTTTGAGCTCAGTTGTGTGTGAGGCGGTTATGTAACTGTACATGCTTTAATAATGCATGCAGAAGAGAGTCTCTTTCCTCTTCCTCTCCTCCTGTCCTTCTGTATTCCAGTTATTTCCCATAATCCTAAAGGGTCTGTAAGACTTATTTTGTTCACCTCGCACACTGTTTAAAATGTATTGGTCATATACAGTAATATTTCATGTCCCCATCGTATATACCCTAATATTGGGTCAAATATTAAAGTGTTAGTTCACCCAAAAATGAAAATTCTGTCATTAATTACCTGCCCTCATGTCGTTCCAAACCCGTTAGACTTTCGTTCATCTTCGGAACACAAATTAATGAAATCTGAGAGATTTCTGTTCCTCCATTGACAGCTACGCAACTACCACTTTGACGCTTCAAAAAGTTCATAAAGAGATCGTAAAACTAATCCATATGAATTGAATCGAGCGGTTTAATCCAAATTTTCAGAAGAGACACGATGGCTTTATATGATGAACAGATTTAATTTAGGCTTTTATTCACAAAAAATCTAATTTTATGCTTGATGCGCGAGAACAAATCTCTTGCTGAAGCTCAAACATGCTGCGTAACACGAGAATGAACCTCAGTGGTGAATTAAAACCTAAATTAAATCTGTTCAATCTGTTCAGTGTATAAAGCAATCGAGTCTCTTCAGAAAATTTGGACTAAACCACTCAATTCATTTGGATTAGTTTTATGATCTCTTTATGAACTTTTTGAAGCATAAAAGTGTCAGTTGCGTAGCTGTCAATGGAGGGACTTAAAGCTCTCAGATTTAATCAAAAATATCTTAATTTGTGTTCCGAATATGAACTTACTGGTTTGGAACAACATGAGGGTGAGTAATTAATGACAGAATTTTAATTTTTTTTGGGTGCACTATGCCTTTAAACTTACAGTTTTTAAAGATGAAAATCATAGCCTATTAGATTTCATGTAGCATATATTTTTGCCATGTACCAGGTGTTACTTTTTTCTAATCAAATATCAAAACATGATTTCTCTGGAATATTATTTTAATTGTATATCAAATTGTTTCCTTTCCATTCTGCACATTCTGTTCATCAATGACAACATCCTGCAGGAAGTGACATCATATCGGAGGGAAGACAACAGTTCAAACATCATTGAGTATTAGCCATCGATTTGATGAATTCTGTGATGATTTGTGGCAGGTCTGCTGACTAGCTAGCTAACTAACTAGCATGTCATGGCCAGTGAATGGCTTTCCTGAGGTAAATGAAACGATACTTGATTTGTCTGATTGTAGGACTGTATATCATGTTTGATAACATTACAGACATCGGTATGATAATATTACAAGAGATATCAAATTGAATTTGATGTTGACACTTCAAAACTAACTCAGTCTCAATCCCTCAATAAGCAAATGGCTAACCTTTATTTCCATCCTGTTCAGTTGATGTTAAAAAAAGATTAAAAATATAGATAACCTAAATGAAATGTCTTTTATTTCATTGTCGCTGATTTCTTCAAAGGTAAACAGATAAAATGACAATCAGTTTGATAATAATTTATGCTTTGTGGGTTGAGTTTGTTTTCATACACACATCGAGGCTGTACATTAAACTACCACTAGAGGGCGATTATGCTCCTCTCCCAGAGCTCACGCTACAATTCCTTTTTCTCTTTTCTTTGGAAACTTTACTTCTTGGAAATCACTATATAAAATGAATAAAAACAAATAATGTATAGGTTGTAATTCATACAGAATTCACATGTCTTTCTCAGATGTCTTTACTTTGCTAATTATAATTAGCTTGTCCAAAGTGACATGCGTTGATAGAATATATACTTTCTCTCTATCAACAGCATGCCTTAGTTGCTTAAAAATATAATTAGGCTCATTCATTTTTTTTTTTTTTTTACTTCTTTAAATAATCTAGATAACTAGCTAAAGTTATTAGTCTGTTTTCTTTTTCTTTCAGCATGCATAACTGCAATGCCTCTCATTTTCAGTGGCATCATTTTGTAATTTTTTTTGTCACGTTTAGATGCATCTTGTTAAATATAGTTACACCAAGTTTTAACTTGCAGATAGTTTTAGTGATAGTTAAAATACATAATACAGAAAAATAAAATACATATACACTTGCAGTCGCCCCCCAAAAAGCATTTTTCTCAGAATTAATCAATCCACCGGCAGTTCACACGCATGCAGTTATTTATCATCCTGGAAGGTATATTTATTATTTTATTATTTCAAACCCAACCAACTTGCTTATGCAAACTGTTTTGCTTGAAAAATGTAAAAAAAAATAATAATAAAAAACGCTTGCTTTAAAATCTAATTCAGTGACATTCAGACATTTTACGGCCGAATACTTTTTGGAGCCACATTTAGTCCTTGCATTCACACTTACAAACAGCTTCAATTATGCAATGTGTGTTTTCCCATCTCATTTGCATACTGATCTGACCCCATGTTAATAGGCTACCTGAGCCGACTCTTTTCCTCTTCTATTTGTTTTAATCTCTGCAAGACCTTCCCTGTTCTCGTCCTGACAACACGTTTATTTTCTTTAGGAACAAAAGTTGGGCCCCGGGCTCCTGCGGGGCCCCCGAGCGAGCACTTTTCGAGGTTCACAGCGCGGTGACCTCTGAGGAGATACAGGGACGTCCTGAACTCTTTAGCATCAAAGAGATCTGCGGGGGGGGCGGAGCTGAGACAGAACGCATCACAATGCCGGTCCACCTACACTCTCCTGCTCCTGTTCCTCACTCTCTGTAAGTATGCAAATATCAATAACTCCTGTCCTCTGCCTGTGACCTCTCCATCACATCATCTCTGGTACTTTAATTCTTGCTGATGATGATGATTGCACACTTGACTTTTAGTTTAAAAACAAAATTATATTTTTTGAAAAACTTGATTTTCCGATACTTGCCTCCAGAATCTTGCAATTGGAAAATTAATATTTTTATTCAGCGAGGACTCATTAAATTGATCAAAAGTTACAGTAAAACTTGTATAAAGTTACAAAAGATTTATATTTCAAATACATTTATGAAAGAATCCTGAAAAAATGTGAAGCAGCACATGTTCAACATTGATCGTAATCATAAATGTTTCTTGAGCAACAAATCATCATATTAGAATGATTTCTGAGGGATCATGTGACGCTGAAGACTGGAGTAATGATGCTGAAAATTCAGCTTTGATCAAAGGAATAAATTACATTTTAAAATATATTGAGATAGAAAACAGTTATTTTACATTGTAATAATTTTCCACAATATTACTGTTTTTACTGTATTTTTGATCAAGTTAATGCAGCCTTGGTGAGCATGAGAGACTTGTTTTGAAAATATTAAAACAATATTTCTATATTGTATATGTATATAACATTTAATGTTCACATTCACTTAGTTGGTAATAGGCATAAAATGGCAAAACCAGAAAGCTGGACTGAAACTGTTAAACACACACACACACACACACACACACACACACACACACACACACACACATTATATACACACACAATATATACTATATACACACTAGTGAAATTAACAGTTATGCTTTTTGGGTTTTGCCGTTTTTGTGCCTATTACCAAGTGAATGTGAACATTAAATGTTGCTTTTATAGTCAAGGATATGCGTGTCTTTCAAAAACATTTACAAACCAGTCAAAGATGATTTAAAACATTATATGCCAGTTCTTTATAGAGACACACTCCGCATAGACCACAAGTTAGTTAAACATTGAAAGTCCTGCAACTTACACATCATTGTCTAGTTAACATCTCACCCTGGCATCACCTTAGCACTTCACTTTAACCCTTAACCCATACTGTATACACATGCACACACACACGCACACACACACACACACACACACACACACACACACACACACACACACACACACACACACACACACACAGCTGTCAGGACCGAATGAGATGTTGAGATCTATGGCTGCAGCACACGCCAGGACAACACTTGCAAGAGCACAATGTAAAGAAAAAAATCCCAAAACAGAACAGATTGGACCGAAGCGCACACACACACACACACACACACACACACACTCTCTCTCTCTCCCCCTCAGTGAGCCTGTGACAGTGATAAACGTGTCGTGTGTGTGAAAGGGACAACAAACAGACAGTGGCTCATTTCCACAGTGTGTGTGTGTGTGAGCGGACACAGGAGGAGCATCCAATTAGAGGCTGGACACCACGCGGGGCTGGGGACGCAGGTTTTGTTTTCTTGAAAAAGTGCCATAAAACAACTCTCCTTAATTGGTGCCCTATAAAATTAGCATTTGCAAGAGCGTTAGATTTCCTCTGGCTTTGTCTGAGTTGTTGACCTTATTCACTTTCAGTTATTTCTTTAGTTTTACTGCAAAACAGACCGAAACTGAGAGGAAACTGGTATGAAGCATTTCTTTACTCTCTCTCCCCCTCGCCGTCAGTCGCGCTTCATTCTGATGGCTTTGATCAGATGTGACCTATGGAGACATTCATGAGTTCATCATTAGCACTTTAACCAGGCTTTATTTTAGACTTCATTCCCCCTGTCGTAAGGTTTCAACTGAACAGGAATGGGTTGACATCTCACAATGACTTGTAATAATAAGCTGTAATGACAGATGTCATATAATGCTCAGTGGATCATTAGTCCATGTGCATGCAACTATAAATGCATAAAAAACAAAGTGTCGTGACATTTCTAGCTAGAAAAGGAAAGTTTGGCATATAAACTTTGAATCTTGTTTTTAAGAAAAACTCTTGTCTGACAGTTTAAACTACATACGCCGTTAAGTTTGAAGATTATATAGGCCAGACAGACCGTCATTTTCATTTAAATTCTTTTGAGATTAAGTGTATATTGTTCAAGTGACTGTCTCCCTCCTGCTATTATTCTCAATGATATTGGTACCTTGATTTTCATTGCTATTATATTATATAATATTTACTGTATAGTGAAATACTATAATACAGTGCTTTTTTAAAAAGCATATTTTAAGGCAATACAACAACTACTGCCATAATATATAATTACTATTTAAATGATACATCAATGGGGTTTTATCATAAAATTGTCACAATGGAAAAAATAGTATATATAAATTCTAATAATCTTGACCATTAAATAACATTTAATGCTCACATAGACTTGGTAATAGGAACAAAAATTGGTAAACAAAAAAGCATGTATGTATATATATATATATATATATATATATATATATAAAACATATATTTTATATATATATATATATATATATATATATATTTATATATATAAAACATATATTTTATATTATATATAAATGGCACAAAAAAGCAAAACTGTTAATTTCATATATAGAAATGTACTATTACATATACGGTATATTATCTTTTATATATATACAGTAGTCGACATTTGAAGTGGATCAAAACCTTTCATCAAAGTTATACATGAATTTTGAACAATACCCGTTCTTGTCTTAGGACAACTTTGATTAACTTTTTTGATCCACTTCAAATGTTGACTACTGTATATATAGATATAGATATAGATATATTATAACATTTATATATAGTATACAATTCAATTTAAAGCAAAATACATTTTCTAATTTAGTTTTTTGGCTGAAATATGACCCAGACATGTTCTTGACAGGTTTCACCCCAATACTATCTTTTACTCCATTCATTTACATCTGTTGTCATCATTTGCTTTTTAACTGGTTAACTTTGCTTGTGCTCATTCACCATGACAACCCCCTCCACACACACACACACACACACACACAGGTCCCATCTGTGAGGGGTCTTGTGCCATGTGTCCGTTCTGTGGTTGCCGTGGGCTACAGCGGCCCATGTGTGAGTGTGTGTGGAGTGTTTGCTTTGTGGCTGGACAGTGACAGGCCTGCTTTCAGTCACTCTCGTTGACCCAGAGGTCACAGCGCACAAAGAGGCCTGAGTTGGTGGCCACTGTACTGAAGTCTCATTCGAGGATGATTAACGACGGAGAGAAGTGTGTGTGAGCTCTTTTCTGAGGGGATCAGATTAATTAGTGCCACATAATCGAGCGTATTGACTTATATGACTTTAATGAAGTTACACTGAGCAATTCAGACGACTAATGAATTGAAATACAGAACTCAAAACTTCAAATCGTTTCCATTCTTAAATGAGTCTCAAGAAAGTTCAGTTTGTTGTTCATAACTCAGATGTTAATCAGAAGTCTTTCTTCAAGCGCATTACAAATGATAAATTCGTAATTCGACTGTAATTCGCTGGTGAAGTGGGTTTACTCATTGAGTTAAGGAAAGTTATCATGAGCATTGTAATGTTTGAAGCGGATGTCATAACATATGTCAGTAGAACGGGAAGATTTTAAAATGAGCCGTGCATTCATAAATCATAGATCTTACCTTCATGCTGTGGAAATACAAACTGAAAAGTGTTGAAAAGGGGCGGGGCTACATAAGGTCTATTATGACAATTATGTTATTGAATGAATTATTATTTTACCTTTTTTATTTTACCTGAAGGCTTCAGATAACATGCTTGAAATTAGAAATTGTTCTTTAAATAAAATAAAATTAAAATTAAAATTAAATATTTTTATATTATCTCAACATTATGCCATTATATTTTTATATTACATTGAAATAAAAAAATTATTAATACGTAAGAATTATTTTTTTTTGTATTTATGTCATTTATTTTAGTATATGTTTTTCTGGGCCATTAAAAAGCAGTAAAATCTTTCCGCAGGAATGGATATTTTCTCAAATTTTCTATTTTTTCCCCTTTTTCATTTCTCACTTGAGTGCTTCTGCAGTCTTTTTGGTATGTGATAATGTGGTGCGTCTCCCTCTCCCTCTCTCCTTCTGTCGAGTGTGTGTGTGTGTTGGAGGTTAACGCAGTTTGCACTCATTGTAAGCATGACCATCTGTGTGTTTCCAGCACTGCTGTGTGTGTGCTGATCTCTTCATTTGGATTCAAAGCCACTTCATGATGTTTAAACACACACGCACACACCTCACACACACACACACACAAATCAGCTGAGAAAAAAAAGTTACAGATGTTTGGTTAAGCCGTGTGTGTGAACTATAGAAATGTGTGTTGTTTTTGGGCAGTTAGTGTCAGAATGATAATGATACTTTACAAATAATTCTCTTGATTGTTGTAGTCTCTTTAAAAAATAAAATAAAATAAAAAAACACTTAATAATGTGAAATATATATATTAAGCATTTAATTATATTAAAATATATTAATATATATTTTTTATATAATTTGTTTTTGTGATGCAAAGCAAAAATTTTCAGCATCATTACTCCAGTCTTCAGTGTCACATGATCCTTCAGAAATCATTCTAATATGATGATTTGCTGGAAACCGAGATATAATTTTTTTCTTTGGTGAATAGAAAATATTTTAAATAGAAATGATATGTCATATAACATTATAAACGGTCACATTTGATCAATTTAATGCATCTATGCTGAATGAAAGTATTAAATTCTATCAGAATAAAAACGTTACAGACTTTTGAACGGTATATTTGTTAATACAAAACGTTTTTTGTTTTTTGTTTTTTAAGAAGACTGTAAAAGCACAATAAGACTATAAGGGAGAAATAAAAACAGACACAAATGAGTCAATAGTTGACATATATAAGAGTATAGATGTTTATAATGTTTATAGCTCAGATTATTTTGTCCGTGAAGGATTTGAGGAGAAATGTTTAGGTTCAAATTGAGACTTCTAACTTTTGATTGCAGACTTTAGTATCTTGGCAAATCTGAGCAGAGTTTGAGATCTCATCATATGTGAGATGAATGTCAGAATACAGAATTATTATATTTTCTTAAAGAACAGTTAACAGACTTTGGCATTTTTGTCATTAACTCTCCATTTAATCTCATTGCTGTGCAACAGAAACAACTGAGGAATGAAAAAGAATCTCATTTGTAATTGTTCTTTTCGCACAGGCCGGTTTGCAACAGCGTTTTTGCATTTCTTCATCTCGATATCACCCAGCGATCAAAGAGCAGGTCTACTTTCTCTTGTTCTCCCCCTCCCTTGTTTTCTGCCTCTGGCAAATCATTCCCTCTCCTCTTCTTTTCTTTTCTCTCTTTCTCTGTTGTAGTTGGCCTGTAATTTATGATGTTGCAGCAGCACGAATGAAATGAAGCTTTTATAACAGACGCCTGCTGACACACTTTAGCCCCCCCGCTCTCAGTTAGGGAAAGTTATTGGGCTTGTTAGTAACGCTCATAAAAAGCTCGGGGCCGTTCACACTGTGCTTGTCATGATGTAGTTTAGTTAATGTCATTGTTTCAAGAGGGTGAAGTTAATAAATCACTAACTCCTCAATGTGCTGCACACCCACCCACCCACCTACACACACACACACGCACACACACACACACACACACACACACACACATCGCTCTCTCTATCTGTTGTTTCTAAGACTTTTATAAAACTATGTATTACATTATACAGTATTCACATTTTATATTGCTAAGTGGATCATATGCAAGCAAATATGAATAGGTAATTGAAAAAATAATCTAAATATAAATAAAATGTTATAATGGCAACCAAATAATAAATAAATAGATATATTTATTGTTAAGTATTATTTATAAATTGAAAACTTCAAGTCACATTATTATGCTGTCGGTGAAGTTCTCATTTAGACATTTTTCATGAAAATGTAAATATTAATAACAATTACTTATTTTCTACTTTTTTTTGTTTCATTTTATTTTTATTTTTTTTGTAAATATGAAGATTAATGAGTCTTTACAAATTGGTTAAAACGTTGAAATGACTTTCAAAATTTTTTTTTATTAAATCTGTAAATCTGAAAATTTCGTCACATTATTATGATGTCTGAAGTTCTCATTTTCAATTTAAGGTGGACATTTTTCATGGAAAACGTGTAAATATTTGTTAATAACAATTATTTTATTTTATTTTCTCAATTAAGGTAGACATTTTTCATGAAAAAAGTGTGAATATTCATAGATATTTTATGTTTTCCACATTCTTTCTAAAGCTCTCGGGTATAATTTCTTAAATGCTGATGTCTTTGGTTTTCCTGTTTCAGTAACAGCGCACAACTCTCTGAAACTATTTGCAAATCAGGAATACCTTTATAACTTTAAAAAAAAGTTGTATTCTTAATAATAATAATAATAATAAAAAAATTATTAAGCTGTGAAATTTATGGAAGAATAATCAGCTAAAATTACCCTTAAATTGAATTCAAATCTTAAAGGATTTTCTCCTCTGCTTTGTTACAGTAACAGTTAACTGTAACTCTATTGGTGATTAAATGTGATTGAGTGTATTATGAATGTCTCTAAGCAGCATTGAGGCTGGATTTCACTGTCTCAGCAGCTTAAGATCTCTGAAACGTGTGTGTGTGTGTGTGTGTGTGTGTGTGTGTGTGTGTGTGTGTGTGTTTGAGCTCAGTGCGCTCTCAGCTCTAATCCTCACTGATCTGTTGAGACTACACACATACGGCTGTGATAATACTCTCATTTTCTGCTCACCTGGACACTGACAATTCACACACACCATATCTCCCTCCCTCACACACATGGGTCTTTAACAGCAGCTTAGGAAAGTCAAACACTTTAATTCCAAGTTAGAGACACACAGATTAAGCATAAAAGAGGCAGAGGAGTGAAGAGATACTCTTTCATCCATTCATGAGCTCTTTCTCTCTCGTATCTTCTTGCTGTGTGGCCTGTGGATTAAGCAAACACATGAATGAGAATGAAGCGCTTAAACACTCTCATGCATTCATAAGCACACACACAGATGGACATTTGAACACACTGATGAATGCTTTGAGTTGAATGATAAAGATGCATATTCTCAGGAAAATCTTTAATTGGCAACATACGACTCATGCACATCTTAAAAGTAGTCCATGTGACAGACCATGGCAAGATTATCAGTTCAAATTAAAATTTTAGTTTGTAGAATATAATGAAGTGCACATCATTCTGGCCACTTTTATGGTCCTTTTTTATATTAATTATTGTTGCATAGAAATGAGCCGGGTAAATATTCTTTAAAATGTCTTCTTTTGTGTTTGTTAATTTTTGACTGAATTATTAAATTTTATTTTAAATGAAGTCGCTTTGGATAAAACGGTCAGTAAAATTTCACCGGATGTCTTTTTTCTAGCATGTAAATGAACCATTAGCCCGGCTCTGCAGCTTTGCAGTCCCCAATATCAAATAAACCACATTTCATTATTTTTAACACTGAATCTACTCTAGTTTAATTATACACTATACCATTCAAACGTTTGGGGTCAGTAGGATGTTTTTTTAAGTCTCATCCTCACCAAGGCTGCATTTATTTGATCAAAAATACAGTAAAATTCTGATATATTATTACAATTTAAAATATCTGTTTTCTATTTGAATATAGTTTAAAATGTAATTTATTCCTGTGATCAAAGCTGAATTTTCAGCATCATTACTCCAGTCTTCAGTGTCACATGATCCTTCAGAAATCAGCTTCTCAGGAAACATTTCCATTTATTATTATTAATGTTAAAAACAGTTATAGGTTTGTGGAAACTATGATACTTTTTTTTTTCATCCTTGCTGAATGAAATTATTAGTCTATATAAAAAAACTTTTTGACCCCAAACTTGTGACTGATAGTGCATATTTAATATTTCAGCTACATTGTGAGCAGTATTATGCTTAATTAAACTGCTGTTATATTTCTGCGCGGGCTTTGATGGTCTGCTCTCATTAGTGAAGAACACTGTTAGTGCAGTCAGAGATCTGTGGTTCTTCTGGCTCTGAGCCTACAACATGCCAAATCTCCATATGTTCTTCACTTATGACGACGCACAACACACACTTCAGACCAGAGAGATGCTCCTGCTGTGACAGACGCCTCTTTTTGCTTTCTATTGTATGCTTTCTCTCTCCACCTTTACTCACTGCTTTCTCGTTTCCTTTATGGTGTTAGCTAGAGGGATAGTTCAACCAGAAAAGACAATTCTTTCAGCATTTGTTCATTCTCAAGCCATTCCCTTGCATGGTGCACGTTGTTGTTGTTTGTTGAGAAAAACTGAGAGATTTTGAAGAATCTGTTCCATACAGTGACAGTTAATAGCGATCACATCTGTCAAGCTCTAAGAAGGAAAAACACCATAAATGAATCACTAACTTGTTTTTTTGTAAGTTGTAACATTACTTACATAAACTTGTAAGTTTGGGGTTAGTAATTTTTTTATGTTTTTGAAAGAAGTCTCTTATGCCCACCAAGGCTACATTTATTTGATTAGAAATACAGTAAAAACAGTAATATTATGAAATATTATTACAATTTAAAATAAGTGTTTTCTATTGGAATATTTTTTCAAAATGTAATATATTCCTGTGATCAAACCTGAATTTCAGCATCATTACGTCACATGATCCTTCAGAAATCATTCTAATATGATGATTTGATGCTCAAGAAACATTTGTAATGATTTTGAAATTCATATTTTTATGGAAACCCTGATCATTTTTTTAAGGATTCTTTTCAGATGAAAAAGAACAGCATTTATTTGAAATAGAAATATTTTTGTAACATAACTTTTGATCAATTTAATGCATCCTTGCTGAATAAAAGTATTAAAACGTACATGCATCAAACTTTTTAACAGTAGTATGATAGCTTTTTGCATAGGCATGTTGCTAAGCTAAGCTATGTGATACTCTAAAAGCATACATAAATACACAGCACACACAAATATTGGGTAAAATATTGGTATGGCATATAAGTTGACCTATATTTAGTTTACATTTTTCTTGATTGTTTATTGATGCAAACAAAGAAGAAAGAAAAATGTAAACTATAAATCCATTGGTATATAGATTGAAGTTTTAAAACAGTGAAACAATTCTATTTTGTGTTAACAGGGGGAACAAATAGACGGCGGCAGCTCCTGAGTGATCAGTTTAGTGTAGAGACCGTGTGTGTAATGGAGATGGTAATGACTCCTCTAAAAGCAGAGCTGGTAATAACTCTCTCTTTCTTTACCCGCTCTCGACTGCCCCTCCACAGGGGCTTTTCTCTGGCTCTTCACACTCTATAGTGTCTAATGGAATTCAGCCTGCCAGTGTCTTTAGTGCCTCGACTGCCTTTAAAACGCCCTGTTCAAGTTTACACACCTCACTGAGAAAGAGAGGGAGAAAGGGATATTGTCAAGTGAATCTCATAAAATCTGAACAGGTCACCCCTAATATCAACTATCAATTATTTTGTTTCTTTTATTTTAATAAAAAAAATTGGTATTATGTCATAATGTGTTTTGAGGTTTTTTTTGTAATCCCTATTCTCAATGATCCTCATTAATTATCAAAAATGCAATATTATATTACATTTATTACTTTAGCAGACATGTTCATCCAAAGCGATTTACAAATGAGAAATACAACAAGCAATTCATCTTAAATCATATTAATTTTTTTTTAAAGAAAAATAGAAACGTTCACAATTAAACTCTTTCCCTCCTGCATTTTAAGAGCCAGCACCAGCATTTTTCATCATTTTCACAAAACTTTCATGGCCCCCAGAATATTTTGTTGTATGAATATCTGAATATACAATATACCAAAAGAAAGAACAGACCATCTGCTTTTTTTTTCAACACTTGAATGTGGGTAAGATTCCTTAAAAATATATATACATTTTGAAGAAAAGAAAAACTGAGAAAATATGTTTTTGTTAAAGACTGCGTCTGGATCGGATTCAGAACGATGTTAAAAACATAAAAACACAGATGGAGTAGATCGAGTCTATCAACACCCCTAAATGCTTCACAGTCGTTTACCTCGTCCTCAACATTAGGCAGTTTTGATTCATATGCTGTTTAACGTTTGGTGATCACATTATTTTACATGTGCGGAAGCAATGCTTATGCTTGTTTCTGCTTCTTTTGATCTGGAGATTCAGTACTCTTTCAGAAGATGCGTAATAGCGCCCCCTACCATATAACAGTGAAAACATGGATTTCCGGAAAATTCCGTCAATGAGTTAAAGAGTTAAAGCCAATATAACAAATATTCTCATGATGAATAAATGCTTTGCAATAATAATAATAAAAAAAGTTTTTCAGATAACACTAATTTATGAGATATTTTATGTAGATTTGTCATGCTCCAAAAATTAGATTTCATTTTCTTCAAGCAATATATTATTATTAGTAGTAGTAGTATTGTTTTATACTCCCACCTTTTGGAGAAATTTTGACCTGGTCATGTTTTGAGAGTTAATGTGATTCTGTTAACAGAGCATCACAATACATACTTAAGAAAGAATATAGCATATATTTGACCTGTAATCACAGCAACAGCTTACATTTCTGTTTATGTTACTTAATCAACTCTAGAAACCAAGTGTTTTTGCACATATGTGTGCATGCTAGCTGTTGCGGTTTTGTGTGTCTGTGTGCATGTGTGTGTTTTGTGGAGGCGGGGTTTATACAATACTATTGTGGAAGGGAAGGGATGTGGGGGTGAAAGTGTGCCCCCTCTGTCATTGGCTCTGGGCCTAATGTCACATTATGCGTCTCATTGTGTCTTTGTGATGCTGAGGAGTATAAATCCAGCCCTCTCAGTGTTCACACACACACACACACTCACTCACTCACTCCTCCTGCAAGACCTACGCACTGAATCCTCAGAGAACAACAGCACGGGACACGCTGCATTTTATTAGGTTGACGTTTATCAAGTGGATTGTTCTCAACCAAGACTTCGAAAGGAGCCAATTTCAAGATGGATTCTGATGCAAGCTCCACGTGCAGTCGGTCTTCTTCCCCGGACCTGGCCGTGGACTCCAGCTTTTTCTCCAACAAGATGTTCCAAGCTTACGGAGAAACGGGGCAGCCCAGGTCCGAGAAAGTTTCCGGACGGTCACAGAGCTCTGACTCCAGCGCAAAGAGAGATCACTCCAAAGACGACCAGCAAGATCTACGACTCAAAGTGAACAGCCGTGAGCGCAAACGCATGCACGACCTCAACCAGGCGATGGACGGGCTCCGAGAGGTGATGCCCTACGCTCAGGGCCCATCTGTACGCAAGCTATCCAAAATCTCCACCCTGCTCCTCGCCAGAAACTACATCCTCATGCTGTCCAGCTCTCTGGATGAGATGAAGAAGCTGATTGGTGATGTGTATGGAGCAAGCGCTCAGAGTCACTCGGCTAGACGGGTATTACCGCCAGCTTCGGCTGCTCCGGCCCCCCAGTTGCAATTGCTCTCGCTTGCCCCATCCCTGCACTCTCTGGTGGGTGGCACCTCGACCACCACCCCGGGTGTAGCCCATGCCCCTCACTCTCCACCCTCGGCTGGGTATCTGGGTTTCCACGCTCCACCTCTGTCCACCCTGATGAAAGACCCTCTGCATCTCTCCAGCGGCTACAGGCATTTCCCCGGCATGCCTTGCCCCTGCTCCCTCTGCCAGCCTCTCCCTGCCTCCACAGCCAGCCTGCACAGCCTCTCCATGGGGAAGTGATCCAGGCGAGGCCCAGGCTTCAGGCTGGAGTAGGCCGAAGTTGAATCACAGACTCAAAAAGAACTGAAAACTTCTGGATGTGTTTCTAGTTGTGTTGTATACATTGTAAATGTACTGTACAGAATTTGATTTTTCTAACAAGCTGCTGCTATTTTTGTACTGAAGAATGTTTTGTAATGTTATAGCTGTCTGAAAGCGTTTTTTTTATAGTCACTATATACTTGTATGTTCTTTGTAGCAAAATGGAGATTGAAAACGTATAGTTTTGTTTCTTAAATTAAACTTCTATTATTATAATGAAAAATACCTCTCCTGATTTCTCTTGTCTTCATTTGGTCAATCAAACAACTTTTTATATAACAACTTTTTAACTTTTCTATCTATAAGAGAGATGGTTTTTTTTCCAAGCTCAAACCAGATTAGATTCAGCAACATTTTCAGATCTTATTGACTGAAGATCAACATAATCAAAGCAAATTGTTTTCTTAAAAAATAGATGATTATAAAATATTGATTTCTACAATATTTTAGATAATAATTAAAGATTATAAGATGATTTAGCATCTCCCAACTTCTCATATATATATGAGCATGTATATATAAAGCATATTACAGTACAAAAATAATATATATAATGTTTGTACTGTAATATGCTTTGACTAACAACGCACAATTTTACGAGTTCAATGTAGATTAAATTTATGTATTTTTGGAATGTGCTAATAATGCCAGGCTACCATTGCAAATTATAAAAAAAATTGACTTAATTAAATAACTAAAATAACTGACTTGCCTGACCAAATAAAATTAAACAACATTTTGAGTTGAATAGATTGTAGGAAATTATTAAATAGTTCAAGAACAGATACTAAATATAAATTAAAAATATCATTCCACCCATAGTAATGGAAATGAAGCTAATATAACAGACTAGAGCGATTGAAATAATGAGGTACTAAAATCCTTTAAAAAAAAAATAGCAGCTGCTCATCTGTCCTGAGATAACGTGTCAGTCTTTATGTGTGTCAATGTGTTTTATGATATATATGAATATAAAATGAGTCCATATGCTTTCATCCAGCACCATTACCGCAATATTGCCCACACCATGTTTATGTTTTTAGCATATGCTAACAAACATGGGCATCATTTCAGAGCGTTACAAAAAATGCTGCCATTGGACTGAACCATCTGTACTGAGACTAGTTAATGTATGAATAAGAAAGGCGTCCAGACCGCTCGGAGCCCGGGGCCTACTCTCACCCATCAATCAGACAGAGAGAGACGCAAGCTGTCGCCAGGTTGGCGCGTCAGCATTGTGCTGCACACGCAGGGGACGGCCAGCGCTCCTTTTCATGTTAGTGCAGGAAGATTTGTCACTGTCCAATAAAGCTGTGATCATATTCAGCCCGTCCTCACTGGGAGTCGTTTTTATGAGAGGCTCTGACAGCTGTGCACACCATCATTTGTTAGCTGGAAAGATCAGGGAAGACATTTGAATCTTCAGACTTTCTGATATGACCAATAGTTGGAGATGAAGGTGTGAAATAATAAGCACAACGGCATCAGAAATGAATCAGGGCTCAGGGTAAAAATGCCACATAACGGGACAAAACTCCTTTGATATTTGTAATGTAGGTAATAAAATCAACTGTTTATTTACAATTGATCCAGTTGAAGTAGTTGACATAATGACTTGCTTTTTATATGGTTAAAGAGCTTCCATTCAAAAGTTTGGGGTCACAAAAATATTAATCATTAATGTTTCCAACGGTAATAATCAGAAATGTTTCTTGAGCAGCAAATCAGCAGAATGAGCGTGTGACACTGAAGACTGGAGTCAATTCAGTTTTGCATCACAGGAATAAATTATATTTGAATATATACATGTATACATTTTAAATTGTAATAATATTTCACAATGTTACTGTTACTGTACTTTTAATAATACTATTGTATTTTTGGTGAGCATATATATTAAACATTTAAAAATGTTACAGACCCCATTTTAGGGCTGGTTTATGCCCTAGTTAAGATAAAAATACTAAGTATTTAATTTCCTCATGTAATGTGAATGCATAAGGCCTCATTATGTACTGAAATATCAGAACAAGTGAAATGAACAGCATCTGCTGTCAACGACCAACAAACATAATTTTGACTCATCTTGCAGTTCAAGTTTACTCTAAAATCAAGTTAATCCTAATGCACTTACAAGAGAAGTCTAAGGTGCAAGGCATTCCTGAGAGGTTTAAAGCTAAAATATTTCATTAACATACGAGTATACAGTTATATTTGAATGCATAAATTCTTAAATTACTTTCGAAACTGTGTATTTTTATGTTTATTATTGTGCAACTTCCATTTTTAATGCTGATGGTGCCGATTGAACCCAGAATATTACTTTCAAGAGATCTCTTTTGAATATCAACTATACAATTTATATAAAATGTTAGCTTGTATATTTTATGTTATTTAATTGATTTTAAGCTCTTTGCTGTATGGTTAAATCACACAGCCTCGAGTGTCTCGTTTGCTTTAATGCACCATGGCACAACAGTTTTCAGAAATGCTATCACTAATACTGAAGCATAAATCAGTGCCAGCGTGCAAAATGTTGCAATCCAATGTGTTTTTGACCTTGAAATCTTAATTTGTGCAAAATCCTTTTATACGCACATGCACACAGTTTGAGACTGTATTTCTCAAGAGCTAAATCAAGCGTGAAAAATACACATTTCTCCTCACAGGAATCCCGGGCCGACAACTGAAAGATCAGAGGAGAGATGAAGAGATGTGTCTCCTCTCCTCCTCTGCTCTCCTCCCTCTCTCTCTCACCCTAAATAGAGGAAGACAATAGCACTCGCTCCGAGCACAAAGAGAGGGCGCAGGGGGCAGCCCGTAACACAGCCCCCTCCTTTTGTGTTATTTTCTGGATGCGGTAAGCGTCCCGGTCGGCCTGCAGAGGGCCCTGACACTCCAACGCCAACACAAAGGCGCTTAGCTCCTTATTTATGGGCCCATTGACAGCGCTAAAGAGCTCCTGTCAGGGCCCTGCTCACAGTCAGCTGGTGAACGTCCCAGCGGGGGGAGGCAGCTGCCGTCCTGCCCAGAGAAGAAGCTCCCTCAGCGGGTCCCGTGTCCCTGCGGCCCCCCTGAGTCGGGGTCCCAGGCACAGGTGGGTATGGGAAGCTGAACACATTGTGGGGATTATTGGGAGCTGTGGTCCGGCCTGCTGCACAGGGATAATTAGACACATTGACTTGTGCAAAGCTGGTGTTTCCTGATTGGGGGCAGATGGTGACGGTCCAGAGAGAGAGAACAGCAGGGGATGTATCTGTATGTGAACGCTTGTTAGGGAAAGGTAGAGATATATCAACATATATGACATATATGTAACATATGAACATATTTCTAATACATGCATACAGTATAGATAGACTGACAGACAGACAGACAGACAGACAGACAGACATACAGACAGATAGATAGATAGATAGATAGATAGATAGATAGATAGATAGATAGATAGATAGATAGATAGATAGATAGATATAAAACAATACATTTCTATTTTATATCTATGTTATAACAACAATACACAAGTGTATGCATGTGTGTATAAATATGTACACTATCCATAAGTACATGTACAGTAAGATGTTTTTGTGAAAGAAAGTTTAATGACTTAATCAGAAATGACATATTAAACTAATCAAATTAAAGTAAAGTCATTTACATGCATAAGACACTTTCACAAACATTAGAAATGTATTGTTTTCTATCTATCTATCTATCTATCTATCTATCTATCTATCTATCTATCTATCTATATATCTATCTATCTATCTATCTATCTATCTATCTATCTATCTATCTATCTATCTATCTATCTATCTATCTATCTATCTATCTATCTATCTATCTATCTATCTATCTATCTATCTATCTATCTATCTATCTATCTATCTATCTATCTACAAACTGTATAAATAAGTAAATGTATATGTGTATGATTCTACTGTCACTTTTGATTGGTTTAATGTGTCTTTTCTGTTTAAAAGTATTATTTTTTTCCCACAAAAACATCTTACTGACCCCAAACTTTTGGGCAAAGTTTGGTCATATACAGTATATACACACACACACACACACACACTTTTTCTTTATAAAACTTAACATCAAACCTGCCTGAAATTTGACCATCCAGCCAGTACGTGTTTGTTTACATTTCTCTCTCTCTCTCTCTCTCTCTCTCTCTCTCTCTCTCTCTCTCTCTCTCTCTCTCTCTCTCTCTCTCTCTCTCTCTCTCTCTCTCTCTCTCTCTCTCTCTCTGTGTTTTTCGTGCCCAATGATCCTTCTGCAATCTGTTCTGAATGTGACATAGCGGGAGCATCTAATCAATACATGAATACACCTTCTGTGGCCCCAGATTTAGACTGACAGAGTTAATCAGGGAACCAAAGGTCCCAATTAGTGGGATTGGGGAGCATTTGGGGGACATATTGTGGAACACACGCACATATTGCTCCGGGAGGCTTCAATTAAGAGAGAGGCACACGAGACGGCAAGGCTGACCCGGTGACATTCTGTTAAACCTCACTTCCTGTCACTCGCTCAGAGCTCGCTGACAAGCCAAACACAGCTGGGGTGCATATAATGTGTGTGAGGGGTCTGGGGCCTCAGGTGTGTAGTTAAACACTCCCATTAGGGCTCAATCCATATGGGCTGTTCTGAATTCTAATGAGGTGATAAACTCCTCGTGTCAATTCCATTATGAGCAAATTCATTTCTTGATTATGTGTAACAGAGTGACGAGACAAACTCTCTCCCCTGAGACCTCACACCACTTATGATTGTTTTCAGTCCTCTGAAATATGAGGCACCTCACTAAGATCCTGATTTTGACTATCAAATGAACTGGGTGGGGGGAAAAGCTTAACATTTTTAAACACTTTTTTTTTTTTAAGCTGTATATCATTTTTAAACTAGAATGATTTTTTCATTATTCTAGAGGACAGATATATATATATATATATATATATATATATATATATATATATATAAATATAAATGAAATATTTAAAATTATAAAATAGTTAAAAAAATTACCCATATACAATATGTAAAATATAAATTAAATATATTTATTTTTTCTCACTGGATGTTCAACCAGGGTCACATTTCCCAAAATCATTGTGAGCTGTAAGTTGTTATATTTACATTTAAAATATATGCATGTAGCACTATTTAAAAAATGGATAGAATATTGTAAATTACTATAGTGAAGACTATATAATTATGTAACTATTCACTAAAGTAAGATGCGATATTTTATACATTTTTAAAATAGTGCTCTATAAAGGTATATATAACCTTTATATATAGAGAGATATATAAGAAATATATTAAGCGTTATTTATTTATTCAAAACCAGTTAGTCTCTTCTAGTGTGTGATTGTTGCTCTTGACGGCCCCTAGAGGCCTTCAGTGTAATGACAGGTGTTTTCGCGTTTCATCACAAATCTTGATCCTTTGCGGTTGCCTTACGCCGCAGTCTTACTAGAAAATATTTTTACATATTAATTCAAACACACGTTTACTTTTTTAAACGCAATTTACTGGTTTATATCACTCTTAAAATCATTAGTAAATAATCTTCAATATGTTTAGTGTGGTGTTTATTAATATTATTTTGACGCTTTTGTGAGGTCAGAGTTCAGTTCACACGGATGTCGTCATGCGATGAAGATGGCAGACGGGTGAGTTTACTGCAGACAAATGTTCACTTTTTTATTTTAATGCACGATATAATTAATATATTAGCATTTTGCAACAGTAATTCCACTCTGAAGAGTGTATATCCGCGTTAAAGAGATGTCTGTGTCCTTTGTAAATGATGAGTTTTATTGGCGGATGTGAAATAGGAAGTCGGACGTGTTTGTTTACAAAAATATCACGGAGTCATAAAAGACAAATACATGTTACAGTCTTCGTTATTATTGTAATATTCCTGTAAATCCATCCCATATAAACATTTAAAAAAACATAAATCATGTAAGTTATATCACAGTAAAATGAAACTGAGAGACATTGAAATGAACGCATGTCGCAGATTGTTCCAGAATGATGAAGTCAGACTATTTACACACATGATTAATCGATTACGAGTCATTCCTATCCTATGCAGGACTTACTTTACCTCAAATATGTCGAAGGTTAAATATTTTTGTTTTAAAGAATTATAATTACATTGGTTAGTTTTCTTTTATCTCAGTTTTACTGTTAACATAATGTAGAATTGTAAATAACATCAGTACTTTGGCCGCCAGTCACTCACATCCTGTTCATTTTCATGCCATTGTGTAAATAATCAGGTTTAATTAGTGAAGTTTAAGTGCCTAAGCTTGACCAGAGCATATTTCTATACAGAAACAAGTCAAATCACCTTTATTTATATAGCACTTTACAATACAGATGGTACAATACAAGCAGCTTTACAGTGATAATAGGAAAATAATGCTGTACAGCAGAAAATAGTGTCATATTCCAGCTTAAGTTTAGTAATGGTTAATTTTTTGTTGTAAAAAGTTATTCATTTAGTTCATTCATCTACATAAATAAATTAAATACAGCTGCTCTTGAGAAAACAGTGATGTTATCGTCCAGCTCAGTTCAGTTCTCATATAATGGTGAAACAGGAATCCTTCCTTAAATTACAATAACACATGCATATCCATTTTTAAGGTTACAGAGTTCTAATGATACTGTATGCCAGGATGTTACCCAAATGTAACACGTCTGTTGATTATTTATCTTTTGAGTCATGTCTGCTGATTTCAGGGAAGGAGGATGGTGGGGAGGCTGGTTGACACAGAGCTTCCAGACCGTCAAAGACAAGGTGAGATAAATCCAGACCAGTAATCCAGATCAGTTCCAGTGTGACTTTATGATATGGATAATGCTGAAATGTTTTAGGTATCTCTCAATGATGTGGTTTGGAAAAGCAATGGCTACAAACGGTGTTAAACGTTTTGAATCACTAGTGAGAATGCTTCTATTTTGCATTATTTTCTAATTTGATAAAATGTTTATTTTATCAGAAGAACAATTTAAGTGAAGTTGTTGAAAATCAGCATAAATTTCTTATATTTGCTCCCCTCTTGCTTTATTACCGTAGAAAATGTTTATTTATATTTCTGTCTTAATAACCTTACTTCGTTTTAAATCTAAAATGGTTTAATTTATTAAAAATAAATCCCAGATATTTAATATGGAGCCAGATTTCTGGACCCCGTTCTAGATTAAATTAGTTTTAAATCTTACATAAATATTACATTTGTTTTCTTGTTCAATATTTCATACATATATATATATATATATATATATATATATATATATATATATATATTCTGCTTTCTCAACAGTCAGCTGAGGCGTATGAGTTTATCAAACGAGACCTGACAGAATTCTCCAGCGTGGTCCAACATGACACAACATGCTCCATTGTTGCGACAGCGAACGCTGTCAAGAGCAAACTGGCCGTAAGGAAACAATTTTACATTACATCACACCAAAACAATGTTAATTGTATAGTGTTTGGTCTTCAGTTCTAAGAGTAGACATAACATCTCTTTAGGTTAGTTTATGTAGATGTAAACCCTAGCCACAGATTATAGGTTTTAAGCTGCTGCTTTTTAGGTTGAAGGTTCATCAGAGGCCACGGAAAAGGTGAAGAAGGGCCTTTCAAATATACTGGGTGTGATCACAGACACTTTGGCCCCACCCCAAGACATGACCATCGACTGTGATGTCATCACGCTGGTGGCCACTCCATCAGGCACAACAGAGGTGTATGACAGCGGCAAGGTCAGCCACATTCACTCTTTAGAAATATATATATACTATGTGTGTGTGAAGGGACACATGATGGGGTTTATTGTTCCGTCGTAGCCATGACAAATATATGCATATCATTTGTTGAATCACTTGTTAAATGGAATCATGTTTTCATGAACTTGTTGATAGAGGACAGTAGAGTGTCAGTATTCCATGATTTTGATTGACATGTACTGGTTTTCCTCTCAGGCTCGACTCTACAGTCTTCAAGCAGACCCTGCTACATACTGCAATGAGCCAGACGGTGTGTCTCTTTCTCAAGCAGGGATGTGTGTTGTTCAAGTCCAAGTGTTTGATGTGTATTCCATGTAGGGCTTGGTTAAAAATATCAATTTCTCAATTTTAATTGATTCTCATTTTGAAGAACCAATGTCGATTCTTAAAACCCATTAATCAATCTTTCTATGCTGTTTTCAGTTGATCAATGAACAAAACTTTGTAGCACCTCCCATCCAATATATCGCAACAAGCTTTGTTACTTCTGATATTAAACAGTCTCAGCTTTCAAATTCTGTTAACATTACAGTGATGTTTCTGATAGGCCCCAATTAATCAACATTGAATCGAATCATATTGCAAGCTTGTGAAACAAATCTAATGGAATTGTGAAATTTGTGTCTTTGCCCTAATTCCATGTATTTTTGTCTTTCCAGGCCCTCCACAACAGTTTGATTCCTGGCTCTCCAGTTTCATTTTAGAAGAGAGGAAGGCAGAGATCTCTGAACTGCTGGTCAACAGTCCTGCCATAAGAGCTCTTTATACTAAAATGGTATGATCGTGCTTCATCCTCCTTTAATTTACATTCTTATTGACCATCTGATTTTTGTCTGGGCACATTATTCAAGATGTAATTTTTTTGTTACTTTAATCTTTTGATGTCAGGTGCCGGCAGCAGTGGCTCATTCAGAGTTCTGGCAGCGGTACTTCTATAAAGTGTTCCAGTTGGAGCAGGTACAGCAGATCTGTGTGTTGATGAGAATTCAGGATTATGTGCTTATCTGAACACACACACAGCTCAGACACTCAAACATGATGACATCAGTATGAGTCACATGATACTTACCAGCACAACACTTTCTTTGCTGAGGTTTCATATTTGTTTTAGGTGTGCTATCAAAGACACAGCCAGTCAGTTAAAGATTAACATGGTAGCGCCATCTGCTGATCAGAGTGTGCATCTACAATAGGTTAGCAGTCTGTGTGTAGAGAAGTGGTTCTCAACCTGTTTAATTCAAAGGCCAACACAATAAGCCCCTGTATTATGGCAAAGATTTCCCTTTTTAATCAACACAAACTGGGAGATAAATTAAGCATCTGCAATTAATTGTGTGATTACAGAAGTTTCAAGAACTGTATAAAAACAATAGTTGTTGTGGGGATTTTTTAAAAAAGTAATAGGATTGCAGTTTAAAATTGTATTCTTTTGGATTGCAGTTAGATTATTTTAATACACAATTTAATCAATCATAAATACATAAGCAAATAAACTTAATTCATTACAATTATTTTAAGTCATCATTTGGCCTCTAAAACGTTTGGTAAGGCCTTCTGATTGGTCTAAAAATGCATCTATGCATTGCAATGCATTAATTTTAGGATTTAATACTACCTAGTATTAACTAGTCTGTTTATTTGCCAAAATACAGCTCAACATTACAAATACAAATCACATATTTTCAGTTGTAAAAATCCACCAAATCTAGATCCCCAATCAAATTCCAGCATAGTTGTATTTCACAACACATTTTATGAAAATAATTATGAATCAAACCAAATAATCAAATCAAATGGATAAACATTTTCTGTTTGTTACTTTTCAGTAATAATGTGTACATTAAGTGGTTGTATTATTTAAAGGGACAGTTCACTTATAAATGAAAATCTGTCATCATTTACTCACCATTATGAAAAAAAAACGAATTAGTCAATAAAACATTCCAGGGTCTATATCTTCTAGCATTAAAATGTTAATTAATATGTGTCATTATTGTCTATGTTATGACCATTTTTTAAAAACAATGTTATTCATTGAATATAGTTGCTGCTTTACTTTGCACAGCTCTCTTTAAAATGACTATACTCATATAATGGCACAATAATTGCACAAAAACATTTTATATATATCATAAAATGTGTGTGTGTTTGTAGGATGAGGCTAGGAGGGTAGCGTTGAAGCAGAGAGCAGAGCGGAAGACTTCTGAGAGTCTTGGTTGGGAGGAAGAGGACGAAGAAGGTTTGACTGAATTTTTATGGGAAAGTGTCAAACATATCGACTAGCTAAACCTTTGTGTTCGTTCCAAAACTTCGTGAGCTGCCTTGCTGTCCATCTATTTGGTAGGAAGCTCACTAGGTTTTGGAACAGAGCTTTGTGTTCCTTTATCAGCATCTTTTCTCTCTCTGTCCGCAGGTGAGTTTCTTGGGGCCGCGTCTTCATCTCGCTTAGATTTCACACCCCCGGTGGAAGAGGTGCGTGTCCCTGCGGTGACGATAGAGACCCCTGAAAGCTCCTCACCTCCTCAAGTGGCGGTTTCCTCCAGCAACGTAGCATCTGACGTCACCCCCTCCGTAAGCAGTGACAGCGTCAGTTTCCCCACCCAGATCGAGAATCAAGCGGACTCTGTCACCATCAGAGTCACGCAGCTGTCGCCCGCTGATGATGAGGTCTCTCAGAAACTCTCAGAGGCCAGTCTACAGGAGACAGCCCCGGAGGAGCGACCCACGCAGCGTGAAGAGCCCGCCAGAGAGGACATAGCTCAAGACCTCCGAGTGTTTGAGCTCAACTCGGACAGCGGCAAATCCACACCCTCCAATAATGGCAAAAAAGGTGAGGAAGCCCCCACAATAATTTGTACTAACTATATAGATCAATAAATAATAAAAATACTAGGCCTATATGTTGTTTGCTATATACCATCTGTACACACACAAGACACATCATGACCATATTCCAGGATGACAATGTCAAGATTCATCAGGCTCAGATTGTGAAAGGATGATTGTGAGGAGCATGAATCATTTTCACACATGAACTGATGCTCCTCTGAGTCCAGAGCTTAAATTCATTGAAAGTCTTTGGGATGTGCTGGAGGAGACTTTACAGAGTGTTGGACTCTTGCATTGACAATACAAGACCTTAACAAAAAACTGATGCACCTCTTGGTAGAAATAATGTTATTTTCATCAAGAGGTTTATACATTTTTGGTCATGATCTTGTATTGACAAGTAATGGCTCACTCAAAAATGGTAATTTGTGCAAAATGTTTTTTTTAACTTATTGTTTAACGTTTTAACAAACTACCGTTACAAATTTTTGTCAGAAGGTTTAAAAAAGAAAGAAATTCATACTTGTATTCCGCAAGGAAGCATCAGATAAAATGACCGTAAAGACATTTATAATGTTACAAAAGATTTCTATTTCAAACAAACACTGTTTTATTTGACAAAGAATCATGAAAAAAATGGATCACCATTTCCACAATAATATTAACTGTTTTCAACATTGATAATAATCAAATGTTTCTTGAGCATCAAATCATCATATTAGAATGATTTCTGAAGGATCATGTGACACTGAAGACTGGAGTAATGATGCTGAAAATTCAGCTTTGATCACAGGAATAAATTACATTTTAAAATATATTCACATAGAAAACAGTTATGTTAAATTAGTAATATTCTGAAATATTAGAGATGTTGAAATCTTGTCTTCTTGATTGCTGATGTAATGTTTGCACTGTGTGTATTTACGCATGTAGGTTCGAGTACAGATGTGAGTGAAGACTGGGAGAAGGATTTTGATCTGGATATGACAGAGGAGGAGGTTCAGATGGCTTTGTCGAAAATAGACGCAACGGAAGAGGTTTGTTCTTTATGATGGTTAACGATAAACTAGAAATGACAAAGTCCCTTATACCGTGTTTAGGAACAATACAGAATGATACAGAATAATAAAGAATAGGGCTGGGTGGTATGAAGGTATATATCATGGCGACTGTATAAAATATTTTGCTATGTCGTGTATATCGTGGTATGTAGATATATATGCGCATAGCACAGCACTATTGACACTTTTGTTTAATTTATATTTTCGTTGTTTGTAATTTGCTTTGTTTTTAATAACAAAAAAAAAAAACTAGATTGTGATATATATCGTTATTGTGAAATAAAATTTCTCATATTGTGAAAAAAAATTCTCATATTGTGAAAAAAATTTCTCATATTGTGAAAAAAAATTCTCATATTGTGAAATAAGATTTTGGTCATATCGCCCACTCCTAATACGGAATAATATCTATTTTATTTTCTGACCGTGACTGGACGGGCCCAAGTTTATAAACATCAAATCTTTCATTTGAAAGCAATGATATTTCTACAGATCTACACACCCAAAAACAGTTGAGCGCAGTGGTTTTAATCTTCTTTGATTTGTTGAACATCAAATAGGCATCAGAAATCCAAGGATTTTTCTAGCTTGTTTCTTCCTAATTAACTTATTTTAGCTTCATCAGAAACACAGCACTACTGAGTGTTGTTGTAGTCCGAGTACATGTTAACTGAACTCCAGATGTGTGGTTTGGTAGATGCCTTTACCCAAGGCAAATTATTTGTTTCACATGTACTAGGTGTCTTGTGCATGTGTATGTATGGGCAGTTCGAAGTCATTAACATGTGACACATCAGGATAGATTAGCATGGTCATATGCATATCTGACCCCCTCCGAAAGTGATCCGATAACAAAACATTTATGGTTTTCGCTATCCATGTGTGATGTTCACTGAGATGAATGTTAATACCAGTTATAAATTTGGTTTTCATTATTTTATTCTCTTAACCAGCTGGAAGATGCAGACTGGGAGAACTGGGAGTGAGAATCTGGTGGAGGGAATTCTGGTCCAAAATCGACACACGAGACGTTGCTGTACCCAAAGTGAACCATGCTTAATGTATTTAACTCCTAGTCTACAGTCACACCTGCTCATTTCACCAGTCCATTGAGCGGGTCTCCTCCTGCGAATGAAATTAACATGCTAGCTATACACTCGTCCACCGAGCGATCAACTGAAGTGTGTTCTCTAATCAGAGCTGGTGAAGGGGTGATCTGTTTTTGCTCTGGCTCTCCTAAAAATGACCTGCGGTGAAACACTAAGACAGTTCAGAGAAAGCACGTATCGGCTAATGAGGAGAGGTCATCTCGCATTGCCATTTGTACCTGCCGTATATGTACATTAATGTTATTCTTCTTTGGAGATTTCAGTGGGAGAATGCAAATTAATTGCCAGGGCTCCTGATTAGCTGTAATCGATTAAGCTGTTCATCATTCTTATAGGATTAGAAAATAATCTTTCACATTAAAAAAAATATATATTTATGTTTCTTTTTTTCTGGCATATAGGTCTCTGGCTTCTTTTTTTTTAAAAGTTAACTTCTCTTGAAATACTAACACCTTTAATCGTATGCAAGTTATTCTAGCATTGAGAATGGAAATGGAGAGGTGCTTCATTCATTCTGCTGATGCTCTATGGCCTTGTTTAATGTTTGGTGTGGAATGAAAAAAATGTCATGCAAAAGTTACACAAAAAAAAAAGTTGCTATTTCACTAAATGCACCTGTTGTTTCCTGTGATGTCCACTTTATCTTCCTGTCCTTGTCTCCATCTTCTCGAAATTACAGTCTGAAATAGTAAATGTGATATCTGTGCTCAGAATTTCATCCAGATGGGTTACATAGTTTACTAATTTAAGGATAATTTGTGTTCTCATTTATTTGTCACTTCAAAAACACTGTCAATCAATATAGGTTTAAACTGCAGGCCAATATTTTAGGCATCTAGTTTTAAGGTGAGGCTCATCTTTAGGGGAATACAACCTCCAGACTGACTATCATTAGAATGTCTTGCATGCTGCATATCTACAGTGTTTCTAGACCTTCAATTATAATCTGCTGGCATTATTTGAAAACGGGTCTCAAACTGTCAATACTTTTTACAATTATATTGTCCTCTATTTTTCCAATGAACATCACCATTAAAAGCAATATCATGCAAATTGGTGATTTGTTTTAATAGCTGTTTTTTTTTTTTTTTTTTTTTTAATATATTGCACATGCTATAAGTTTAGAGTACTTGGCATATAGCACACAACTCATATGCACTACTTTTATAATACTTGTATTATGATTTTGCATACTGTTTTGGAGCTTGACAGCTCCAGTCTCCATTAATTGTAATTGCATGGAAAAAATGACTAAACATTTTTTTGACTAAATGTTTGTTAAAGATAACCTATAACAGATTAATTATAGTGTGCCATAGTTTTTATATTTTAGACCTGTCCGGGATGGTTTTCGCGGGAAATGTTGCACATACGTCACTCGCCCGTGCATGTCTGGTCATATGCGAAAATAAGAGAACAATTTTGTCGAGTCCAAACAGAAGAGAGTGCTGACAAAAAGACAACAGAGCTCGTAATAAAACCAGAAACAACTTGGCTTGGCTTTTTTGAAGATGGCGACAATTGAGGGATTTGAAATGCTGTAAAATTGACACGAAGACACGTTTTTATTCCTCAACAGGTGAGGTATTTTACTGAACTGATAGACTGCTCTCTATAGAGTATTGCATTTTCTGAAAAAACAAGATGATCTAAATGTATCTTCAGGAGAAGCATTCACTAAAAAGTTAATTACACTATTAAAACATACACCTCATAATTTCAGTCATTTTAATCAACGCAGCAGACATCGGGTGGCATACTTTTTAAATGCATTTTAACATTAGTTAACTAGCCTACCTTAGGTAACAACATGAACTAAGAATTAACAATGAGCTATAATTATTCAGCATTTATTAATTGTTAATATGCTTGCTAGTTATATTATTTTTTAACATTTGTTATTAAAATTTTAAAGGTTCTATATTATGTTAACATTAGTTAATGCACTGAATTAACATGAACAAACAATGAACAGCCATATTTTTATTAACTGACATTAACAAAGATTAATAAATACTGTAACAAATGTATTGCTCATTGTTATTTCATGTTAGTTAATACATTAACTAATGTTAAGTAATGAACCTTTTAAATATCTAACTTTAAACATGGTAGTTTATCTTGAGGACAGCAGATGGCAGACTTGAGCCAAACCTGTGAATTAAAACCTTTGGTTTTGGCATGTAGAACACAGAACTGAACAGTGCTAGCCTTTCTCCCAAACAAACAGCTTTGTAGTCATTTTTGGAAGGGATATTAATGTTTTTTTTTTTCATTTTCTTTTGAAGTTATGGCGTGGTGGTTGATATGGCTAATTTAGCTCAGTTTCTGGGTTTACAGCTATTTGTGTTACTGTAAGGAGTGTTTTGCATTCTCTGTGGCTCTGTGTTCCTGCAGCTTCATATACTGTATGCTTTATACATGTAGAAGTACAGTACAGTACTAAAATTAAAAACAGTGCTACACTGTTGTCACTATATAGCATGTTGCATGTTTAATTCAGTGATTGGCATACAATCATCTCAGAAATGGTTATTTTGCATTTTTAATCTAATTTTGTGTAAAACTCTTAACTTTTGGCAGTCTGAAAGAAAGTCAAGAAAGAGATAAAAAAGAGAGAATAGCAGTTAACTGTCTAGTAGTTGAACACATTGCATTGTGGGATACTGTTCTGAGCCGTGTGCAAATAATAGTGCTATCAATCCTGTGAGCTACGTTTGAGTGTTTTAAAAGTCCATGAAAGTTGGTCAAAAGCTTACAAATATGAAGTTTACAAAAGACTGTGATTATATATCAGACTGGTATGGGATCTACACATAAGTGGTTCAAGCTGAATTCATTTCAGGAGGTTTAGAACAAACCAGTATGTTGAAGAAACATCTATACGGTGCCTTTCAAGATCCTAAGAAATGTTTGAGTTTTGAGAAAGTTAGGTTTAGTATTTGAGCAGTAGCGAGTCGGAGAGATATTGAAACAGAGAAAGAAACGGAAAGAGGCGTGTCGGCTCATTATCCCATTCCTATACATTTAACCAAGCCAATTAAAAATAATGAAATTCTTAATGAACTCTCCTCATCACTCTTTAACTTTCCTGTCAGTCTAAAACCCTTTCAATTACTTTAGGCTCCTTCAGCCTTTCACTCGTGTGTTTAACCTGAAGAGTCCTTCACTGTTTCACACACACACCTGATCACTCTTCAGATGGTGAGTCTGTGAAGTGTTTCTGTCTGAATGCTGCTGATGTTGGCCTGTTTTTGTTCTTTTAGTTGGGACACTTCACATCTCCCAGCATGCACTACTGCAGGAGGGTTTATCAAAGAAATGTGAGTCTCCAAGACCTATGGGTATTGCTCTCTATTTTCACTTTACTCCATGTTCCTATGATTTGTAAAAAACATAAAGCAGTCCTGCCTGCAATATATCTGTATAGCGTTAATATGATGCTAAACTAACAACGTAATACTCATATAATATGCAAATACTTGGTTAAATTTGTGGTTGTATTGAACTGTATCAATACTTGAATGACAAAAACGTACATTTCTCTTCATATTGGATTTATTTTATTTTTTCTGAGCTTGTTGCAAAAATATGGAAGCCTATTTCTGCCACTTCAGGGAAAAAACATGGTCAATCATAATTATGGCATAAATAATAATAATAATTTTGACATGAACTACAAACAAAGTTGGAATGATGGCATTCTAAGTCGTAATTATAAGATAAAAAGTCAAAATAAAGACTAAATTAAACATTTCATAATTAGGACTGTCAATTTCAACTTATGTCATAAATATGACTTAGTTTCTCAATTTTGACATCATTGTCATTTAAGTTGGAAGGAAGCATAATTCTAAGTTAAAAAGTCAAAATAATGTGATAAAACTAAATATGACAAAAAATAGTTAATAGTTAATTTTGACATAAAAGTCATTTATGAGATGAAAAAGTCTGCATTATGGCATTTTAAGTCATAATTATAAGATAAAAGTCAAAATAATTATATATAAAGAAATAAATGACAAAAAAATAAACTTCTCTTAATTAAGACTAATTATGACTGTCAGTTTCAGCTTTTTATGTCATAAACTTTTGACAAAATAACAAGATAAAAAGTCATAAATATGACAAAAGATCGACATTATTATGACTTTTTGTCAATTTCTTTTCAACTTAGTTTCTCATAATTTTTACTTTTTGACTTCGTTTGATGTCATAATGATTTAACAAAGCATGATTTTTTTTTATTTTTATAGGGCAATATTAGAAGGCAAGATAATCAGCCACTATGAGATCGAATATGTGCAGAAGGAGGTGCATTAACGTTTCAAATGACATCAAGTTATGGTATTTAACATATGTAGAGAGCTGACTATGCTCAGTAATTGAGCTCTGACTGCAGTGGCACACACTTCTGCTCTACATCACTTTGGGTTTGCAGTGCAGTGGTTGGCATCTTCTTCTTCTGTATTTAATTGACCTGCCACGCCAGTGCCAGTGTTTGCTTTAGGTATAATGAGTGTGTGGTAGAAAACGTGGCAGAGATGTGTGTTTGTGTGGCTTGGCAACGCTGAGGCTAAATCTCTAGAGCTCGCAGAGGGCAGCCTGTGATTTTCTCCATCGGTTTGGCATCACTTATGCAATGTTGTCATTACGTGAATTACGTTTTTAGCTCCTGTTGCTGTTCAGATGTCAAATGCACTTCTCACAACTTCAGTTTGAAATCTCATGAGGGAACTGATGTATTTACTTGTGATTGACTCATGCAAGCAAACATAATCTTTCCTTTTTTTTTTTTTTTTAAATTGCTCATTGTAAGTGCAATATCTAGGCTATAAAATGATTATCCAGTAATCACAAATGAATTGTGGGAGCCCTGTTTTTAGCTCACAGCTTCAGTCACTAACTAGTCTGGTCTCCCTCCAGGTGGTCCGTGTTCTTATTATCGAGAGAGAAAAAAGAAGAAAAAAGCTCCGAACTGGGAGGCACTATAGTCAGACCCTCGGATAAGACTGGGAGGACGGTTACCATGGAAACAATGTTCCTCGTCTTTATTCCGTTTCGCGTAATCTGTATTCCTGAGACAGACTGTAGAATTGAGCCGTGCCTCCCTTTCTCTGCTCTGTCAGTAATGGAGTGGTACAAGCTTTTTATTGCTATATTGAAGCTGTTTTTATTGCCATCTGATTGGGCTCAAGATTTCTTAAAGTCCCCCTGTGGTGAAAATCAAGCTTTTATTGTTGTTTTATGTCTATGTGGTGTTTTTAATATGCTATAAGACAAACCATGTGCAAATTCATTAGTCAACACAACATTGCTGAGTATTTTCTCTTTAAAACTGCAGTGAACCAAAGACAGTCTCAAAAACGCAGTTTGAAATCGTTGGTGTTTCTGACGTCACAAACCTTGTAACCAATCAGATCAGCGTGTGATCGTCAACGAGTGGATCTCTGAGCTGTGTGAGTGAGTGGAGGCGGGGCTCATTTGCATATTCATAGAACCGCGTATACTAAATGAGGCAAAAGTTGTTTTTCCTGTGGTTTTGACCCTTTGTCTGTTATATGGATCACGATCGATGATTATCCTTAATTACCCTCATTTTATGAATTTAGTTTTAATAAAAAAAAAATTTTTGATTAAATTTAATGAATGAAACAGCTTGTAAATGTACTTTATCACCAGAAAAAAATTAAATAACCCATTTAACATAAAAAGTATTATGCATTTAAGACATTTCTCCTTAGAACCTATTACCACATTAAACTTTTTGTCAGCCAGAAATTACTAGCACATTTCACAAATAATTAAACAACTAACTCATTGAAAATAACTCATTCAAATAACTCATTGAATTAATCACGAAATTTTGGATAAAGACTGAAATAGTATTTTCTTGTAAATTCGACTCCAATAATCTTTACAACTTTGAAAAAATCTTGTTTTACAGTGGATATCCATGTTTTTTTAAATGACATTCATTGCTGTTTTTTAGAAATCTCAAACATGTTGACCTGTTTTGTTCCAGCAGGGTAAAGGCCCCGATACACTTCAAACGAAATCGAAGAACGAACTGATGTGACGAAGTTCGTTTGAAGTTTGATTTGGCACTTCGAAACAGCTTGCCAATGTGAACTTTCCGGAAAAGTTTGCTCCGGCTGGTAAACACCTTCGTACTACCATTGGTTCTTTCATATCTCCTCTGGTTCATTCTTCTGTTCAATCCGTCGAGGTCAGACGTCTGCGAGTAAAACATGAACACACGAGAGAGTTGCTTTATGGTAGAAAATGAAGTACTTCTGATGAAATAAAACACTGACACTGTTTTCATGTTTAATACGGAAAAGCTGCTTGATTTTATACAATCTATTGTATAAAGTGCTATAAATAAGTGTTGGATTGCAGAGCCTGTGCAAGCATATCCACGTTTGTTGTGTGTTTATTTTGTTATTGAGAGGAAAGCGTGCAGCACATATTTACATATTCATCTAAACGTGGATCTCGGCGTCAGATGTTCGCTAACAGTATATCGCCGGTCTCTTATCTCGAACTTCGTTTTACCTCAAAGCCAAGAATGAAAAAGAACTTCGCTGTGAGTATATCGGGGACTTAAAGCTGGTGAACCTCAGGATAGTGAGTCTAGTATGATATTCATTCTGGAAAAATGTCTCGTATCAGCATATACTTCATTAGATTGGTCCGTGTCAAGGCTTTTAGGCTTTGGAATTTCCTCAATCGTTTGTTATAAATTGGCAGTCTTACTGCTGGGCAGTTTTTTTGTACAGTGCTCCAAGCTGTCTTTCTATATCATTGTCACTTCAAATGTCTATTGATATATTCCAGAGCTCATATTAGTGTCAGATATGGTGTATATTTCACAATATCTCTTCTTTTCTCATCCATAAGCATGAATGGGTGCATAGGAATGTTGCCAGGGGCGATGGAACCATGCTTGCCACTGAGGAATCCTGGGAATGTTTCCTCTAATCAGCCGAGAATGGCATACAAAGAGTCTCTTTTCCTCTCCTCTTAAGCCCTTAAGGCAGAGACACCATTTTCAAGGATTTTTGTGGGTATTGTGTGTGTCCTGAGTGCTCTGAAAGACGAGAATGTGTTTGGGAAGTTTAAGCTGTTTTGAAACGCTCAAAGATGGAGTTTATCCTCATGGCTACAGCGATCAGAGAATTCCATGAACTGGAATACCTTTAATTCAGGATCTATTCCACCCCGAAAAACAGTTTTTAGTTAATACACATATCAAGTTCTGCTTCATGCGCTATAATGTGTTTACACTGGGAATTAATATGTGCCTGCGCCAGCTTTCATTGGAGCTTTAAAGGGATAGTTCACCCTAAAATGAAAATTAAGTCATCGTTTACTCACCCTGGTGTTGTTCTAATGCCGTACGCTCTTCTTTTTTTTGTGGACCACGAAAGGAGAATGAAAAAACATGTCCCACTCGCGCTCGTCCATATAATGGCAGTGTATAGACTTTTTTTTAAATGATCCCATGCCGTATATTCCAAGTGTTCTGGAGGTATACGATAGGGTTTGGTGAAAAACAAATGATTTTTAATGTATTATTTAACTGAATTCTTGACTTTGCCGTCAGTCTTCTCTGCACGTGGGCACGTTTAGTGAGAAATCAAGATGAATAAAAACGCGACATTGAAATACAACCCCATGTACCTTTTTCTCTGAGGTGAATATATCTGTTGTGTTCGTCGTAAGTTACCGCATTCACATCTGTCAACTGTCATCCTGACTGTCATCAGACGGAGGTCCGGTCCGGAGAGATTTGAACTTTTTGGGATCTCTAGGCGTTGCATTTCATGTTGGATAAGGTCAGGATTTTTCATTAAATAATAGGCCTATAAATTTCGGTTTGTTTTTCATCAAATTGTATCCCTCCAGAACACTTAAAATATACGCCATGTGTCGCATGGGACCATTCTGTGATACTTTTACATCTTTTTGAAAGCTTGATTTTGGTCTCTATTGCAATTATTTGGACGAGCGCGAGCGGGACAATTTAAAAAAAAAAATTCTCCATTTGTGGCTTGGAAAACAAAAAGGCATTGGGCATTAGAGCAACATCAGGGTGAGCCTAAATGATGACTTGATTTTTTGGGTGAACTATCCCTTTAAGAGAACATTCCATTTTATAGTTTTGCAAACATTAATGGAACTTTACTTTCGAATGTTCTCTAAATGTTCTGAAAACAAGTAGTGATATTTAAAAAAAACTGATGAAAAACATAGACGACTGCCCTGTGAAACATTTCAGGAAAAACATTCCATGAATGATGTATAAATAATGTTTTTGTGCTAACGGTTTGAGAACATTATTAAAGGCCAGATAACTTTAAATGAGCATTTAATGAATGTTACTGGAAGAACATTTGCTCATAACATTGAGAGAACTTGCCAGAGAATTAGCCGGAGTTCTGAGAATATTCCATGTTAGCTGGGACAACAGGATGAAAATGATAACAAAATATAAATTTTTGGGGTGAACCATTCCTTTACAGAGAGAGATTGAAGGCTCATCACACCATAACTATATTTTCCTCCACATCAACGGATGTTAATGTTATGTTTATTCCCAATTTGTGCCGCGGTTACGTTCTGTGATCATAATTGCAGTGCTCGCTTTGAAGTCAGATTCAGTTTTATTGGCTGTCAATGTTTTTATCATTCATCAGTTGGACAAAAATCACTTTGAAAGTGATTACATCAATATATTTTCTCTGTGTCTTTATCGCTATCGTTGTGCTGTGCACTCCCATATTATCTTACAGTTAGAGCAATTTTAAAACCTTATTGTTATAGTTAGATAGCATATTTTTGTAAAGGTTAATTTAATATCCATGCGATTCTCAAAGTGTTCAATCAATCAGGGAGTGTTTATCTCAAATAATCAGACAGAAAAATCACAGACACTGCCTTATGATTGTGCTTCATAAAGACTCTTGTGATAACACAATAGAGCGAGACCACACACATCTGTCCTCGGGGAATGTCGGCCTCGGTGTCACTGCACTGGTTTGTCTGCTCGATCACTCTGAGAGTCTGAGATAATGAAACCATGTCTGTGAATATGATTGATGATCAGTAGAAATGTGAAATCTGAGCATGCTCTGCACGTCCTGTCTCTCTTCGCCCGCGAGATAAACCACAGAGTGAGAGGACGAGAGACAAATAAAAGAGCTAAAGGAAGGAAACAAGATGGAATGTTCTCTGATCCTTCTAAAATGAGTTTTACCTTTTAATGCATGTTCCTCATTTTAGTGTGCACGATTAATTGGAGAATGTTATGCTAAATTAAAAAAGAAAGTCTTCGTAATCTATTCAGTTGACATTGACAGACATCCCGTTCTCTTTTTGCCACACTGCGTGATTGCGTATCTTAATCAGCACTTTATTTTCTCTTCTGTTTGGAATTATTTTATTCATAATGATTATCTTTGTGAATTATTGTCTGATTTGCTAAATTTTAGTTATGCACACTACCATTTAAAAGTTTGGGGTCAAAAAGATTTTTTTTGTTTGAAAGAAATGAATGCTTTTATTTTGCAAGGATGCATTAAATTTATCAAACATGACAGTAATCATTTAATATTTACAATTATACCATGGTCTGGGTGAATACTCGATTCTGATTGGCTGCAGGGTGTCCATTAAAAAGTGATAGAGGACACCTAGTAAAGGAGTTCTGGTGAAACTCACTGTTTACCGTTCAAAATTAATAAATAAATGCGCTGGCTACATCAGCTGTGAGTAACCATAGCAACAGGCAGTCAAAGTATCTATACGGACTATAAATCGAGCGGACTATAAATATCTCCGGTTGCTAAATAAACCGTCAGGTGTAACCAGGGAAACCAAGTTATCGTTTGTAAAAACTTTAGATTTCGATTGTAAAACTAATTAAAATATAAACTAATGTTTTAAAAATGTGTTATCTGGCAAGTGACCATGGTATAAGCAGGTTAATGCCCTTCGAGGTGTCCACTGTCAGGTATATATGGACTTCGGCGGAGGCAACCGTTCACGCCTCGTCGTCGTCCATTAATAGCTGACAATGGACACCTCGTCGGGCATTAACCCTTACTTAGAATTTTTAACATTATTAATAATTAGAAATGTTTCTTGAGCAGCAAATCATCATATTAGAATGATTTCTGAAGGATCATGAAGACTGGAGTAATGATGCTGAAAATTCAGCTTTTTAGTTGTTGTTGCTCGATCAGCATCGATGTTGTCTGGGGTTTGGGCTAAAGGAGTGAGGGACGCTGGGAAGGCAGGGATGACTGAAGGCAGTGACTGAGTAGTTCTGACATCACATTTTTACGGAAGTCACAACGGCTCGTGAAAAGGCACAGCTACTTTGTGCATTTGTCTGAGGATTGACTATTCTGAAACTTATATGGTAGTTACACAGCCCCTAGACCTCTGCTCTCATTAAAAAAAAACAAAAAAAAAACAGGAAATTTAATTTTTGATAATATGGGACCTTTAAAATCACGTGATCAGCTGTGTGTTTCAGTTCCACCAAGTTAAGAAACCACAAACTTTGACATTTTCCAGGGAACATGAGCTTGACATGTTGTGCTGCGGTCATGTAAACCTCATGGCTGCTGCTGATGCTGAAGCTGTTGCATTGGCCATTTAAAATGAACTTTACTTACTGAGAAACTTACTGAGATTCTTAATTAGATTATAGTAGAATGTGCTAAAGGGTGGCACACAGCTGGTCCATATGTGATTATCTTCACCTCGTTTTGCTACACACACACACACACACACACACACACACACACACACACACACACACACACACACACAGAGAGAGATGTTTAATCATGTCATTAAGGCAACTCACATGTGAAGAATGGAAAAATACAGTGTTTTTCACACACAAATGATGGAATTATTTGCTCATAAAGGCAGATTTCCCCACTGACCACGTCTCAACATCTGCTATCCATTACGCGCGCCCTCTCTCTGACTCTCTCTCTCTATCTGTGCGTCTGTTATTCTTTCGTCTTATCTTTGCACTCTTTCCTCATGACATGATCAGCAGATGAAGAGTGTCTCTGCCTGTGTCCTTTTCTTTCTTTCCAACTCTTCCTGTCTCTCTGATGTACCGTCTCCAAAAGCAACGATTGTTTATTTCTATTTCATCTTCTTCTTTTCTTCTCATGTCCTTATTGTTCCCCTCTCATCTTTTGTTCTCTCAGTGCATGAACATTGTGTTTGAGGTTGATGTTTTTCAGTCTGTTATTCTTATCTGCGTTTGGATTCTGGAAGCTGCGCACACAAACACGCTTCCAGTTTTCATTTCCTTATAAGCATTAGTGTCTGTGTCACACTTTATCCTCAGCTGAATAAAATCATCCATCATTTTTCGTTTTTCTTTAGAAAGCACATTAATTAGACTGCCTTTTGTTTGCTGTACAGCCTTCAAGAACACACTTACATGCATAGTTCACCCAAATAATCTCTAATTAACCAATCCTCATGCCCTCCCTGATGTGTATGACTTTCTTTCTTCAGATAAACACAAATGAAGATTTTTAGGAAAATAATCAATCTCTGTGAATCCAAATAATGCTAATGGATGGCGCTCAGTTGACACCTGAAAACCCACACAGTGATTGTGTGGTAGTTCATACGATCTCAGTGGATGAATCAATGTCTTCTGAACCAAAACGATAGGTGTTGTGTAAGAAAAATAGTAATATTTTAAACTTTTTTTTTTTAACTATAAATTATTGTTTCTGGTCTACTATCATTTGAGCATTCATGAGAGAGACTTTGTGACACATGACATAAGTGCGTTTGTAAAGCTTGCGAGAATAGGCGGCTCTCTGTGCTTCCACGTCACGTGAACTTCACAACATTGTGATGTTTTTGTGATTTTCTCAGCTTTTTGCTCAAAATGTTTTTTTTTTTATGAAACTCACCCACATTCAAGTGTTGATAAGGAATACATGAAGCTAAAACTGTTTTTTTTTTTTTTGTCTAAAAGCAGAGGATCTGTACATATTTAGATATTCATACAACAAAATATTCTGGGGCCATGAAACATTTGTGAAAATGATCAAACATGCTGTGCTGGAACTTTTTTCAAAGATGCTGGTGGAGTTAATATTGGCCAAATAACATTTATTTAAGATGTCCACTTAATCTTTAATATTTGCTACTTCTTTACGATTGAAATTTTTTGAACAAGAACATGTGGATATCAAAAACATGAGGGTTTAAACTTTTGGAATTGCGATTAATCGCTCATGTATTTATTTATTGAATCACAGCCTTTGTGATTTTAGAATAACACTATGCTATTTTATGTTTTTTAAACGGCTTTAATATATCGAGCAGCCTTAGAAAATGGTCTAATAATGCGGTTCATTGATTGTTGTCCATGGAATGCACCACTTGTGGTATTTTGCTGGTTAATCGACACGTGTAAATTGTAATTGAGGATTTATTTTATTTTTTAAATAGGGCACACAAATTTATTCGAGGAATCATGTCAGCCCTAATCACCTTGTAATGAATATCACTTCAGTTCTTCAGTTCAGTAATATCGTGATATCTCGTCACAAAACATTAGTATCTTTCTTACACACACCTATTGTTATGCTTCAGAAGGCATTGATACATCCAACGGGGTCGCATGGATTACCGTCACGCACCCATTCACTTCTATATAGACTCGCATCAGGGATGGCTTGAGGATTAATAAATGATGAGAGAATTTTCGTTTTTTCAATGATCTATCCCTTTAAAGTGCAGTCTTGGTAGAGAGATCATTAGGTTTATAACTACTCTGATCCTCAGATGAGGAGAGACACAGAGATGGACAGTGATTCATCAGGACGCTGGTCTGCCGTGTGTGTGTGTTTAGTGTGCGGTTTCCATCCAGAGGAAATTAAATATTGTGCTGAAAAACGTTATTTGTTTTCCTCTTCAAGCTCTTTGCCAACTAATTAAACTGTCTGAATATTTGAAACTATTAGAGGTTTTCTGTCAATGAGTTATTGCTGTCTCGTATAAAAATAGGTGGAAGAAAACATAGCTAGTGTAACAGTTAGCATACAGTGATTAACGTAAGAAACATTAGCAAATGTAGATGTATTCGCATCTGGCACAACTTCATTTGGACAAAGAAATATAAAAATGTGCAAGTTTTGGTGAGCTGTCAACTAGTGGTTTGGGTGGTTTTTCAATAGTCTATAGTTTAGACATTCTACTAACTTTGCAACTACACATCAACAAACAGTCATTAGAGTATTAGTGTGTTTAATATCTGCTAACACTTTATTCTGATGCTCCTAAACAGACATTCTGAAAGTATGTCAACTTATTCCACTAACCATAACCTAACAGTCTACTAATACTCTTAATTAATTTATTTGTTTAATTTATATAGCGCTTTATACAATATAGACAATTTCGAAGCAGCTTCACAATATGAAAATGTATCAATTATGAAACTAATTCAATTTAAGCTGTAAAGTAGCTACACAGAAGACAATAGTGTCATTATTCAGTTTAGTTTAGTGTTAATTCAGTTCAGTTCAATAACAGATGCTGCAAAGTTAGTGTCATCATTATTCAGTTCAATTCAGTTCAGACCTAGTGTTTTTCAGTGCAGTTACATGGATAATATTACTGAATATTAATTGTCGGTCACACTTTAGGGTCTAATTCTCACTATTAACTATTAATTTTTCCTCAATAAACTCCTAATTACTGCTTATTAATAGTTAGTAAGGTAGTAGGATGTAAGGATAGAAGGTAAGGGATGTAGAATATGATCATGCAGAATAAAGCATGCCTTATAAGTACTAATAAACAGCCAATATCCTAGTAATATCATGTTAATAAGCAAGTTAATAGTGAGAATTGGACCCCAAACTGAAGTGTTACCGTGTGTGAGATCCTATCCATTTTTTAAGCACAATATCATCTTTTTGTGTGATATTTGACTTGGATATGTTTTTGACAGATTCTGTTAGATAAAACCGAGTTGGGATGCTTTTCTAGATAATAATGTGACAATGAGATGTCCTGGAATCCACCAAACGTAACAGTCAGTCAGTGTGGAGCGGTTCATAAGTGTGTGAGTTTCTTCAGGGCTGTTAGTAACACATGTGGCATGTGGGAATCTCAGCAATGATGTTGTGTTTGTCAGTCCTATAAAGACTGTGAAATATGTTTCCTAATTGGACCGGTCCTCTAACCACTAAGTGCTTAATGTTGTGCTCTGCTATGTGCAGCGCTGCAGATTCTAAAGTGTGTGTGTGTGTGTGTGTGTGTGTGTGTGTGTGTGTGTGTGACGATCACTCACATGTATGTGTCTCGGTCAGTGTGTGTGCTGTAGTGGCTAGGTGGCGCTGTGTCTCTGAGTAAGATGAACAGTTGTTCCTGCTGCTGTCAGCCATTTCAGCATGTCATATCTGACTGGGGTTTCACATCTCCAGTGAAGGCCAACATGAAATCTGCAACTCTCTTCATGTTTTCTGTTCTGACGGAGGAAAATCTGCAGAATGGATTTAAACACAGACAGGAATGATCTGAAATCTATCTATCTGTCTATCTGTCTGTCTGTCAAATGATTTGCTGAATGGCATTTATGTAAGTTATAAATTGCCATATTTTTCTTTGCACCATGGCTTTTGTCTGATGTTTGGGTGTTCTGTATATCTGAGACGTATTAAAGGACGTTTACACTGAAAGAGATTTGAGTAGAGTAGGAATACCTGCTAGAACCCAACAGCACAACGACTTCCAGTGATTTAATCACAGCTTTAGAGTTTCATATTGCTGGCTAAGTTACATAAACTTTAATGAAATCAGTGAGCTGGGTTTCCTGTATGCATGAAGCTCTCAAGTTTGGTCAATCATGAGGTTTCAAATCAGTTGAGATGTTGCAGTGTAGACCAATGTAGGCAGGTCTCTCTTCCTCTCTTACAAACAAATGCTCTATAGCTTTTTGTGTTTTTCAACTGTCACCCCTCTGTGTATTGGGGTGTGTGTGTGGGGGGGGGGGGGGGGGGGTTGTGTTACTCAGGACCCCAGTAACAGGTTTGATTGGAAAGCATGTTGCCCCCAGCAACCAATCGGTCACTAGCACCACACAGGCTGTTACTATGGCAACCTAAGGGGGCAGGAGGTGTAAATGGGATGATTTGGTCCATCGAGTGAGTGCAACAGTGTGTGTGAGTGAGTTTGGGGGAAGATGGAGAAAATGAACGAGTTGCACTGAGAAAAAATCCATCCATCCATCGTCCATCTATCGTTTTGTCTATCTATCTATCTATCTATCTATCTATCTATCTATCTATCTATCTATCTATCTATCTATCTATCTATCTATCTATCTATCTATCTGTCTGTCTGTCTGTCTGTCTGTCTGTCTATCTGACTAATACACAACGAAGGGATTTCACTATAGTGTTGTTTATTTGCATGTGAAGTCTGCTTTGTTTTATCACCCGATGCACTGAAGGAATTATGCAAATCATGTAACGGCACAAACGGACAAAAATTAGTGCTGAATGCTATTTGCACACTTCAGTTCCCTATCTTCCCGTTCGAGTGCTAGGTTATAGAGGACGCTGTAGACCACCACAGGCACCTCAGTCTGCTCTTTAACATGCTGAAAGTACACGCAGCTGCACGCGCTTCACACACACACACACACACACATGCCCAGTTATTAGCTCGTCTATCACTTCATCATCAATTGATGTATGACTCCAGCCATGATTGGTAGGAAATACACATTTGTGTATTGCTGTCTTTTCTGGCAGTATAAGCATCATGTTATTTTTTTTGCCAAGCAAAGAGTTTAATTAGCATATAAAAAGGCGTGTTTGCGCCGACATGATAATGACTTCATTTAAATACTCATGGCAGCAGATAGTGCCTACTGGATTGTGAGTGGTGAGTGAATGGAAAAAGAATTTTGCTCTGAAATTCTACACTCAAAACTGTTTAGTGAATTCACCCCACAGTATTTGTGTTTGAAAGAGAGCAGAGAGACATACTGTAAAAAGAGGGATGAGAAAAATGAGAGCGCTTGTGTGTGTATATTGGCTGCGTTTGACGCCAGCTGTCCCAGTGTGTCCAAAAAGCAGGTTTTCTGCAGATTACCTCTCTGAGCCAGTTCTGTCTGCTTACTGGAATGAGATTAACAGCTGTGTGTGTGTGTGTGTGTGCGTGTGTGTGTGTGTAAGAGAGAGAGTGAAAAAAAAAGAGATTTGGAAACTCAGTACTAAGTACGTTTATGTTAAATTCCGTTTGTGTGTGTTTTTGCTTGTTTTGTGTTTGCCTCACTTCCTGCATGTGTAACCCTGGAGACAGGCTCATCTCTGCTGCACTGTAACCATGACAACCGCATCCAGGGCATGACAATGTCTCGTGCACTCAGATTGTCAAGTCTGGACACCAGAACAGACACACAGGGGCATTACACTAAAACAAAAACCAGGGACTAAAACACACTGATGCAACCATAGACACACCTGACACATAACAATATCTTCCTTTCTGTCACTTCTCTTGCTCTGAGTTTCCTGTAGGAGGTGAAACGGCTCGAGTCAGAATGTGGCATAAATACAGGTATTGTAGGAGAAATAATCAAACATTTATGAGCGATGGATGAAGGGGGAGGCTGGAATGAGTGAAGGAGAGGGATATCTGGGGAAAAGCAGGAATCTAGGTCACAGATGCTGTGATGAAACACACAGACGGCTTCAGCACATCGCTCCCTCGTTCATTTCATCAAGAAGACGTAGTCAATGATGCAATATTGATCAATGAACTACAAAACAATATATAAAATGATTCACTTAAGTTATGAAAACTGAATTTTTTTATCTGTGAGCTCCACTGTCGTTGTTAGTAGGACTGTGACCGCCACGTTTTTAGGATGGAAAAGTCTGCGTTCTGTCCGGTTGTCTGTGAATGCATCCAGTGTGAGAGGATCTTGGTGATGTTGCATGTAAAAGTAGTTGAGGCTGCGCTGACTGCAGAATTAGCAACAATATGATTTGTGTGTGTGTACATATATATACAGTACTGTGCAAAAGTCTTAGGCATGTTAATATCCCCCGCCCCCCCAAAAAATGGTTTTAAGTCAGTTATTTATATCTTTTGCTGTAGTGTGTCAGTAGGAAATATCAGTTTACATTTCCAAACATTCTTTTTGCCATTAATTGTAATAATCCAGTGAGATTTGTGTATGCACAAGGAGTCTGACAACAGCCGGTATGATCTGATCTCACCATCATCGAGTCCGTCTGTGATTACATGAAGAAACAGAAAAAACTGAGACAGACTAAATCCAGAAGAACTGCGGGAACGTCTCCGAGACGCTTGAAGAAACCTTCCTGCAAAGCTACAGTACTGTGAAAAGCACTGGCACTTGTGTTAAAATGCTGTATAGTGAGAATTCTTTCAAAAATAAAATCACAAATTGAATTTATTTATGATTTAACTTCTATGAACTAATTCAAATCAATATATGGTGTAACGACCCTTTGTTTAAAACGGCTTTTGTCCAGGTACACTTGCACATAGTTTTTCAGGAAGCTTTGCAAAAGTCTTAGGCACAAAAAGTCAGTTATTTATATATTTTGCTGTTGTGTGTCAGTAAATATCAGTTTACATTTCTAAACATTCCTTTTGCCATTCATTTTAATAATCCAGTAGATTTTTGTTTGCACAAGGAGTCGCATCCGGTATGATCCACACGGAGATCTGATCTCACCATCATCGAGTCCGTCTGTGATTTCATGAAGAAACAGAAAAACAGACTAAATCCAGAAGAACTGCGGGAACGTCTCCGAGACTCCTGAGGAAACCGACCTGCAAAGTACAGTACTGTGAAAAGTTTAGGCACTGCTGTAAATTGAGGATGCTTTCAGATTTTATTTATCAATTAACTTCTATTAACTAAATCAAATCAATATTTGGTGTGACCACCCTTTGCGTTTTGTCCAGGTACACTTGCACAGTTTTTCAGGTAGCTTTGCAGGAAGGTTTCTTCAAGAGTCTTAGAGACGTTGCCACAGTTCTTCTGGATTTAGTGTGTCTCTGTTCTTCATGTAATCACAGACAAACTCGATAATGTTGAGATCAGATCACACCGGCTGTTGTCAGACTCACTGGATTATTACAATTAATGGCAAAATGAACATTTAGAAATATAAACTGATATTTCCTACTGACACACTACAGCAAAAGATATAAATAACTGACTTAAAACCCTTTTTTGTTTGAAAATACTTGCGTTCCTAAGACTTTCGCTTTCACACAGTACTGTGTGTATAGTATATATATGGAATTGATACTGGTCTGTGGTCATGATTGCTGTTGATGCCATGAATTTGCTTTATTGCATTCTCTCTCTCTCTCTCTCTCTCTCTCTCTCTCTCTCTCTCTCTCTCTCTCTCTCTCTCTCTCTCTCTCTCTATCTCTCTCTCTCTCATGCCTTCTAAAATATTCAAAAACATGAATATTCTCTTTCTTGCTCTGAGTCAAACCTTTTTCCCCACACATTCCTTGGTGAGATCAGATGCCCATGTAGGCAGCATTTTAAGGCATCATGTGTGCATGTGGTTCCAAAAGTTTAGGATACAATACATTTTTGGGGAAAATGTTTCTATCTGTTCAAAAACATAGTTCTTTCTCTTTGTTTCTCAGCTCTATACAAAAACATGCACTATCGTTCAAAGGTTTGGGATCAGTAAGATTTTTTACTTTTCGAAACAAGTCTCTTATTCTCACCAAGGCTGCATTTATTTGATGAAAAATACAGTAAAAACAGTAATTTTGTGAAATATTATTACAATTTAATATAACTGTTTCTATTTGAATATATTTTAAAATGTAATTTATTCCTGTGATCAAAGCTGAATTTTCAGCATCATTACTCCAGTCTTCAGTGTCACATGATCCTTCAGAAATCCCTCAAGAAACATTTATTATTATTGTCAATGTTGAAAACAGTTGTGCTGCTTCATATTTTCGTGGAAACCGTGATACTTTTTTTTCAGGATTCTTTGATGAATAGAAAGTTCAAACGGACAGCATTTATTTGAAATAGAAATCTTTTGTAAAGTTATAAATGTCTTTACTGTTACATTTGATCAATTTAAAGCATCTTTGTGCTGACCCCAAACGTTTGAACAGAAGTGTAAATATACAAGCACAGCAGGAATGCATGTGTATGTAGCTCATGTGTCAAGCGGTTTTGACGTGAGGTTTGCTGCTGTGTTTGCAGGTGTTACACGGGTCGCTTTTTTTTCTGCTTTGATCGCGTCTATCTCAGATCATTCCGACTCACACTTCACACAAGAAGTTTATTTTACTGGTTCATGAAAAAAGAAATATTGGCCTGAACTGCTTTTGATAGTTTATCTCATGGTGAAACACAAATGAAGAAAAATTCCTGCCATAACAAATGAAACTAATGTGTGAATCTGGCTTGTTTATTTCTAATCCATTCAATGAGTGGATTCAGCATAAATAAAGTCTTTCGCTCAGGATTATCAAAAAATATTATAAGGGTTCAGCTTGTTGTCGTGCCTAATGCTGCTTTCATGTGCCATTGGAGGTTATCTTACTCAGAAGTCAGAAGCTGCACATATATTTGTATTTGTATAGTTACAGCTGGGCACTTCACATATAATGTTGATTCCTACAATTGATGTATGACTCATTCAATATGCTGTGCAAGAGGTCAGTTTCAATAGTGAATGGTGAATTATTCATTCTTTTTAAATATAAACCAGTGGCCAAAAGTGATATCCATTTGTTTTTTAATGACCCTACAAGTTCAATTAAACCATCAAAATATGAGGAAAATATTGTATGTATTTTAAATATGAGGGAAGAACAAATCACTAAACTTGGTTATCTGACTAAATTATTTGTCAAGAAAAAGGCAAACAACAACAGATACAGGTTTTATTTTACTATGCAAAAAACAAACAAACAAAAAAAAAACATGCTAAAGGCTCACAGGAAAAAGCATACATTGACAACAACATAATCAGTTATTAATATTTCTTTGACTCTCTCTTCTTTATGCATGTGCATAATAAAAATTAAAAGAAAAGTCCATGCAATTTGACATGTTTCATTGCGTTATCACAAATACAAAAGTTGACTCAAAGCACAAATACAAAGTCTTCAACAATTTAAAAAAAATAATATTTGAATAGAGGGACATCACTTTTGGCCACTGCTGTTGCAGTTTTAGTTATACATATTTTTTGTTTATTTATACTAAATAAAAATTCCCTTATTGTCAGCAAGTTGCCTAGTTAGTTTCCTGTTTTTTTCTCCCAAAAAAGCTCTTTAATGTGACATTGTGTAATTTCAACTATAAGTGGGAAGTAGATTCTTCTGAGAAGATTGTGAAGGCAGCATAAAAACACAATAACTTGTGGTAAAATCACTGTAACACATGACCACTTCTGGTTTATTGCTATATTAGGTCCAGATAAACTTGTTCCTGAAATCTTTTAAAAGTTATCATGAAGATTAGGCATCATATAGACGTCTATGTTAAACAGGCTCACTCTGAATTAGGGCTGATTTCAGATTTGCGCACTCGCATTAGCACATATTAGCACAGGATTAGTAAACATCAGATTAATCTAATGCACTCTAATCTATTGTATCAGCCTCTATTGAGTCGCTTTCTGCTGTTTTAGTTTTATTATTTTTTCCTGTTTCAACAGATGAAACATTTGCAGGTCTGAGACCACACAGAAAGGATGCTCTCTTTTAATTAACCTGGAATTAAACAGAAATGTGACCCTGGATCACAAAACCAGTCACATATCACACGGGTTTATTTGTATTTACAATACATTGTATGGGTCAAAATTATCGATTTTTCTTTTATGCTAAAAATCATTAGGATATTAAGTGAAGATCATGTTCCGTGAAGATATTTTGTACATTTCCTACCGTAAATATATAAAACATTTATTTTTGTGAGTGAATGCAGCACAATCGTGAACATAAATGCACAACTTTAAAGGAGATTTTCTCAATGTTTAGATTTTTTTGCACCCTCAGATTCCAGATTTTCAAATAGTTGCATCTCTGCCAAATATTGTTCTATCCTAACAAACAATACATCGATGGGAAGCTTATTTATTCAGTTTTCAGATTATGTATAAATCTCAATTTAAAAAAAAAATACCCATGTGACTGGTTTTGTGGTCCAGGGTCACAAATGTTTAGGATATAAAATAAAAAAAAAATGAAAACAGAAGTTTTGACTTAAAATAAAGAAGAAATATGTACGATTCCAAACTCAAGTCAAGTCTCCTTTATTTTTTATAGCGATTCACAGTATTAAAGGCACACTATGCAAGATTTGTACCTTAATATAACAGCTTCGAAATCATTTTGATGGTAAACGAACTCGTAGTAGGGCGAATCTTCCCGATAGCAAAGCAGTATTTACCAGCAATGCAAGTTTGAGAGGTGGCGCCCCGACAAATCTCGCAAGAATCACGACTTGCTTTGCAGCACGACGTCACACACATCACCAACATATGAAGCAGCCTCTATGGAAGACACTAGCACGCATTTCAGACGTGAATCATGGCAGAGTTGACAAAGAAAATTGAGAAAGCGTGGTCGAAGAGTGCAGAGACGGCTCTGCGTGAGTGGTATTTACGACAGTAACGTTAAATACAAGTACTCCACAGCAACTCTAGGGGTCGCTGTTTGAGAAAAACTGATACTGCATAGTGTGCCTTTAAAAGGAAAGTAACATCAATGATGCAAACTGATGATGCATCAAATATGAGATCAATTCAAATTCAGCTGTAAAGCACATGTAGCAAGACAATTCAGCTCAATTCAGTTCAATGTTGATTCAATTCAATTCAATTACTGTGTGAAGTTCATTCATTATGAAACAAGTTCAATTCAGCTTTAAGCAGCAGCTCTACTGAAAACAGCAGACAGTGTAGATTTAATTCAGTTCAATAACAGTGTCGATGTAACAAAATTCATACATTTTGAAAAATCTTTGCTTCAGCTCATTCAGATTCAATTAAAATTCTGTTCTCAGCCAATAATGTCAGTGCAGTCAAATTGATAATATTGCTGGATATTTGGGCCTGATACAAGGCTTGTTCACACCAAGGGCGATAACTATAGCAATAATGATAAAGATATATAGAGTCCACATCACAACAATAACTGCAGAGAGAAATAATATCGTTGGAATCACTTTCAGAAGGTTTTTTTCCCAGCTGATGAATGATAAAAACATTGACAGCCAATCAGGATCCATCCTGCTTTAAAGAGCTTGGCAGACAATATAACTGCAGCACGTGCTTATAATAAACAGAAGGATATCGTACGTTGGATGCTAATAGAGTTATAGTTATCGTTCTTGGTCACCAATTAAATGTAAAAAAATGTTTTTCCTTCCACTGAATGCAACAAAATTGGGGACAAATTCTCACTATTAACTAGTTGCTTATTAGCTTGCATTTTACTAGCATTCTGTTTATAACTTATAAAGCACATATTAATGCCTTATTCTGCATGACCATATTCTACATCCCTTAAATCCTATTTTCTAATCCTATAGTTAATCCTATAGTTTATAGTTTATTGAGGCAAAAAGTCATAGTTAATAGTGAATATGTGTTCCCCAAACTAAAATGCGACCCAAAATTCGATTTACCAATTCTAAATAACAATTTCAAAACATGCTAAAGAACATGATCATCAGGTTTTGTTCAGTGCACCTAAAGAGACACAAGCCAATCTGAAACTAATATTCATTTTTCATTTTACTCAAATTGTTATGCTAATGAAATTAATTGAAACACAATGGGAAATGGAAGCATTTTCACTGATGGCCTCATATTTTGGTTCCCAATGTATATCATCTTATCCCTTTCTCTCTCTCTCTGTGCTTTACCCATTGAATGCTCTGCAGTTAATCCATTTGTATGTTTTCAATTACATATCAAATGGATGTTGAGGTTACTGTAGCGTAGCCTAAGCCTCTGCCCTTAGCGTAGACACACGGCCTGACTGTGACCTAAATATCTGCACAAAATCACTACACTAGCAGAAATCATAATGCTAAAAGAAATGGGTCACATTTCAGCCCATCACTCGATTAGATTTGACCCTGCAGACTGAATCTGCTCTGACCAGCAGTGTGATTTACTCACTGATGATGGCATGACTTTCATACCACATCACAGGTCATCTTTAATACTCAAATATCAAGCGTTTAGTCTGAAAATGTATGTTTTGGTGCGTAGAGTGTTATATCAATATAATATTAAAACAAATTACAGTCAATCAATGAAATTTTGCTTCATTGCGTAGTGAAAGCAGCCTTTGTTAAGAGATAGTTGATTAATTGATTAACTCTAAATGAGATTTCTCTCTCACACTCTCACTGTGTGTAATTTACAATGCCTGCAGGGTGAATGATGTGTGTGAAGTGAAATATATCTGTCTGTATTTCAGCGTCACTTTGGAGTGGTAGTATTTCAGAGCTGAACGTTTCGCCCTTGGGCGGCAGGGTATGCAGGACATTATGGATTGAGCAGGACTATACATCACTCATAATCATGCATTATAGTGGTGGATAGATATTTTATGTTGGGAAGATGAATGGATGCTATATCCAATAGTCCGTAAATGTTATTGAGTTTTTCAGGTCACGCACCATTAACTTATTATTCTCTCTCGCTCTTCCACTTTCCATCTCCTTCATTCGCATCTTTTGAAGATATCTGACCATTTCAAAAAAGAGCAGATCAAACCCACTTTTCCATAATATGGCCACTGCTATTCTGATTTTTTCATTTTTGATTCTCTTGTGAATTCATATTTTTATCTTGTTTTATGAAAAACAGCAGATTAGTAAAGGTGAAGTGTGCGATTTTTGTGCCATATTTGTGTCACGAATAGAATTGCATAAATAATGATTGTTTTCAGAATGTTTTCCTGAACACCGAAAAGGGTTTACAGTCAGTCTTTGAATTGTAGTCTTGCATATTATTTTGGGACCAGGGTTATTATAGTTAAAACTAAAACGTTTATCTGAAAAGCAAATAAAAATGAAGTAAATAACTAATTTTATTTCAGCTAGTTGCCAAGACAACATTTCTATAAAAAAACTACAGCAACAGGTTTTTATTTTACAATGCAAAACAAATGCATAGAAAAACAAAAAGCTCACAGGGATAACAACATAATCAGAACATAATCAGTGATTAATATTCCATTGGTTATCTCGTTTTTGCATGCATTCATAATTTCTCTATGACAGCCTGGCTAGAAATGATGTCCGCACAAAACTTTGTTATCACGAATAAAACAATTGACTCCAAGCACAACTACACAATATGCTTACAAAGTCTTTAACAAATTTTCAATAATATTTAAATAAAGGGTGAAGATGTCTATTTTCCTAAGCCGGACATCACTTTTGGCCACTACTCTATGGATAAATGAATAATGTGCAGTCTTGTCCACAATAACCATGCAAATATATCTACCACGCAATAAATTATATAGAAAACTCTGTGCTGGCTGACACATTTCTGCCTCTGGACAGTATATAATGTGTTACCCCACAAATGCAAACATAAATGCTGTCACCCTGGGCCCCTCATGTCACCCTCTGTTGGCCCTTCGGTCTGAGACTGGGTATTTAAATGAAATAACATCCACAAGAATAGCCAAACACGCACACATGCACACAAAGGAAATCACATCCAGGCTAGAGGCCAGAGGGGCCTGTGACAGGGTGTGGACAGGGTTTAACGGCAAGTGTGTGGATGCCTGTTGCCCCTGTGGACAGTAGTCAGATCCATTACTTTATATTCTTTCTGTAAGACAGCCGTAAAAACCTTTTGACAGCCAAACACTTTTGGCCTCTAAACTCACAATGGACATTAATGAAACTCTGCCAACACATTCATGTATGTTAACCCTGTTTAAACCAGCCTAAAGTTGTTTGCTGGTTTATGGTGGATCACCACCACATATAGTTCTTGAGGAACTACCCTGGTGACTAGTTCCAATAACTAAGTTCCTATAACTACCCAATGCGAAAGCCCCTATTAGTAACTTTTGAAAGGGTGCTGGCCCAGTGACAGCTTTTGTACCTTTTTTGTGAGAGTGTAGCAACACTCTAACACTGACTACACAGTTGTCTCTTCATGCATCAACAGCTTGAGGCTGTCCACGCTTACATTTACATTTATGCATTTGGCAGACTCTTTTATCCAAAGCGACTTACATTGCATTCCAAGATACACATTTACATTGTTATCAGTTCTTACTTACCCTGGGGAATCAAACTCATGACCTTGGCGTTGCAAGCGCCAACACTCTACTGTTTGAGCTACAGGAAAGCTCAACACTTGACGCGACAAAGCGACCGTTGCAAATCCATTTGTTTATCGTGTCAGAACTTAGTAGTGCTAGCGTTTGAAGTACATCACAATTAGAACGGGGCATCAGTTTAGTGTTGAGCCGCATTCAGTGTAGACATCATCACTGATTATAATGGATTTTATTTGCTTTTGCATCACTCGCGTCTGGTGCACATTCCATTCAACTCGGAAAGTTGGAATGTCCATCTTCCTAGTTGGAACAGTGTAGTAAAACGCCACTTGAAGTTGGACTTCCAACTTTAAAACTCGTTTGTAAACCTAAAACTCTGATTTTGCAAAATCCAGATGTTTGACATAAGGATCTGTATTAAAGGCTTAGTTCACCCAAAAATGAAAATTCTGTCAGTAATTACTCACCCTCGTGTCATTTCAAAACCGCAAGACTTTCGTTCATCTTCGGAACACAGATGAAGATGTTTTTGATGAAATCTGAGAGCTTTCTGTCCCTCCATTGACACTACTGACACTTTCAAGACCCAGAAAGGTAGTAAAGACAACATCATTAAAGTAATCTGAAGATGAACGAAAGTCTTATGTGTTTGCAATGACGTAAAAAAATTCAATTTAGTGTGAGCTATCCCTTTTAAGATTTCTGATAATTGTACATTGCATAGCATTCATTGAATTTGAATGGTGATGTACATTTGTTTACATTTGCATTGAAAACATGACAACATGAGATTTGAATCCGTGGCGGAAGGAAGTAGTTGCACACAAAAGAGGGTTTTTACACTCCGTTCTTGTTTCCTATTTATTTACACACTTGTGCCGTCGAACTGTTGTATAAACGCAATATCTCACTCGTAGCTGATATACGTCTCTATATCAGCACGTCTGTGATTCGGCCGTAGGCAATGACAGCTGTGCTGATATAGAGCCATATCGCATGGCTAAGAGTGTAAAGTTGCTCATTTACATGAATTTATTTCTTTATATGTCATCTCCTGAGCATAAAAGCCTGTATTGTCTAAAGTTGACAGGACCAAGTACAGTAGGGGTATCCCACATCTGACTTTGATGCAGTATCTGCCTTGGGTTTCTTATAATGACACAAATAATGAAAGTCAAGCGTCTGGATTCTGGTGTGCAGTACACACACACACACACACACACACACACACACACACACACACACACACACACACACACACACATAGAAACAGTACTCGCTCACATACCAGGAAGCTGAAATTGTGACCTCTGAACTAGTCCAACTATTCATCATGGGTTGGCCTCATCTCAGATCGGATGGGTCCGCCAGCTGCGAAACATACGCACACACAGGCATCTGTGACCCATCTGCACACAGCGAGTCTTGGGGGCCGTTCATCAAATGCTGGAGACACTGAGACTAACTTTCATACTCGCACACACCCCAACTCTCTCTCTTTCTCTTTGTCTGCTTGTATATTTTACAGGGTTACATTGCAGCAGCGTTTAAAACTAATTAATAATCAGTAAACAGACATTGAAATTTCAGTTTTAATGTTTACATTTATTCATTTAGCAGATGTTTTTACCCAAAGTAAGTGACTTACAAATGAGGAAAGCACAAGCAATTTATCATACATTGTTATTGTTCAAATGTAGTTTTTTTTTTCTCCAAACTTACTATCCCGAAACCAAATGCTTTGTAACTCCTCCTAGAGCTTTCAAGCCACATCCAGCAACCTAAGCACAGACCTTCAGCCTATTCTGACTTACTTGCAATATCTTTTCTAACTGATTGGACATATAGCTCATCAAAAATCCCCAAATATTCACTTGACTTCCATTGAAGATTTCCGCACTTTGATGTCTTCAACATGCGTATATGGTCAGCATATACAGATCAAAACTTGTTTGGCGTTTGTGGCACAAAACCTCTCATATCTGTCAGATTGTTTTAGATTTAAAATCTGAGATGCTATACAAGTCCCAGGGTCATTTTCAGCAATGAAAAATATTACTCAGCATTTTCACTTGAAAGCAACTTGTATTTACAAGATCTTTACATGACAACTCTATTCGGTATATTAGATTAGTATCTAATCTATTGAACAGGACCACCTGAATTCATATCTGTCAATTTCACTAATGCTGGATTCTACATGCTGTCATCACATAATCATAATTAATTTCATTGTTAGAATGTTATTCAAAAGTGTAACTGACTATGATGACATCATATTATTTGCATACTGAATTCCGTTTGGTCTACTTTCTTGCATCTATTTGCACACGGCACGTCTGTTTAACCATCTATATGCCTTAAACTGCAAAGATGGTGTCGTGCTTTGCTTTATGTGCTGATTGACAAAAACACAAGATGTACAAGTGTCATGATAATCGCTGTAATGCAACTTTTACTTTCCATTTTCTCAGAACAAAGTCAGCTTCCCTAACATTATGCTAGAAATGCAAATCTAGTTTCGTTATGCTTTAGGTCTGTATACGGTCAGTATCATGCAAGGAAATGGGCCTGATTTTGCATACGTGTCCTAAGCTTACTAGCTATCAGGATATTTAATCACACCATAATTTGCATATTTCTTGTAGCTTGTTTAATAGTTTTAACTTTCTTTAAATGATTTCTTCGCACCTTAATAAATAGCTATTTTTGTCTATTTTACACTTGAATTTAGCTGCGCTTTTTAATCTTTTTAGTAGTTAACATTAGTCTTGTGATGATGTCATGAGCCTTGAGCGTTGATACGTTGCTTTGGTTCAGTGATTCAGGTAATGAAACACTTAAAATATCATCACTTCGTCAATTTAGATAGCAGAGAGAAGCAGTTGTCTTTCTCATGGACTAGTGTTTTCAATGTAAGCCTGTGGATGTTGTTGTAATGTTCTGGATTGCTCTCTTGAGTGGAATTATAAGTTTCAGAATTTTTCAGATGAAGTCATATCATTCTGGTCCAGAGTTAAGTTGAATCCAACCAAATTCAGCAAACCCTTGCAAGAAACAAAACCTTCCCACAGATGGAAAAGCTTTTTGGTCCGGCTTAAATCCAGGTTGTGTTTGGAATGGTTAAAAGGACAGATCTTCCATGGGTCACGAGTAAAGAAAACCTGCTCTTGTTTGCTTAATCAAGTGTAAATGCATGCTGTATTACGTGCCATAAACTGCCTCTAAATCATCAGTCGTATTTCTCCAGGCATTTAATCTGATTATATATCCACGTCTCTATGAGTCTGCTGTAATTTAGTGCGGTTTCTTGGCTGTGGAGGTCTTTGGATTTCCTCTGAGAACCTGTTGGATCGGAGTGTCCATTCCATTCTCCCCTCTCTCACTCAAACTTTCATAACTAATTCCAAATGTGGCCGATCCCACTCCCAAACGTCCCTCTTACACACCCTGCTTGGAGCCTGTTTTGGGGTGGTGGGTTAATCAGAAGCAGGTTTGTGAGTCTGTCTACACCCTTACAGTGGGTCACACTCACATAAACACACTGGACAGCCATGGAGAGGTTTAGATGGATTACATGTGCCGTACACCCTCTTTTCGTTGGAAAACAGTCAAAGATGGATCCTCAACACACACACACACACACACACACACACACACACACGCATGCACGCACACCCAGTAATTGCTGGAACACATTTCAACTCACACCCATACATCAGAATTTAATCTGTTCGTGTTTAATATCAACATACTGACAACATCAAAATGTAACTCTCTTATTAGATAGATAGATAGATAGATGGATGGATGGATGGATGGATAGATGGATGGATGGATGGATGGATGGATGGATGGATGTGCAAAATTGCATGTGTGCAAGGATGAAAGTTAATGCACAAATACTAGAGATGAGATTTATGGTACAGTGTGTGCAGTTATTGTTCATACACATGCTGGAAACTGCTGAGGTGCCTGTAATCTCAGCTGTAGCGTCAAACACACTGTTCCTGGACTGAAGAAGCTCATAGTCTGAAACAAACATCTGTTGAACGTGCACTTTCACTCTTCTTCCTTCTGTCATTCACGCATCCCCCTTTCACTGGAGCAGCTATTTCCTGTTTTCCTCTCTCTCTCTCTCTCTCTCTCTCTCTCTCTCTCTCTCTCTCTCTCTCTCTCTCTCTCTCTCTCTCTCACTGTAGACTGTCCTGTATCTGATCTGTTCTTCTGGATCTCTAACACTACTGTTAACAGTTCTCCAGGGTTCCTGCCCTTAAAGTCACAAATTCAGCTTGATCAAATTTAAGGTCAAAACGCCTAACATATCCGAAATGGTATAACAGAAGTATGGATCACATGGATCCACCAATAAGTATGGATATACAATATACATTTTTCTTTCTTTCTTTCTTTCTTTCTTTCTTTCTTTCTTTCTTTCTTTCTTTCTTTTCTTTCTTTCTTTCTTTCTCTCATGCGGTCTTTTTGACAGCAGTATATCATTTAGATTAGTCTTTCAGATGTTAAAGGTTTTTATATCATTACAAGCTTTCAGTGAGATTAATGACACGATTACAGAATAATTCGATCATGATGCTGCTATATCAGCATAAAGCCTTTTACTCTGTGTGTGCGTGCGTGTGTGTAAAGTTAAGCAGTCTGAATGATTCAGTGATGTTAGATTAACCCTCAGTGTGCCGTATGTGTCCACAGGCGCAGAGCTGAGTGAGCGTTTCTAATTCATTCTCTGTGAGCGACGCATCAGGCTTGTGCAAGGGATTGTGGGACTGTCAGCGGAACAAGTGATGAGAGTGTCAAAAACATTGAACTTAATGCTCATGAGATGAGGGCTAGCCAAGGTCATGATGTTTAAATCACATTGTTGCATATTAAAGGGATGGTTCGGAGTAAAATCAACCTAGGGTCCTTTGCACCATGACCTCGAGCCAGTTTGTAAGTACATCAGGAGTTTATTTAAATAACACTTGCCTGACGGCTCATGCAACCGCTAACCCGGACGTCGAGGTCCCTTCAGTGGTTTGGGGAAAGCACGTAAAAGTCCTGGCAGAAAGGATGTAGTGTAACGAAGAATTATAATTTTTTCCGAAGTGTTGACAACTTAGTGTTAACTAATAATTGTAGCAAACTGGTACTCCCAACAAAATATTAGTACATTCTTGGAACTGGGCATCGTTACACTACATCCTTATGCATCGCTTTCTGCCAGGACTTTTACGGGCTTTTCTCAACTCAGAGAAGTGACATCGGTGTCCGGGTTAGCGGTAGCATGAGCCGTCAGGCAAGTGTTATTTAAATAAACTCCTGATGTACTTACAAACTTTCCAATGCCTCGTGTTATGTGTACAGAACCTATTTGTACTACTGTAGAAGTTTGGTGCCATTCTGGGCATTATTAGTGGGGTAATTTACGAGATACATCATAGGATCCATTAGCGCCTGCACTAATCCATCCGGCTGATGTCTCTAAATAAGCTCTAACTTTAATAATGTTCAACCAAGGGAAAAAAGGCTTCTGGGGGGGTGTCTGGCTCGAGGTCATGGTGCAAAGGTTGATTTTACTCCGAACCATCCCTAATATACTTCATTGAGTGGCTTTCAGAATCCTTGGAGGCTTTCATTGTGGCAAGGTAGAGGCTATGTTTAGAATATTGTGTTATATTAATACTGTATGTATACTTTATAGCAGTGGTTCTCAATTCCAGTCCTCGTGACCCACTGCTCTGCACATTTTGTATGTCTCCCTTATTTAACACACCTGAACCAGATCATCAGCTCATTAGGAGAGACTCCATGAACTGAACTGAGTGTGTCAGATAAGAGAGACATACAAAATGTGCAGAGCAGTGGGTCACGAGGACTGGAATTGAGAACCACTGCTTTATAGGCATTCATATAAAAAAAATTTTATATTGCATTTTTCCAATTGTATATATATATTGTAAATAAAATAAAAAATACTTTTATTGCATTCAATTGATCAAAAGTGACAGTAAAGATATTTATAATGTTACAAAATATTTCTATTTCAAATAAATTCTGTTCTTTTGAACTTTCTATTCATCAAAGAATCCAAAATGTATCATGGTTTTCACAAAAATAACCACAAAACAGTTTTCAACATTGATAATAATCATAAATGTTTCTTAAGCCGGAAATCATCATATCAGAATGATTTCTGAAGGATCATGTGACACTGAAGACTGGAGTAATGATGCTGAAAATTCAGCTTTGATCACAGGAATACATTAAATTGAACATTTAATGTAATATGAACATAGAAAACACTTATTTTAAATGGTATTTCATAATATTACTGTTTTTACTGATCAAATAAATCCAGCCTTGGTGAGCATAAGATACTTTCCGATCCCAAACTGGCTTTTTTTATGTGTATTGAAAGCAATAATAGAGCATATTGATGAACATGCTGTAGATTGTACAGACACACCTCTAAAGTGGCAGACACCACAGACCTCTGGCTTTTTGGGTGGTATTGAGCGGATTTCTTCTGCACCGTTGGACACGGACGGTCAGGCCAGTTAAAGGTCACTAGATTTCATTTCCAACATAAACAAGAACAGGATCCCAGTCAAACACAATCTATAAAGGGCTTTAGAGAAAGAGAGGGACAATTTGCTTCATAAAATGGTTTGAACTCTCTCCTAACAGTGTCTTTTATACCACTGAAGAGATTGCTGTGCAGAAAAAACTTTTTTATTTTTTTTGGACAGCTTCCTCTAAACCAAGAATTCACACTGAGCAAATACATAAACATTAGCCTTTACTTGCAGGAAAACTTTACTACCAAAAACTTTCTACTCACATTTGCATTCAAAAAGCTCTCTGGCAGACGTGAGATGTCTCTGAAGATTTTCTTTCCTCTCCCCCGTTGAAGATCAATAAAGCTCGAGGCCTCATGTCCTATTCCTGCATTCACAATTACTGTTCACCAATACATAATGTAAGATTGACATGGGTTATGCAAATGTGGCTGCAACCTGTTATTCTTTAATTAATATAGTGCCTTCAAATGACAAATCTAAATCACATTAACATTAACTGTTGTCTGCATTAGCTATAGGTTTGGGGTCGGTAAGATTTTTTTATGTTTTTGAAAGATGTCTCTTATGCTCAAGCAAGGCTGCATTTATTTGATCAAAAATACAGTAAAAACCGTAATACTGTGAAATAGCATTACAATCTGATTTCTATTGTAATATATTTTAAAATGCATTTTATTTCTGTGATGCAAAGCTGAATTTTCAGCATCATTACTCCAGTCTTCAGTGTCACATGATCCTTCAGAAATCATTCTAATATGATGATTTGATGCTTAAGAATCAGATTTCAGAATTATTTGATGAATAGAAAGTTACAAAGAACAGCATTTATTTGAAATTGATTTTTTTCTGTAAAAAAATAGCTGTATCTTTTGATCAATTTAATGCATCCTTGCTGAATAAAAGTATTAATTACTTATAAACAATAAAGAAATATCTCACTGACCCCAGACTTTTGTACAGTGGTGTACATCTGATAAAAGATTTTTGGACAAAGAAATCATACAAATATATTTGTCCAAATATCTTTGTCTATTTGTCCTTTGTTTATTTATAAATATATATTATTTAGTTGTTTTTACTTGCATATTTGTGATAAAAAAATATATAGTTATTCTTCCATCTGCACCTTCTATTTCTTATACTTATTGGGAAAAAAGTTTAAACTAAAGATAAACGTCTGATGGCAAATGTTCAGTCATTAGAGGATACGCGAGTTATGACAGATGTTTAATGCATTGCAGGGTTACAGATCATCTGCAAATTATCTCTATCTTTATTACCTTTTTAAAGGTCACATTTGATGCTTCATGAGTTTTAATCCCTTTTCCTCCAATTGTCTTGCCTTCCAATTGCATTTTCTTGTTGCGAATCAGTGTATGCATGAATAATCTGAGATGCTTGCGTGCGTACTGAAGAATATATGGCACAAGAGAACACAAACCACACACATTCTTCACCTGAAGACTCGTCTCAATCACACATGTACCACCCAGCGTGAGAACATTCTTCTGTACCTTCTCAGTTTTACTCCTTCTCAATCTTTCTCATGGTTCAGGCGTCTCCAGCTGTTTCTAATACTCCTCTCAGTCATGCTGGATGCTTTGGAGCTATATGATTACAGCTGTGTGTGTGTGTGTGTGTGTGTGTGTGTGTGTGTGTGCTCTAGCCATATGTTCCCATCTGGCTCCATCCCAGGGGAAGTGGAGCCACTCTTAAAGAGCTTGGCTAAGGTCTGGTGTTTAGCAGCTCTGGGCTCGCTGTGTTCATTTCTGCGTCGGTGGAGTCTGGGCGCAGTAAAGCATATGATTGATGGATGAAACAGGAAATTGTTTTTCTTTCTTCCATTGGGTTTTCCATACAGAGATGCTGATTCAGTGGTCCGTTAAAGTCGGAGTTGGCCTAATGCCAGTTAGCTCTTGCGATGACTGGAGGAGTCTAGAAAAGTGTGCGTTTTCGCCTTTAAAACATTCCCTGTCGAATGTTAGAACGGCATGCGGCAGATGTTTTTGCGATGTTCATGAAACATACACGCTGTCAACGCCTCGTGCGTTTGAACATAGCTAACATGCGTTGGTCTGGCGGTAACAAATCTCAGTACTCAAGGGGGGGAAAGAGTTTCCATTTGTCTGTGTCATTAAACCAGATGTGATTATTCAGGGAAGTTGCTGACCTTAACTAACTTGCTTAGTTTCTCTTCTCTAGATTCTCTTTAAACTCTCGGTCCTCCCTGACAGTAGTTGACGTGAAAGGGAAAACTGTCTTTGTAAGCAGAGAGTTTACGGTAATAACTGCTTTAGTGCCGCTTGTGGCAACAAGTCAAGTCACCTTTATTTATACAGCGCTTTATACTATTGTTTCAAAGCAGCTTTACAGTGATAAACAGGAACATAATGATTAATGATGCAAATTCTGCTGTAAAGCAGCTCTAAAAAAGACAACGGTGTCATTAGTGTCAGTTCAGTGTTGATTCAGTTGAAGGTTCAAGAATTGTCTGAAGTTCATCAGTTATGAAATGAGTTCAATTCAGCTCTATAAAACAGTGATGTCATCATCCAGCTCAATTCAGCTCTCATCCAATAGTGTCAGTGCTATCAAATCAATAATATTACTGAATATTAAGTGTCCCCAACTGAGCAAGCCAGAGACGACAGTGGCAAGGAACTCGAACTCCATCGGTGACAGAAATGGAGAAAGAAAACCTTGGGAAAAACCTCCTCTGGCCAAATTCTGTCCAAATGAACAAACATAGTGTTATTATGATTCAGGTCAGATACTCAGATTGCAATACTGAGAATGTAAATTGTGCTTGTGTTGTGGATCGCAATAACGCACTATAAAATAAAGAGTGAATAGCGTAGCTTGATAGTTTGAAAGAATTTTATGAGAAATGTTTGAGTTCATATTAAAATCTCTGATTTTGACTTTTGCACAAATTTAGGTCTATTTGGTCTTTGAACTCTTGCTCTAAACTTACAGTTTATTATGTAAGTTACATATTTTGTCTGTTTATAGTGTCTTTGTGTGTGCATATTCAAATTTACCAGCAAAATTCTGTCCCGAAAGTGTGTGAGATACGGGAAAGAGTCTAAATGTATTTTTACAGAAGTAATTTGAAACAAATGTAGATGTAAAAAAAACAAAAAACAAAAAAACCCCAGCATAATTTCATGTGTTAAGCCACAGTTCACTTCCGGGTCAAATGGACCCAAATGATAAAGATATAACAATTTAGTTTAAATGGTTATATCTCTTAAAATAAAAAATAAATAATAAAAATCAGAAAAAATAAATCATGTGTATTTTGATAATTAATTCATTAATTAATTAGTCTTAATTAATTAGCATTTTTCCCCATACTAAAAGCTATGAATTATATATATATATATATATATATATATATTTTTTTTTTTATTATTATTATTCTTTTTTTTTTGCGTGTCAAAACTAAGCCGATTTTGATAGGAGGGTTAATATACTGACAACCACCTTAAATTACACCATCATTACACTAAAATAGTGAAATAAACATAAATTTAACAACATAATATGTAACATAAACCCCAAATGTGCCGTTAACTAATTAACTAGGTTTTTTTTACCATACCATTTCAACAGTCCCTCACCATTAAAATTACAAATTTGTTTGTTTTATTTAAAAAATTTAAATAAATAAAAAATTTGAGCTTGTGTCTGAAAATGTGATTTTTTGTTGTTGTTTTGAATTTTCTTTCCTGTATGGTTACAGATGAAATTACATTTTTGTGAAATATTTAGTGTCACATTAATACATGCGATTCCCCAATGGAGTCATTCAGTAGATTTCACCGTCAGGAAAACACGTCACCTGTGTTTAGCTCTGGGTAAGCTCTGTTTTGTTATCAGTGTGAATCCGACACTCAAAACCCATGTAAACACACAGCGCTCAGACAGACAGACTTCTGAGAATGTGCTGTCGTCACATTTAAAGTGTCCTGTAAATATGTTTGTGGCATGGTTTGCGTTTTAAAGTCTGCCAAATGGGGTCACGGTTGGTGGTGGCATATTTTCACTGGGTGATTCACGCGTGGAACATTCTGTGAGTGTGGGGGAACATGGTTAGAATATTTTGAAATGAATCATTTGATGAGGAATGAATGGACTTCTCAAGGGGGTTTTGTGGTGGCTCTTACATTCCCCTTAGATCTGAGAGTGTGACATTTCAAGATGGTTTCCAACCGCTTTCTGCTGTGGTTACAGTCATGCCCACTGTATCTTTGTCTTTGAAATATGATAGATATAGGAACATTTGCTAGTTCTTATAGAGATTGTTAAAAAAAATATTAAAAATGTTTTCCCCCTAAAATAAAAAATGCAGTCCCCATGTAGTTTTGTTTTTCTAGGGCTGTGTTTACACCTGGTGTTAAGATACTTTCAGTGAATCAGATCACAAATAGATGTTCTCGATTACACCTGGTGTTTTAATCCGTCTCTTTTGTCCACTTTCAACCACTTCTGTCCTGATATCTTCGAGGGGAGGGTCTATGGGCGGGTAAATGTATGGGATTTTTCAGATCTTTCAGTCTAGTTGATGAAATAAGCTCATGCAATTTGCATATGAACGTGAAAGCAGGCGACGGAAAAACATAAGTACAGCAGCAGCTTTCGTTTCTGATCTGACAGCCGCGAGACCAGCCGAACGCTGCGAGTGTGTGTTGGTGAGAGAACATTGAGCTTGGTACGTTTTTCACCTTCAAACCAAACTTTAAATCCCGTCTGGCTAGTGCGCTTCCCATAATGTTTACTCAATTAGGTCAGAGAGTAGACGTGTTTTTTGGCTGTTCGAACACATTCGACCACATGAGTGTTTACACTACGAAATCAATCCGGTCAATGCGTTTTTCGACTACCTCTGTCAAAAGTGGACAAGCTCAAAACGCTTTAGACCCCGTTTACACCTGTATGTAGCGTCGTCCACTGGATTGACGAAAATGCTTTTTTTAATATTAAGGCCTAGGTTTCTTACGAAGACAGACTTTTGGTGCTTAATCATTCATGGAAAATCTTAAAATTTTTCAATCATGCATATACTGTACGAATATACTGTCGTGTCGAGTTCAGGTGCAACACTATTTTTGATCACAGATATACTATTCAAGCTTTGGAGGAGGAGAAGTTTCAGAAAAATCTCTTAAAATGAGATTCTTAAAGATTTCATCTTTTGTGTTCCATGGAAGAAAGTCATGGGTTTAGAACAACATAAAAACATTTTCTTTGGTGAACTGTTTTTTTTAGAAGACACGTGTAATCCTACGCAGTGTAATCTCTCTGTAATCATCTCACATGTCCTCAGATCAAACTAGCACCGTCTGCCTTACAGTCCGATCCCTGAATCACAACGCAACCATCAGCTGAAGATGAAAGCCAAGAGGAAATGAGAAAAGTTTTTTTGTGAACTTCCTGAAGACCTTTGTTTTGACCTTTAAATAGTGCTCAGACTTCCACCAGATCTTGTGATGTGAAATAAAACTTCCTCTTCCTCTACTTAAAGTATTCATGGTGCTTTACCCAGAGCTGTCATCTGCTGAATCACAGTTTAATGAGATATGGATGGATCACCTTTAGCAATATACAGTATCTATAACTGTGGAAAACAATCTATTGTTATTTTAACTATATTTTTCTGTTATGTTTCTTGCATTGCATTTTGAAACTGTTTGATAACATTTGTGTGAGGGTCAGGTTTAGGTGCAGGGCTATATTTAGAGGATAGAAAATATGAGCTTTATATAACAACAGAAAGGAAAGTCCCTACCATGACAGAAAAGTGTGTGTGAGGGTAATATTTTCAGAAGTGAAGATGTTTAAGGTCAGGGTGATGCTGCTTTCACACCCAGCATTGACTTTGACAACTCACTGAGAAGATGAAGGAAGTCAAACATAACACACTCACACAAACAACTGATATACACACACATATATAAACATGGGGCAAGAAAATATGAGAGTCATAAATATTTTGACAGCTCTAGATGTGTGAGGTCCAATATCTGCACACAAGTATCACACCATTACTTCCACTGCTACTGTCTGCAACGGATGTGAACTCAGCTGTTTAATCACATGGTTCAAGCTCTTGCCTTAGCAGACAGTACGCTGGTTCTGTTCTTCTGGACTGGAGAAAGACCAGTTGTTTTGTTATTTTACCAAGCTAATCATGGTACAAATAACACATCTTTATTTCCTGGCTTTTACTATTAGCCCTTGTTCACTGAAATGATGCTGACATATTGCATCATTTACTCCTAGTTTAGAGAACTGAGACGCTTTTATGTGCCATAGTTTCATCAACATGCAATTGTGAAGGGGATTTGAGAACTTTGGCTGAGGGGATGAATTATCAGTGCGTGAAATTAAGTTCCTCATATAAAATAATAATATAATATAATATAATATAATATAATATAATATAATATAATATAATATAATATAATATAATATAATATAATATAATATATTTTGGAGCTTTTCCACGACCATATGTCCATGACCATATTCACTGAATGAATTCCACAGGAAAAACAGCCGCATACAGAGTAAATAGTGACAGATTTTTTGGTAACACTTTACAATAGTGTCTCCCCAGCTAACAGGGAACATTCTCACCTATATAAACAAACGTCCCGTAGATGGTCAGCTTGCACTTTGACCTCACGCACGAGCAGATCCGTTTCCTCTCTGGAGAAGCGTTCAGTTTTCCGCTTGCAAATTCTGTCATGTAAATAGAGAATCTGCCATAGCGCGAGCGCAACTGGCTTTTAATGGGAATGTGAGATGAGACTCTGATTGGTTTATTGCACGTTAACGCCCAAAACACACCCATTACTCATTAAGAGCATAGGGACGACCCTTTTAGACCATGCGCCGGGAGCGCCGACCATTTTTCCCGTCGTTAAACTAGCAAAAGTGGATTCGGACACAACCTAAGTGCACTTGCGCCATGAGCTTTAGACAATGCGCTTAGATCCTTAAAATAGGGCCCTTAATGTTAAATACATGTGAAGAACTAAAGGGTGGACGACACAAACGTTTTTTGGAAGTTGGAGCCTACTTCAAACTTCAAATTTCCAGCCAAAATGAAATTAACTTTACCACGCAGATTTAACTAAATCCTCCATTTCCCCCTCTCGAAATAATCAAGTTTATTCACGCAGTATACTACTTTATTCTCAAAATATTACGACTTTAATCTTGTATTGCTACGACTTTATATTCGTAATCTTAGATTTATTTTATTTTTTTACGTTGCTGTTCAGGGCTTTCGTAACTTACATCACTTACAAGGAATAATAGACAACAGGGGGAATTGTGGTTGGTCACTTTCTATGTCCTGTGGGTGGTTCTTGGCCAGAAAATGGGAAAGTGGACCCGAGTATATTCCAGTAGTCAAGACTAGCCAGCATGAACCAGTCTGGACCAGCATGGGAATGCATTCTGGTCTAAGCTGGTCTATTCAGCTGGGTGAAAGAGCAATATGAACAATACAAGAGAGGTATGGAGAGAGCAGAGGTTGGAAATGAATGTGAATGGTGGGAAAGTAAGAAGAAAGTAAGCAAAAGAAAAAGTGCAGTGCAGTAGGAGGTTCATAGAGAGAAAGAGCTCTTTAAAAGCGGGTGTGAGAATGAAAGAGGGCACGAAAATGGGGGAATGAGAGGAAAGAGGGAGATTTAGTTCTGTAGTTGGGTGTGGGAATGCAAGGTCAGAGCTCTGCTGGAAGAAGAGGCTCTTGGCAGGACACAGCTGAAAGGGATTGTGGGAATTTATCCAGGATTAGTGGAGTGTCTGATGCTCTACAACTCTCATACGAACACACACACACATCTTCGCTACAAACTAGGGCTATATATTTATGATGACTTTAACATGTTTTTCTGGTCCTCTGTGCTTCCTGAAGGTTGTGTCATCAGACTAGAAGTGTCTTGTGAATATGCAAGTGTTTTATTGGTGTCTTAAACTTCTGCTGCACGATTGTTAGAGTTGTTATAGTTAAAGAAAATTCTGTCAGTAATTACTCACCCTCATGTCGTTCCAAACCCGTAAGACTTTTGTTCTTCGGGAACACAAATGAAGATGTTTTTGGTGAAATCTGAGAGCTTTCTGTCCCTCCATTGACAGCTACGCAACTGACACTTTGACGCTTCAAAAAGTTCATAAAGAGGTCGTAAAACTAATCCAAATGAATCGAGAGGTTTAGTCCAAATTTTCTCTGTGCCATTGTGGTGTTATTCTGTCACTTTGCTATTCTTTTCTATTTAGAACTATATAACTTTATTGTTATCGTAATAGTTTCAATGAATCGATTCTAAACTTAACAATTTGTTTGAATCCTTACTCAAAAATGTTACATTGTTAATATGCTTTAGTAGAGTCTATGGTTATATTTGTGCATTTAAATTGTGAAATATTATTTTTCTTGAGTTAATTTACTAAAAACACACTGTGGAAAGTACGCCTTATTTGTTTTTACTTCTTGCATTGAACATTTGAATCAAAGTCGCAAAGAAATTAATATCAAAAAGGCTGAAAAATACTGAGAGTAGCTTCTCCACACACATAATGCAGTTCATACAAACATTTGTTAAGAAGCCAGCGGTGGATAGGGAGAAAATGAAATGTTCTCTTCGGCTCTTCTGTGGTATTTGGGCCCGTGTTGACTTTGGGATCTGGTAACGTTCCCTTTGCAGTCATCCATGTAGGCAAAGACAAGGAATTATAGCCTCACAGAACTCCAATGGAAAATAAACATATTTTCAGCACTGTTAGTACACATCTGGAGAAGATAAAAGATCACAATAATCTTGTATGTATATGTCAGTTTTATTTTAGTTCTTTCACCATAACCTAGTGTTTTGAAACAGATGATGTTAATGAAAACAGAAGAACCAAAATTTCATAGTTGCTAGTAGATTCAAAATCGATACACAAGTGAAGCTCTAGTTAAAATAATTAAATAAGCATTTTTCCATACTTTTTACTAAATAAACACAGGGAATAATGACGTCATTATTTTTATCACAGTATATGCACCCCAAAAACAAAATAAACAAAAATACTGTATTTACCTACATATATTTTTGCACTTTTAATATCTGAAAACATTGAATCAATTCATTGAACTATGTCTTATCAAGATATTCATAATATTGGTAATTTTTATTGCCAGCAAATTCATGTAAATATTTGGTTACACTTTATTTTAAGGTGTCATTATTATATATTTAAGTACTGAGTAATATTAAACAACTACATGTACTTACTATAGGGTTAAGTTATGATTAGGATTTGGTTGAGGGTTAGTTGCATGTAATTATGCATAATTTACTGTTGTTGTTACTATGGTAAGTATGTAACGTAACAAGGACACTAGCTAAGTTTCCATCCACTTGTCAATCGAATTATCTGAAGTTCGGTAAAAAAACTCATGCGAATAAAGCTGGTGAAAGTGTGTTTCCATCCAACGGCTTTAAAGCGAATAAAAACGCCTCGGTTACGACTGTAACCTCGGTTCCCTGAAGAGGGAACGAGCGTTGCGTCGAGTTTGACGCTATGGGAACGCTTTGCGTGATGACGTCTTGAAGCACATGTAAAATCAGTCCAATGGTGTGGCGGAACGTCAGAGGCGGGTGACGTCACGTACCAGGAAGCTATAAAAGCCGGCCCGAAACAGAAAACGAAAGCTTCGTAAAGTCTGAAGTCGTGTTGACAGGCATGAAGGAGATATGGCAAGGTGACGCAACGCTCGTTCCCTCTTCAGGGAACCGAGGTTACAGTCGTAACCGAGGCGTTCCCTTTCAAGGGAACTCGCGTTGCGTCGAGTTTGACGCTATGGGAACGTCTATACCAACGCCTCCATAGCTACAAATGTCTGTCCTGTGTGAAATCTGGTGAGCAGCACTAGGAAGACAAAACATGAGACCCTGGAGAAGAGTCTAGATCCAGAGAGTAGAACCTGACGAAAGTGTGCGGTGAGGACCAGCCTGCCGCATCACAAACGTCCTGTAACGAAACTCCTGATATAAGGGCCTTAGAGGCCGCCATACTCCTCGTAGAGTGCGACCGGACAGCCAAAGGAGAAGGCTGTCCAGCCGCCTCATAAGCAAGTGAGATAGTCTCAACCACCCACTGCTCATCCTTTGCTTAGACACTGGACCTCCCTTGTTAGGGGAGCAAATGTCACTTTTACGCCACAGGGCAGCTCTGTGGACATACGCGTCTAACGCCCGAACAGGGCAAAGCAAATTATTAGCCTCCTGGTCCGATTTCGAAAGGGAGGAGGACCTCCAAGTGCCACGAGGGAAACGAGATACCAAAGGGGTCTTTCCCCACAGACATTCCACCCAAAGGACTGTGGTAAGCACCTACGGCCGCCACATAAACCTTTAAAGTGGACGGGGTCAGACCTGCAGTGAACCGGTCCTGCAGGAACTCCAGAACTGTACCAATTGGGCAGTTGACTGGATCCAACCGACGGTCACTACACAAAGAGGTGAATACTCTCCAGTTCAGGGCATAAAGTTTCCTCGTGGAGGGAGCTCTGGACTGTAGAATGGTCTCAACAACCTCAGTTGAGAGACCTGACTCTATGAGCTGGGCCCCCTCAGAGGCCAAGCCCACAGGTTCCACAGTTCTGGGCGGGGGTGAAATATCGAGCCCTCCGCCTGGGACAGAAGGTCCCTCCTGACGGGTAGCTCCAGAGGAGGCCCGTCGAGGAGCGACACAAGATCGGGAAACCATACTCTGCCCGGCCAGCGCGGGGCTATAAGAAGCAGGCAAACCCGGTCCCTGCGAACTCTCTCCAGAACTCCCGGGAGCAGAGCAACTGGGGGAAAAGCGTACAGACGTAGCCTCGGCCACGTCTGCACCATAGCATCCAGTCCAAAGGAGCTGGATGCGTGAGGGAGAACCAAAGTGGACAGTGAGACGTCTCTCGAGACGCAAACAGACCCACTTATAATTTCCATATCAGCTCCACCACCTCGGGGGTGGAGCCACCATTCCCCGGGCCTCGGCCCCTGTCTCGACAGAGTGTCTGCTCCTATATTCTGGACCCCGGGGATGTAGGCTGCCTTGAGTGACAGCAACTTCCCCTGGGACCACAAGAGGATATGGCGTGTCAGCGCAAACCCCCTTGATATAGGCGACTACCGACGTGTTGTCCGTATGTACTACACATGGTGTCCCCTGAGACCTGTGATAAAGCTCCTCAGAGCCCGGAAGACAGCTAACATCTCTAGGCTATAGAATGCCAGGAACGATGATGGTCTTCCCACAGACCTTGAGATGAGCGACCCTCAGGATCGCTCCCCAACCCGTGAGGGAAGCATCCGTCGTTAGCAGTTTGCGACGACAAGGAGCTCCCAGCACTGGGCCCTGGGACAGGAACCAAGGTTTCTTCCACATAACCAAGGCACGTAGGCATCACCGCGTGACCTTGATTGTGCGAAATGGGTTGCCCCTCGGGGAAAAACCCTCTGGTCCTGAGCCACCACTGCAGGGGCCTCATGTGCAGCAGTCCAAAAGGTATCCCGTTGGAAGCTGCTGCCATGAGACCCAACAGTCTCTGGAACTGTTTGACAGTGAGTAGCTGGCCTAGCTTTACACTTCTCACAGCTGCCAGGATCGAAGCGTGGCGATGACAGGCGCGCCTGCATCGACACTGAATCCCAAACCACGCCTAAAAAAGTGGTCCTCTAAAATAGAGAAGCACACTTTTCTTGGCGTTCAGCCGTAACCCCAACTCTTTCATATGGGCGAGAACAACATCTCGATGTTGAACCGCCATCTAATGCGACTGAGCTAAAATCAACCAATCGTCGATGTAGTTCGTGATGCGAATACCCCGGAGGCGCAGAGGCGCCAGAGCTGCATCCACGCATTTGGTGAAAGTGCGGGGTGATAAAGCCAGGCCGAATGGAAGAACTCGATATTGGTATGCTTTGCCCCCGAAAGCAAACCTCAGGAACTTCCAATGACACGGACGGATGGAAATATGCGTCCTTGAGGTCTATCGTGACAAACCAGTCCTCGGACTAATCTGTGGCACGATTGTCTCAATGTTAACATTTTGAACTTGAGCTGCATGACAACTCGAAGACCTAAAATGGGACGCAATCCCCCGTCCTACTTTGGAACTATGAAGTACCGGCTGTAAAACCCGGTTTCCCTGTTGGAGGGAGGTACATATTCTATGGCCCCTTTCTCTAACAGAGTGTTTACTTCCTGTTCCATAACCAGAACCTGCTCGGGGCCCACCATTGTGGGCAGGACCCCCATAAACCGCGGTGGGCGTTACTAGAATTGTATCTAATACCCTTTTTACACGGTCTGCAGGACCCAACGAGAAACATTTGACAGTAGCTTCCACGCTGTCAAAGATTCTACTAGAGGTACCAGTCTCTCGAGACTGGTTTCTGGATTTTGTTGCTGTTGAGTAGTCGGTTCGTCGCCCTGTAACGGCGCACCGGCAGGGAACGACCAAACAGACTGCTCTAGCACCCTCCTCAGAGGGGGCGGGCATCCCGAGGCCACTACGTTTCCGGGTGGACCTTGAGATATGTGCTCGCCGGAGACCGCTGCGCCCTGTAACACCGGAGGCGGCAGGGTTAGCAGAACGGTCCCCTGAGGGCACCGAAGAGAGACGGCACCGTATTTTTCTCCTGCTGTTGAGCAGTCGGTTCGTCGCCCTGTAACGGCGCACCGGCAGGGAACGACCAAACAGACTGCTCTAGCACCCTCCTCAGAGGGGGCGGGCATCCCGAGGCCACTACGTTTCCGGGTGGACCTTGAGATATGTGCTCGCCGGAGACCGCTGCGCCCTGTAACGCCGGAGGCGGCAGGGTTGGCAGAACGGTCCCCTGAGGGCACCGAAGAGAGACGGGCACCGTGAAAAGAGGTGTTAACCGCTCTGCTTCGGGGGGACTACCCTCATTTGTCCTGAGCCCTCAGACATCAGGACTTTTTCCCAGCAGCCTTCTTGGCGGTAATAACGGTCCGCAGATCCGTTTTACCCCTTGAAGACTGCTGGGTTTGAGAGCGCCCTCCGTGTCCCCGAGATTTTTGTGGGGGAGCACGGGAGGAAACGCTCTGTTTCTGAGTGGCGCGGTGCTCAGCGCTCTTTCTAGAGGAGTGAGGCTGCTCCCCTCAGCAGCCTCATAGAAAGAACGGCGGGGGAGAAGTTTCTGGAGAGCAGCAGCTTGCTTAGCGGCTTCTTGTGATTTTGCTACCGCAACACTAACTGCATCACCAAACAGACCAACAGTGGAGACCGGAGCATCTAAGAGAACATGCTTTTCTTTATCCTTGATATCACTTAGATTGAGCCACAGATGCCTCTCAGTGGCCACCAGGGCTGCCATAGACCGCCCGATAGATTTAGCGGTCTCCTTGGTGGCCCTGAGAGACAAATCTGTGGCTCTGCGAAGTTCGGCCACAGTGTCAGGTCCAATTCCCCCGCCCTCCTCCAAATCCCCCAATAATTCAGCCTGATAGGCTTGTAAAATGGACATCGTATGCAGACACGCTGCAGCTTGACCAGCGGCTGCATACGATTTATGAACCAGGGAAGATGTTACTTTAACTGGCTTAGAGGGAAGTGTAGGAGCTTTCAGAGAAGATGCCGTTGCTGGAGAGAGATAGCCCGCAAGCGTCTCTTCCACCTTCGGCATCTCCCCATAACCATACTCTTTATATTTAGATATTGAGGAGTAGTGAGATGTTTGTGGTGTATAAACTCTGTGAGACACTGGTTTCGCCCACGATCTCGACACCTCGGTGTGGAGATCGGGGAAAAACGGCAGGCTCCTGCGCTGGGGCTGCGCACGAGATGGCAGGAAGCGTTCGTCGAGCTTACTTTTCGAACGAACGTCCTGCCTATCTTCTGGCCACTCAATAGACAGTCTGTCAACAGCTCTAGTAATGACATCGAGCAGTTCCTCAAACGCATGAGACTGAGGTGGCGAATCCTCAGACTCAGCTTCAATACTCACAACATCCAACTCCTCAGAGCTGGATAGTTGCAGTACTGGTGCCTCTATCGGGGGGGAAGAAACCGCCGCGCGTGCTTCCACACCCTGATGAGAGGCACTGGATCTGTCAGTAAGAGGCTGAGATAAGGCAGAGCCCGTCTCAACATCCACTGACAGATCCATTTGCGAACCCCAGGTCTGAGATCGCCGCCGAGCCTCAGCCGCGGCGGGACCCGAGCCCTGGGGAACGTGGTCGGGATTGAACCGAGCCAAGCGGGATCGGAGCGTCCGCAATGGAAGCGCACAGCAATGCACACAGTCACCACCCTCGAGTGCTGACTGGGCATGCTCCTCTCCCAAACAAACAACACAAAGAGTGTGTGTGTCACCTCCCGTTAAATAACGCGGGCAGGGATGGACACACACTCTAAACTGCTGCTCGCTCGCCATACTGAATATATATATATATGATATAGACAGACAACACCAAATATACAGACAGATTTCACACAGAGCGCAACTGAAGACTCAGAAAGCTTTCGTTTTCTGTTTCGGGCCGGCTTTTATAGCTTCCTGGTACGTGACGTCACCCGCCTCTGACGTTCCGCCACACCATTGGACTGATTTTACATGTGCTTCAAGACGTCATCACGCAAAGCGTTCCCATAGCGTCAAACTCGACGCAACGCGAGTTCCCTTGAAAGGGAACCTGTGCATAATGACGTCACATGCTGCGATCAAATTGGTATATCGAATTGATTTGAGACATTTTAAGGTATTTCCATTCATTTTCGCACTGAATCGCACAACATTCAAGCAAACATTTGCGAACAAAGTTTTGCTAGACAAAATGGATTTATACAAATAACGTTTCCATCAGCGTTTATCGCATAAGCCGTATATCGATCAAGATAAAATCCGATGAGACCGAACGTATTTCATTTGAGTCGATATTCATGAAATTCAATAGAATTTTACTGTTTCCATAAGGCATTTTTCATTCGATAGCACTTCATTCGGATAAAAACGTGTGGATGGAAACATAGCTACTGTCAAATAAAGTGTTTCCAAATATGTTATGGCTCCGTACAGTCCATAAAACTCTTTCTGTCATCATCTTTTTCACTTTTAAACATGACTCATACAACAAGCTTGACTTTGATGTTTTTCAGCATTCATCAGAGGGATGCCATTGCTCTCTGATCCGGCTCAGGGCTTCAGAACAGGAAGTGGGGGTCTTTACGAGCCCCTGTAAAAACAGCTCACAGCGAGACCCGCTGGAATGCTGATCATCATAATGCGGTCGGCGTACAACCAGTACCAGTGAAACTTGTGTCAGTTCAGCTTCACCATCAGATTTTACTGTGTGTCCCGAAAGATTTACACTCTCATTTAAAAGGGTTTACTTACTCACTTCTGTGGCCAATTATACAGGGAGATAATTATAAGACTGTTAAGTGTCACAGTTAACATACTTGAAATTAATCTCTGTATACTGAGAAAACGTTAATAATCATCTTGGGGAATGTTTAGAGAGAGAGAGAGAGAGAGAGAGAGAGAGAGAGAGAGAGACAAGAATCAATTTAACTACATTTACAGTTTTATACTGTGGTGTGAATTCAATTTTAGTATGTTAGACGACCACAGATATTTCCAAAGTCAGTCCAAAACAAATTCCTGCAGGATTTGCCTTCTGTCATCATAATGCATCCTTCAAAATGCTTAAGACTTTCTTTCTGGCATGAAATGCTAAAGAGGTTTAACAGAATGTTCAAGCTGCTCTTTTTAATACAGTGAAAATGACTGAGAACTGTATGTGATGTGCTTTTTGTGAAGACTGAATTTTAATTTTAATTTTTTTTCAGTGAAATTCTTTCCACTGCATTTTCCGCTGCACTCATTTTACTTATGAAAGTGCAAAGCGCAATATGGCGAAATAAGCTCCGCCTTCTAAATAAAAGAGCCAATCGCTAATCGGTAAAATCACTGCAGCTGCAGTGTTTAAAGGAGTTTAAAGAAGTTTAGGTTGCTGAAACTGTCAGTGCTCATTAATAATAATTAATTAAATAAATAATTAAGCTTTTTTTAACATTATGTGAGAATGAGAAACAAAATTTATGAGACAGTTGTTTTCAGATTTCATTGGTGATTTTAGATTTTAAATTTTAAATTTAATAATAACCTTGGTGAACAGCTTTAGAGATATTTCCCCTTTCGAAGAGAAAGGAGCTGTACTTGATGACTGAAATACTGAAGCTGCCCGAGAGGAGTTTCAGAGATGGCCGACACGTGAAATGACTTGTTTTAAAGAGACTTTCCCTCTCTGCAAGTCTCAGATCCCATTTGCAGTTTCACATGTACAACTCATGTCAATTTTATCTGTGTAGCGCTTTTCACAATACACATTTTTTCAAAGCAGCTTTACATAAATTCATAATGTTATTGTTTATAATACTGTAATGCCTTATAGTCCACATTGAGCAGTTTAGAGCTGGACAATAGGACAGTTTACATTCAGCGACGATAGAAACGATCAACCTGGTAAGATTTTCTATATAGTAAATATTACTTTATGTGAGTTAAATTGAATGTAAAAGGGTAAGTAATTAAAAAAAAAAAAAAAAATAAATTTTTTTTAAATATTGAAGATTATGAAATCTGTAAAAACATATCTCAGAACTTGAGACATATTGCACTAGGTTTGATGACATTAAATGTTTCCCTGCCAGCATTTTTTTTTTTAAAGTCGCCAGCATTTTTGATCATTTTCACAAAACTTTCATGGCCCCAGAATATTTTGTTGAATGAATGTCTGAACATACAATATAGCCTATCAAAAGAAAGAACAGAGCCTCTGCTTTTGAACAACAACAAAAACATTTTAAAAACAAAAAGTTGAGAAAATTGCGTCTTTGTCAAAGACTATGTCCGGATCGGATTCAGAAGGATGATCAAAACACAGATGGAGTAGATCGAGTCCATCAACACCCCTAATGCTTCACAGTCCTAAAGCTCGTCCTGGGCGACATCTCATCCGGTAACATTAGGGAGTTTTGATTTATATGCCATTTAATGTTGATGATCGCGGTATTTTACATGTGCTTAAGCAATGCTTCAATGTTTCTGCTTCTTCTTCACCTGTGTTTTGAACCGGAGATTCTTTACTATTTCAGAAGATGTGTAATAGCGCCCCCTATACCGTATAACTGTGAAAACATGGATGGAAAATTCTGTCAATGGCGGGGAAGTGTTGTGTCAATGCCGTGAAAAGAGTTAATAAGCAATCGCACAATTCCGAAATAGAATTTGACCACCCATTGTTCTTAACATTGTAGTAGAGTTCTAATCCTTCCTCATCTCTCTTGTTGGTTAATTAAATACTTTTGCTTTTTAATTATGCTTTCAGCTGCCAGTAAGTGTCTAGTACTCTTAGTTATGGTTACCAAATATTACCATATTAAAATTCATTGTGCAGATTTTCATTTAAAATCAGTGTGGAAAATGCCGTCTTTGATGTCTTTTGTGAATACACAACTTTTAATTTAATTTTTTTAAGTTGGAACTGCAAGGCCAAAAGTATGTGAACACCCCTTCTATTGAATGGGTTTGGCTATTCCAGTAATCCATCCTAAATCTTAATGCTACACTATGCAATGACATTGTGGGCTTCCAACTTTGTTCAAAGCGTTTAGGAAGAGCCTTTCTGTAATGCATTAAGAAATGGTTTGCTGACTCTAATGGGAAGATCTTGACTGGCCGGCACAAAGAACACATTCAGGATCAGTTGGAACACAATCTAAGGCTCTGAACGGGGATAAAACCTAAATGAATTAATTAAAACTAAATCCATAAAATGATCCCATGATGGATACCTCTAAAAGACTGTGTTATTGACATATCTATATAGAACTGTTTCTTCTAAGAGTGTAGTGGAAGTACCAAGTAAGCTGTGGCAGTGATGAATGCTTTTAAAGTTCAACAAGACACAAGAGCATTAGTGAGGTCAGGTGCTGATGTTGGCTGATGGACTTCTAATCCCAGCAGGGGATTTGTACACATTGAATGTACTGACCACATGAGATGTTTAAATTCTCTCTCTCTCTCTCTCTCTCTCTCTCTCGCTCTCTCTCTCTCTCCCTCCCTCCCTCTCTCTCTCTCTCTCTCTCTCTCCCTCCCTCTCTCTCTCTCTCTCTCTCTCTCTCTCTCTCTCCCTCTGTATGAATATTTGAACGTTCAACCTGTCATTAAACACACACTCAGTATTTCAGCCATGGTTTGATAGTTAATCATTCAGCAGCGTGTTTGTCAGAGTAAGAGAGATTCAATGATCCATTCTTATCTCGACACACTGAACAGAGAGACTACAGTTCAACAGAGCCAGTATGCATATGAACACTAGACAAGAAGCGAACCTGCATACAGTAAATACAAAAGTTTGGGGTCAGTAAGATTTTATATTATTTTATATTACTGCTTTTATTCAGCAAGGATGCATTACATTGATCAAAAATGACAGTAATTTATAACAGTAATTGTTACAAAAGATTTTTATATCAGTGCTGTTCTTTTGAATTTTCTATTCATCACAGTCTCCTGAAAAAAATGCACCATGGTTTCCACATAAATATCACACGTGCTACAGTATATGTAGAATTCATAAACCCTTGTTATAGCGCCACCGGTGTCCGTTGAGTGAACTGCAACCAGAAACGTACTGCTCATTCTCGACACGTACAAAAGACTGAACGTGATTCAAGGCCCGATATACTCACGGCGAAGTTCTTTTTCGTTCTTCGCTTAGAAGTAAAAAGAAGTTGGAAATACCTCTGCAGCGAAATACTGTTAACGAACATCCAGATGCCGTCCACGCGACATTTAGATGAATATGTAAATGTGCTGTGCACTTTCCTCTCAATTACAAAAAATAAAGACAGCGGTGAGAAAACAGCAAAGAAAGCATCTGATCATAGCGATGTGGAAATATTTGCACCAGCTCTGCGATTCACCAGCATCATGTCGACAGATAAGGTCATTAGAATTACACTGTTATACACACATATATATATCAACTATAGTTTGATTATAAAGTATATTTGAGACTATAGACGATATAGATCTGGCTATGAGAGACTATAGTTTGAATTAACCCTTTTCTTTGCATGACACATTGACATTACAGTACAGAATGGCTCTTTCTGCTTTATCCCTGAACATTGTATAAGCATTCGTTTCATGTCTCAGAATGGAAGAGAGGCACGTGTAAACGTCACATCCTTTTGATTTTCCTGGCAAAACGTCCCAAGTCCTTCACATGAAAATCAGTCTATAGGCTGACAAGGAAGTCGGGAAGGTCTCATTATTGAAGTTTCGTTATAGCTGTTTACATATTGGTAATTAAAAAAGCGTTAGAATGATTTCTGAAGGATCATGTGACACTGAAGACTGGAATAATGATGCTGAAAATTCAGCTTTTGTATCACAGGAATAAATTACATATTACAATATTGTTGAATACAAAACAGCTATTATAAATTGTAATACTATTTCACAATATTACTATTTTTACAGTATTTTTGATCAAATAAAGGCAGCCTTGGTGAGTGTAAGAGACTTCTTTCAAAAGCATTAAAGAATCTTACAGACCCCAAACGGTTGTGTGTATGGAATCAAGACAATGCATTTAATATTCACAAATGGGTTAAAATATGAATATAGCAAACCCATATCAGAGCCTCTAGATTATGACATGCACTGCTCATGTCTGTGCTGTGATAGTGTGCTCTTTTCTGAAGGGTCTGTTCAGTCTTAACCTTGTATCCAGACTTTTGCAGAACTTGCATCAAGCTCTAAATATGGGTGAGTATTTTGCATTGCTTACAATAACCTATAGTCTAAAAGATTTTTTGCAGAGTTGGTCATGCATCTCGCAGTAAATATCTGCTCTCCTGCAAAGCTCGACCTGCAGTGCTGCGCGTGTTACGCTGGTCCGCGCTGCTGGAGTGTGTAGTCCGCTTGACAACACACCGCTCAGTGCCACACATCTCAGATGTTGTAAAGGGGATTTCCTCTGTCAGCAAACACGTCCCACTCACTCTCTGTTTGAGTGACTGTGTGTGTGTGTGTCTTCACTTCGATGATTCGCATCGCTCAATTTTTCTGTCATTCATTCATCCTCCCTCTCTTTCTTTTTCAATATCTCTGTTTGCATGATTTGACTCAGTCATATATAGTGTTCAAACTAAAATGGCAGCGGCTGAAAAACCAATGGGGAAGTTTCTTGAGTTGTGCATGTTGGTTGCCAGCCTGCGCTTACTGTGGGTGAGCTCTCTCTCTCTCTCTCTCTCTCTCTCTGTGTGTGTGTGTGTGTGTGTGTGTGTGTGTGTGTGTGTGTGTGTGTGTGTGTGTGTGTGTGTGTGTGTGTGTGTGTGTGTGTGTGTGTGTGAGAGAGCGAGGGCAATGAGGAAGTGACACAGAGAGACGCTCTAAAATAACATGCTCATGAGTTTCAGCTCTTGTGCCATGACAAACACAGGCAAGTCTGAAATTAGCAACTTTACTAAATAGTTTCCAAATTTAAATCGGCAAATCACACAAAATTCCACAGTACGCCACACCCACACTTATGCAATCACCTACAAAATGGCTTGGCATTTAAAACTGGCACAATATGCATCACCTTTCATGTCTATTTCATCACTTATGATGTAAAACGCAACCTCTGATTCATTGATTTTTATTTTTTTTTAAGTTGCGTCTATTCTATTGTTTTAGAGTGAAAAAGATGTTCAACACAAAATAGTATGTAATAGGACTTGATTTTATCCACATTACTGTACATATATGAAATATATATAAGATATATATATATATATATATACAAAAACATATAAGTGCACATTACATATATGAAATATTGGACTGCAATCAAGTGGCGTTGAAAAACTGGAAGCTGGAAAGCCTTTTCAAAATTTTACTTTTTTTTTTTAAAGAAATTAATACTATTATTCTGCAAGGATTAATTAAATTACGGAGCCCCTAAAGGGACATGAAGGAAGAAAATATGAGATGGAGGATAAATTATTTGTCAATGCGGGGTTTTTTTATTAAAATGATTTGCTTTTGCGTTCCCCAAGAAACTTTGCGTTCGCTCGCAAAAACGTTTGCGTTCCGCCAAGAAACTCAAAAGGTTTTGTGAACGAACGCAAAGTTTCTGTATTTTTTCTATTTTAAAAAAAATACTATAAATACTGTCAGGACTTTTTGGATTTCATGTTGACTTTAAAACACTTTACACACATGGTTTCCGCTTATCTTTATTTTACTGTGAGGAATGGCAAAAGTGTGTTTATGTATCACACAGTTGGCATCCAGCAAAAGTCACAATGCAGTATACATTGTGCTAGGACACACACACACACACACACACACACACACACACACACACACACACACACACACACACACACAGAGAGAGATTTAGGGAAGAGCAGGATTAGGGCACTTGGGTGGTTGTTTTCTCTTGTGGAGCCACAGTTAGTCTCATGACCAATCAGAGCGCTTGATTCCTCCACTGTTTGCATTATCTGCTCTATGACATCACCAGGTCCACTTGCATACCTGTGCTGTCATTGGCTGGTTCTGCTGAATTTGCTGACCAGCTTCAAATATCACAGCCGGTGACATCATCAGCTGGAGCTCAACCAAATAATGGTGACACTTACAAAGAAAAGAAAACATCCTACTCAATATCACACACACACACACACACACACACGTTTGTTTCATTATATTAATGAGGACATTGCATAGACTTCCATTGATTTTATATCTAATTATATTTTCTATGGCCTAACACAACCCCTACCCCTAAACCTGCCTATAACAGAAATATGTGCAAAATACTAGAATTAAAAACATGTTTAGTCTGATTCATAAGCCTTTTTAACTATTGAGGACTAGTAAAATGTCCTCACTAGTTGGTTGTTATAATATTTCTCGATATAAGTGATTTATTTGGCCCTCACAAGTATTGCCAAACATGTACACAACATGCACAACATGCCAAACATGCACACACACATATTTAGTTTTATGGGGACTTTCCATAGATATTGTGATTTTTATACTGTACAAACTGTATATTCCCCTAAACCTACCCACCACAGAAAAGTTTCTGCATTTGTACATTTTCAAAAAACATTATTTAATGATTTATAGGCTAGGCTGTTTTCCTCATGGAGACCAAAAAAAGTCCCCATAAAAAAATTAGGTTATTTCTGAGAGAAATTGTTGAATACAACACCGACCTAAAATCTACTTGTGTGAATATACTTAAAGGAACAGTTCACTCCAAAATAAAATAAAAATTTACACCCCAATATTGTCCAAACCTGTATGACATTCTTCCATGAAACACAAAACAAGATATACTGCAAAATGTCGCTCTCAATTTTCATTTGTTGTCGCGTTCAGTTCAAACAGCTTGACATGTGAATGCATTTTTAGTGTGATAGGAGAGGTTAGAGGGGGCATTTGATGTCAGTGAAGTGTATCAGGGTTTGGTTTTTTTTTGGGGGGGGGGGGATAAAATGTCAATTCCTCATTTTAATCTCTGATTTAGAGAGAGATTAAACTGTTTCTAAAGACTAAACTGTTACTGTCTGAGTTCCAGATGGACTTCTCTGACAGTTTAACTTTCCCTTCCTTTTCTTTGTAGTATCACATTGTCTTTCTGTCTGTCTGGATAGTTCTGTCTAGTTCTTCTTTAGTTCTTTTCTGTTGTTCTTCAGCTTGTAAAGAGCTGTGCAAGTAATCCTCACTCCTCTGGCCTCACGAGGCGCGAGCCTCCCATGCTGGAAACGCCGGATCCAATCGTACATTGCGCATTGATTTTAAAAATAAATACATACCGTTCAAAAATTTGGGGTCAGTAATGTTTTTTTTGTTTTTGTTTTTTCAGCAAATATACATTAAATTGATCAAAAATGACAGTGAAGACATTTATAATGTTACATAAAAATCCTATGTCAAATAAATGCTATTCTTTTGAATCCTGAAAAAAAAAGTTCAGTTTTAACAAAAATATGAAGCAGCACAATTGTTTTCAACATTGATAATTATAATAAATGTTTCTTGAGCAGCAAATCATCATATTAGAATGATTTCTGAAGGATCATGTGACACTGAAGACTGGAGTAATGATGCTGAAAATTCAGCTTTGCATCACAGGAATAAATTACATTGTCCAATATATTCAAATAGAAAACAAATATTTTAAAGTGTAATAATATTTCACAATATTACTGTATTATTGATCTAACAAATGCAGTCTTGGTGAGCATCAGAGACTTCTTTCAAAAATATTTAAATAATTTTACTGATCTAACCCCAAACTTTTGAACAATATAATAGCCAACATTTAGTTTGATATGACCCAGTGCACTTTTTAACACTTAAAGGGGTCATATAATGTCATTTTTGTACAAGCTAATATGATTCTTTAGGGTCTAAATTAAAAGTTTGTAATATACTTTAATTAAAAATTCTCATTAGTATTGTAAGAAAACACTAATTTTACCTGGTCAAAAACAGCTCTGTTTTCAGCACGCCGTTTAAGTGCATGTGTCTTTAAATGATAATGAGCTTTGCTCACCCCGCCCCTCTGTCCTGTGCGTACACCGTTTAAAATAATAATACAAAAACCATAACGTGTTGTTCATTATAAACGTGGGATTATGAATTATATTGAGAACGTCGTACATAGAAAACATGCCATAATGTACCCTGAGTGTAAAAATAGCCACATTCATCGTGAAGCGTGCAAGCTATTTGCAAAGATTAATATAAAGATTAATATAAAGGTCAATAAAACGTTACACTCACTTGTTCTTCTGGAGGTTCAGCAGGAACACGAATAGTTGGTACTGATCCTTTTTTCAGGAGCAGCTTCTTAGCAAAAACAGCTTTATACTGTCCCTCGTTTGTAAAGCAGTCTGGTGAAATGATTTGCGCAAACATGACAGCATTGACGTTGATCGTGGGGAATATTCCCTTCGAAAACAAACTCAGCCACTGCGTCTTCAGCTGTACGGATTTAGAAACATCATCAATATGACTGCTGTGTTCGTTATTACACCCAAGAACAGAACACCACAATCGTTAGACGCCATTCTGCTCTGCACTCCAGCTATCAACAATGAACGCGCCGGTCGGGTCTGTGTTTGAAACGCTGCTGTCAATCAGCCATCGTGGGAGGGGCGTCGATATTGTGACGTCACAATATCGAACAGCTTGATTTGAGACAGGAGGAAACATATAAGAAGATTTAAAAAAAAACACTGGATGGATTTTTATCATTTTATGATGGTTGTGTACAGGCACTGCCAACACACATTTCAGTACAATCAACTTGTAAAAGTGCATGTACCATTATATGACCCCTTTAACATGGCAATTCACACATTCACATTCTTGATTACCATGATTGCTTTATGTACGTATGTGTTAGTTTTTTTAATTGCGTGTTAGAACATTTCACACCATGCACGCCGCATTATCATATAAAAACCCGTTTTGAGACCTCTGCATTCTGTTCCATTTCATTGTGCTCCGTTGAGCAGTTTTGAACACAAGAACACATCCTGTGCAAACAAAAATTTACTTTTAAACCTCTGTATTTATCAGTTGATGTTTTGCAAGATATTTTTTAAAGAGGACCTATTATGTCTTTTTGCAAGGTCTTGATTTTGTTTTTGGTGTCTACTAGAATAGGTTTTCATGTTTAAATGTTCAATAACACATTATTTTTCACATATTTTGCAGCACCTCTCTTCCCAGTCTGTCAGTAACGCTCTGTTTAGTTCCTGTCTCTATGAAGCCCCTCCTTCTGAAAGCACACTGTGCTCTGATTGGTCGGCTGGATCAGTGTGTTGTGATTGGTCAAGCGCTTTGAGTGTGTTTGGGAAATGCCACGCCTCTTACCATAACCGTGAGTTTCAGCAAAATACTCACTAACTCAACCAGGCCCCGCCCCTTTATGTTGCGTATGAATTATTTAAATGATGAATATTGTGACGTTTCCGGAAGAAACTCAAGACTACAATGGAGGCATTTCAGGGAGTTCAGAAACAGTGACGCTGATATAGAGAAGAACTCCTGCTGGAGGAAACCTTTTTCATGCTCAAAAAGCGACATTACACACTAAAGAAAGTTGAAGATGTAAAAAAAAGCATAATAGGTCCTCTTTAAAATCATTGTTCCTGTTTTTTGTTTGTTTTGTTTTTTATAATATGTCTCTGGTAATACAGCCTTCCGCATGTCAGAGGACACTGAGAGCTAACTCAGCTTGAAATAACCCAGGGGCTCATTGCAATCGCATCAAATAGGGAATGCCTGCTTGCTATGCTATGCTATGCTATGCTAATATACAGTGTGGTTTTGTTTCTGTATTCTAACAGACTCGGTGTTATGTGTGTGTACCTGTTTGTGAGGTTGTGATAGTGGTGCAGGTGTTTCAGAGTGAAACTTTCCCACGGTGATACGAAGCTTGGCTGATACCTTACGACAGCACGGCCCATTTACCCTCAGCAAGGAATTCATGTCAATAAATAATGTTCAGTCATTTTTAAACATGGGCCTGTCATTGTGCAATGCACCAGAAGATGAAGTCTGCGAGCGGCCTGTGTCAGCCGGAGGCGTCAGGCACTGAGCAAACTGGGTCTTTGAGGCTCTGCCAAAAGAACTGGCATTCACATGGTCGCTTTCACTTCTTCTTTCTGTTTGATGCTGAGACAGCAACCCCAAAAAACTATTTGAAGCATCTTCGTTTTAAACAGCAAGACTATTGTTTTATAATTCGGTAGTCAAGTCAGGTCACCTTTATTTCTATAGCGCTTCATACACTGATTGTTTCGATGCTGCTTCAAATAAACAGGAAAATAACAGTCTAGTTGCAAAGTTCAATTATTAAAACACAATTTCAGCTCTACAGAAGACAGTAGTGTCATTAGCTCAGTTTGGATCAATGTTGGTTCAGTTTAGATCATTAACAATGTCAGCGTTGCAAAGTTCATCAGTTATGAAACAAGCTCTATAGAGGATAATAATGTCATTATTTAGCTCAATTAAGTTCAAGTTTTGTTCTCATCCAATAGTGTCAGTGCAGTGACATACCTAAGAAACTATTTTCTATATATTAATATATGTAATCAATTAAAACGTTAAAAATTGCAAAAAAAAAAAAGTCCCCTTAGCCGCAGCTCTCATTCATTGTGTTTAATTAATTAAATTAATATTATGAATTAAATAATATCTAATGCAGTGACATTCATACATTTTTAAGTATGATTTCGGTGCCACTGAAAATGCTTTTTGGGGCCATTTTCTGGAGCCTTATGAAAATGATAAGGTGAGTTTGAAACATGGCAGTAGCAGGGGATTGTGGGATTGTATATTTGACCTGTCAGTCAGGGTGTCTGTGTTTTCAGCAGACAGCGGAGAGAGTGATGGAGGAGTGTGTAGGAATGCAGGACTGTGTTGCATCTGCGCTGGATGAGACTCTGATGGCTGACGAGTGTTTATGTGGCCCTGCTGGCATCAGAGATAAACCCAGCAGAGTCTGTCAACCACAGCCGCTACAGGAACTGGTGAGAATGCCACACACACACACACACACACACACACACACACACACACACAGACACACACACACACACAGACACACACACACACACACACACACACACACACACACACACACACACACACACACACACACAGACACAGACACACACACACACACACACACACACACACAGACACACACACACACACACACACAGACACACACACACACACACACACACACACACACACAGACACACACACACACACACAGACACACACACACACACACAGACACACACACACACACACACACACACACAGACACACACACACACACACACACACACAGACACACACACACACACACAGACACACACACACAGACACACACACACACACACACACACAGACACACACACACACACACACACACAGACACACACACACAGACACACACACACACACACACACACAGACACACACACACAGACACACACACACACACACACATATAGCAGCACAACTGTTTTCATCTTTGATAATAATATTTAAAAAAAATTCTAGTGCAGCAAATCATCATATTATAATGATTTCTGAAGGATCATGTGACACTGAAGACACTGATGCTGAAAATTCAGCTTTGCTTCCATAATTTATAAAATCAAGTGCAAAAAGTGAATAAGTGAATCACTGACTCAAACATCCATAGTAAAGGAAATAGTTCACGATAGTGTATTTGAATATTGTTTCAGTTCACTCGTCTGCATGCACATCATCATGTGACATAAAAACAGCGATGCAGCATTTCTGTCTCTCTAGCATATGCTGGAAAAGCTTGAAAGCAGCTGAACTAGCATCATGTGCCACTACGCTTAAGTTAGTCACTCTCCAGCACTGAGCCTCGCTAACACAAGAGCTTTACCAGATTTATTTGCCTTGTCTCGTGTTGTCATAAACTGTGACAGATTCATATTCAAAAGGCATGCATAGCAAAGGACACAGATACTTCTGCTTTTTCTTTCAGACGTGTTTATGCTGAATCGCTGTTCCTTAAACACACACTCAAGTGAACGGCACACTTCACCGGCCCTTACATGGTTCTCACTGAACCGGAGCTGTCGAGTCCTGTCGTGTGTTTTCTCTCCATTACATCAAGGACGTTTGCTGAATAGCTCAACTACTGAGGTTATTTCATTCTGAATCCTCCCCTTATCTTGAATTACTCTTCAAGTATTTTCCTTCCCTCTAGTCAGTAGTGGCCCTAGTTGTTGAGTATCCCACATTGCAATGCACTCTACTTTATTTACAATTGTGACAAATGATTTAGAAGCAATATCATCTGTGATTCAGATTTTTTTTTTCAAGGTGATGACGCCATTTATGCTCAATATCATGAGGTCATGTGACCACAGCATTACTGTTTACAGTTGCATACTGCCGGAGTATGCAAAGTAGCAGGAAGTACCCTTATGAAACAAAAATGCACTTAATTGTATTAAATGTACACTCGTTCTTGCAGATAATATATTTCATAAATAAAAAGGCTACTTAAGTGTACTTAAAGGGATAGTTCACCTAAAAATGCTCATCATTTATCACCCTCAAGTTGTTTCAAACCTGTATGAGTTTCTTTCTTCTGTAGAACAAAAAATAAGATATTTTGAAGAATATGGGTAACCAAACAGGTGATGGACCCCATTGACTTCCATAGTATGAGGAAGTCAGTGGGATCCATCAAATGTTTGGTTACTGACATTCTTCAAAATATCTTCTTTTGTGTTCAGCAGAAGAAAGAAAATTGTACAGGTTTGGAACAACTTCATGGAGAGTAAATTATGACAATCTGATTTTTGGCTGAACTATCCCTTTAAAGAAGCACACTTTCACGATAGTTTCTTAACACACTTAAGTACACTTTTAAAAAGTACTCTTTGTAATGTCAAATTAAAAGTTGTACCATAAAATACATTTGAAATGTTTTAATAATCTTTTATCATGCTTTAAAGAAGTTGATGAACTAAAGCATTTGAAGTACTTGAATTCAACACACCTGGTTTACCTTAAGCTTGCCATAACATTCCGATGTACACTTTAACCATATTTCAACAGATAATAGAAGTAATAATTAAATTACATATAAATTAAGTCCTACATAAGTGGGTCACTTCAACTAATTGCATTTAATAGAAATTTAAATATGCAATGAAGTGTAAACATTACATTCAGTTTGCAATTAAGTATATTCTTTATTTTAAAATTATGCTAACGCGTGCTACTTTCTCACTAGGGTATCTAGTGTACACTGCAGTGTTCAGTGAGTACAGTAACGCAGTGGTTGTCTTCTTCTCTTTGATGCTCTTCTCATGTTTGTCTTCAAACTTCATCATTCCTTCCACTTCCCCCGGCGCTCCTCAAATCCCTCCGCACTTTAACAGAAATGCACTGCTGTAGTAAATCACTCAATACACAGCTCAACTCGCTCTGTGCCAGATCTGTGTGTGTGTGTGTGTGTGTGTGTGTGTGGATGGAGAATTCTTGATGGGGCGATCCCAGTCCCTCACCGCATGGAAACTAGTTTCACCACTGACTGCATTATTTGGCCATTATTTCAACATGCAGCCTGAGAATTAAACAATCCCTGTTATTCCTTGTTTTCCTGAACGGTTAGACTTAGCTATGGTGTGATAAAAAGCACATGAGCTCTGGTTTATGTCTAACATCCACTTCCAGTGAACTTTGCACAAATGGAGAGCTTTTAATACAGGTGACCTAACCGTTTTGTCATCCGATCAATCAAACCATGCTTATTTTGCGGCATGTTGGATTGCATGGACTCCAGGAAGAGTAGTTGCTCGTGTGCAGCTAATGGAGATCGAAATAAATAAATAAATAAAATAAATTTTGACCAGGGAATAGTTGTGTGTGTTAGCAGACAGTGTACCTGATGTCAGTGAGTACCAGAGTAAGGTGTGTGTTGGTCCATCTGCCTCCTCCTGGTGCAACACACACACACTAACAGCTGCTCTAATGTCCAGAGAGACAAACACACATGCAGCTGCAAACTCACACACACACACACACTGCTGTCTGAACATCTAGAGTAAATAAAGATAAAGTGTGTTTTGAGTTTACGTAAAATGCATATTCATAGAAAATTGGATTTATATACTGTATATATTATATATTATTTTACATTATTATATTACTATAAAGCATATTTATTTATATTAAATTAATATTTATAATATATATATTTTACATTAAATATATTTTTATAAAGCATACATATATATATATGTAATATTTGTAATATATTTTACATTAATTATATGATAATAAAACATTTATTTTTATTAAAACGTTAAGGATTTTTAACGTTAAAAATCTCTTCAGGCGCTGTTGACCAATTTAATGCATTTTTGATTAATAAAAGTACTAATTTATTTCAACATTTCAACGTTTGTATAATATAATATGTATGTTTGTATTCAAAATGTTATATATTAAGTAATTAAGCAATTAAAATGACTTAAAAAACATAACAGAAGCACACATCACTTGTTATCAATCTCGCCACTCATGGAAAGTTGATACATTACAGCTAAATAATGCTTGTCACTAAATCCATTTCTCTTGACAGTGACTCTGTGGCCTCCAGCAACGCAATCAGAAAGAAAGCGAGAAAAGGGAAGAGTCAGTCAGCATCCACTCAGTGTTTCTTCCTCATCATTCAACACCACAGCTCTGGGTGAGTATCAGTGTTATTACTCTTCCTACAGATCAATACGAGATTCATCATGAGATACAAGATAATCACTGCAGCTCTACAGCCTCATTTAACCATAAATAAAGTACACACACATATGAACCTCTAGGGTCCTCTCTTTTCTACTTCCATGTCAAATGGATGGACCCCATGTGGGTAGTGCTGGTTCTGTATCCCACAATGCATCAGCTTTAACCACCTACAGTCAGACAGTAAGTGGCCATCCGAACCTTCCTGTGGGATACTACACACATCCACAGTCAATAGACCTCAATATAGCCCACATCCTCCACTCCTGATGCTGGAGTCACTCAGAGGAGATCTCCTGAGGAAAACAGCTTCATTGAGGATCTATTGTGTTATTTCCTCCTCCTTCATGAACAACACGCTCTGTCCGCTCAGTTTGTTCATAAAGACAGTTGTTCAGTTCATTCACACTCATTCAGCGTCACTCGTTCAGACAAGAAACACTGACTTGTTCACTGAAAGCACATATTCTTTAAGTAACGCCATCCAATTGATGAACGGCTTCTTCACAGCATACTATATAATTACAGTTGTTCATGTTACAGTCAGTCTGGAAGGCAGGGAAAAGGCACCAAAAATAGTCACGCGCTTCACAAAGGAGGCATTTACGGGTCCTCATATTACAAAACTATGGAAGGCCATTTCTGCCACGTTTTGGAAAATCTAAATTGTGACATAATAAAGTCGAAATTATAAGATAAAAACATTAGGGATGCACCGAAACTTCGGCCGCCGAAAATTATCAGACGAAAAGATTTTTTTGGCGAAAGAAAAAAAAAGGCAGAAAATATGCCGTGTTCAGCGATCAGGATTCACTCCGGCGCAACATGTTCTGCGAGCGGCTTTTTATGTCATGGCTACAACTAGGATGTCATTATTTTTTTACGTTTTATGTCACAAATATGACTTTATGGCAAAATTATGATGCCATAATTATGACTTTCAACTGGTGATTGTCATTATTTTGACTTCTCATTTCATAAATTATTTTTTTTCTTCATAATTTCGACTTTTAAATCTCATACTTTTGATTTTTCCATAGTATGTTTATTTATCAAATAAAAGACTTTGTCATAATTATGACAAAATCATAATTTCTCATGTCTTAATTTCAACTTTTTATCTCATAATTCTGACGTTTTCTCTTTGTCATGATTTAAACATTTTATGTCTGTGTCATAATTTCAAATTTTCATTCCATAAAGAAGATTTTAAGTCATAATTTTGACTTTCAATCTGACTAACATGACTCATTTTTATCTCAAATGCATGATTTACCAACGCATTTTTTTCTTATCAAAATTATGAGAGTTTTTATACCATAATATATCATGTTTTTTATCTTATAATTACGACTTTATGTCATAATTATTATTTTCCAAAGCATGTGGCAGAAATGGCCTTCCATAGTTTTTTCTTATGTGGCTTTTATAACAAATAAATACAAATGAGAAAGTATTAAAATAAATGATGTTTTTGAGTTTTTTAATTAAAAAAAATTATATAAAAAAAAACAAAACATTTATATGTATATTCTTCAAAATATCTCCTTTTGTGTTCCACAGAAAAAGAATGAACAGGTTTGGAATGACATGAGGGCGAGTGAATCGTTTCTTTCTGGGTGAACACTTTAGAGGACGCCCACTCTGACGGAGATCGACTCTTACGTTAGGATGCTGTCTTCAACATCGTTAGCCGTTTGTTTTACACCTCTCTATCGAACGCTCTACCTCTCTTTCCTGTTTTCTTCTTCTTCTCCGCATCTGTTCCACCCAGAGTGTGTGTCTGCGAAGGCGGCACGCTGCCAGATCTCACAGCTGCCAGAGAGAGAGAGAGAGATAGAGAGAGAGAGAGAGAGAGAGAGAGAGAGAGAGAGAGAGAGAGAGAGAGAGAGAGAATGAAGCACCGCACAGCTGGAATGCAGTCAACAGTCGTCTGTGACGTCACAGTCAGGGCATCTGCAAGAAACCCATGAGTCTGACCAGCCCTTCACTCTTTTCAGTGTAAACACCCTGCACGTCTCCAGTCACTATATCAATATCCAGAGCCAGAGAGCCCTCGACAGTTCAAAACTCATTTTACACTCTCAAAAACAGTAGAATATCTCCTTCATGAGCCTGCGTGGTAGCAGCTCCTCTGTTATAATGTTTATTCCATATTGCATCTTATCCTGGTCACAAATCCATGCATTCAGCCTATACATGCTTGCCAAAATAAAAGCTTGATGGTTTAAAATGAAGAAATTAAGATATAAGCACTGTAATTTTCACCATTAATAATTGTCACCATTAAAACTTTGCGAACCACACCTGAGATATTTGCATTATTCTGAACGCAAGAGAAAACGGCATTGATGAATTTCCCAAACAGATTCTTTGTAGACTTCTGTGAAAAAATTAAAATAAATCAGCGGAGGAACGTTCGAAGGCCACTATCTTTCTCTCTGCGTCCATCTAGGGTCTGGAAGTGAACTGTAGTGGAAAATCCTCCGTGTTGTTATGACAGCTCTTACAGATGTACATGCTCCACTTTTACATGCAACAACACTTCATGGTGACCACGTCCTGTCAGGCTCCGGGAACTACTTTTATGGCTCTTTCATGGAGTTTTTGGTCCTTGTTTGACAGCAACTGAAAGTGTGAACAGTCACTGTTTAAACGTGAGAAGAATGTATATTCCTAAGAGAAATGTCTGCTTTTGTGTTCCACAGAAGATAATTCACAGCATGAGGGTTGTAAAGGTGTAAATGTAAAGGTGAGTTAATAAACAGTTCCTTTAACTGTATATTTTGTATATTTCAAAGCATTCTCTATGCTGACTGCTTTTAAAAATTACAAAAACACATTAGTGATGAAATTTTTATGGAAGCTTGTTTCCACATGGAATAAAACTATAATTGCGACTTTCCATCTGACAATTCTGACTTTTTTTCTAGCAATTCTAACAGTTTTTCTCGCAATTGAAAGTTTATTTATCGGAATTCGGACTTTTTTTCTCGCAACTGCAAGTTTATATACCACAATTCTAACTTTTTTTCTCGCAATTGCGAGTTTATATATCGAAATTCTGACTTTTTTTCTCGCAATTCTAACTTTTTTTCTCGCAATTGCACATTTATATATCGCAATTCTGACTTTTTTTTCTCACAATTGCAAGTTTATATATCACAATTCTAACTTTTTTCCTCGCAATTGCACATTTATATATCACAATTCTAACTTTTTTTCTCGCAATTGCGAGTTTATATATCGGAATTCAGACTTTTTTTCTAGCAATTCTAACTGTTTTTCTCGCAATTGAAAGTTTATATATCGCAATTCTGACTTTTTTCTTGCAATTGCAAGTTTATATATCGCAATTCTGACTTTTTTCTTGCAATTGCAAGTTTATATATCGCAATTCTGACTTTTTTTCTTGCAATTCTAACTTTTTTTCTTGCAACTGCGAGTTTATATATCGCAATTCTGACTTTTTTTCTTGCAATTCTAACTTTTGTCTTGCAATTGTGAGTTTATATATCGCAATTCTGACCTTTTTTTTTCTGCAATTGTGAGTTTATATCACTCAAACCTGAGAAAAAATGTCAGAATTGCGGGATGTAAAGATTTTTTTTTTTTGAATTGTGGGATAAAAAGTCACAATTACCTTTGTTATTTTTATTCTGTGGCTGAAACAAGCTTCCATCATTTACATATATGGGTAGTTAACAGTTCAGAAACCTAATTTTGGAACTTTAAAGGCACTTTAAAATAGGCTGCAACACAAATAGGCCACCGGGAGTTAACATCATCCTGGTTCCCTCAACAAAAAGCCAATAGGATTTTTCCATAAGCTTTTGGCTTATGATTCCTACACATTTTGTTCATCAAGATAATCTTCACAAATAAACACGACTGTTATGAATTTTGAAGCCTTTACAATTGGCAGATGTAAAAAGCTAAAGTTAGGCTATAAATGAACTACATCTCAGTGTCAGTGTCTCCAGTTTCCAACAACTCTTTAAATCTTTATTTAAAATCTACAAATAGTAAAGTTGGAGTTAGAATAGTTTGCAAGAGCGAGTATAAACATGACAAGGCTGTTATAGAGGACTAGTGAGTATGAGTTTATTTTATGACTTTTGACTGATTTCTGATAGTCCACAAACAAATTTCAATACGATTTATATGACTTTATTTCAATAGTCCACTTTAGACATTCTTATAACTATAAGTAACTTTGCAAATACATGTCAGCTAACTCTCATTAGAGTATTAGTAGACTGTTAGGGTTCGGGTTAGTAGAATAAGTTGACATGACAACTTGCAAATTGTCTTTTGGAGAACATCAGAATAAAGAGTTAGCAGATATTAAACAGACAGTCTACTGATACTCTAATGACTGCTAGTTGACATAAAGTTGCAAACTTGCTTATAGTTAGCAGAATGTCTAAAGTGGACCATCGAAATAAAGTGTTACTGATGAGTTTACCTGTTCAGCATGATGATGTTAAAAGTCCTCAACAACCTCTGTAGTCCCATTTAGCCACATGTTCGTCTATTAAATAATATTTTAATTTAATTTTCAGTCAACATTTTTCCTGACAACATTGGCCATCAACGTATGAGCTTGGCACAATGCATTCTGGGATTACCTTTGCTAAGGCTACATGTCATGCTGCCTCATTAGGCGTCGGAACAGAGCTCATGTTTTCTTAGGCTTGAATCGTTCAACAGGAGGTTTTAAACAGAAAGTACAACAGTAAATAATTCAGTGTGTGTGTGAGACATTCTTCAGCATGTAGTAATGAGTATTTCACTCATCTGTCAAGTTCCTTATCATTGCATAAACAAGCCGTACCCTTTTTCATGAGGAATAAGTTCACAGCTGTTGGGCTCTTATGAACACAAAGTGAAAATATCAGATGAATTGGTCTGAATCGTTTCATATAATGAAGTATTTAGGGCCAAGTTTTGAATTAAAGTCTGATAACATCTTCAGCCATTCTAAGACAAATGTTTCTGCAGGGATACTGAAACCCGCCATAACCCTGTCATAAATTTTGGGGGAAGAAATTTATTGTTTTTAGGTTGAGTTTATGTTGAACTCATGTATGTAAAATGCTAAAATAAATCTTTCATCTGCCTCAAAAAGACGCACACACACAAAATCAAAGAACACAAAAGCCTTTCTTTTTTGATTGCTTTTTTAGCCCTCTACGGCATGTATTTTTCCAATAAGGTAATCTTTTTCCCCGTTAGATTTTTTTGACAAGCAATAACTCCAATAACTAAACAATGACTTATTCAATTGTTTAAAAAAGTAAAAGTAACATTTTCGGTAACACTTTACATAAAGTCCTAATGTATAATGCATTATAAAGATATTCATAATGGACATTATAATGCATTATGTCTTTCATAAATAATTGTAACCAAAAGTAAAATGCATTATAATATTTGCAGATTCTGTAATTGGTTGTTTGTCATGTGTTTTAATGCATTATACTTTCTAAAGGCGTGTTCAATGAATGGATAAAGATAAGTATTACAATGTTATTAATGAGACCATACAATGCATTATAAGTTAAAAATACTGCATTAACTTTTTTTTATAATGCATTATAAAGGCTTTAAGTAAAGTTTTACAGAATTTTCTTTAAAAAGTATTAACTTATCAACTTTACTTATCAAGTGTAAAGAGAAACAATATCTGGAGTTATTTCACACTATAGCAAAACTAAATGTGACCTTCATTATTATATCAAATAGCTTATGTTAAAAGTTTAAATGTTAAATCCTTCTTAAGGATTGATCATGTTCTGAGAAGTCTGTTCATTTGCAGTTTAGATGTATTTAAATCCTGAAGTCCCCCTGGACTCAATAATTTTATCACTTAAAGGGATAGTTCACCCAAAAATGAAAATTAGCCCATGATTTACTCACCCTGAAGCCATCCTGGGTGTACATGACACTCTTCTTTCAGACGAATACAATCAGAGTTATATTAAAAAATGTCCTGGCTCTTCCAAGCTTTATAATGGGAGTGAATGGGTGTATGTCTTTGGAAGTCCTTCACAGTGCATCTATCCATGATAAAAGTGCTCCACACTGCTCTGGGCTCTTCTGAAGTGAAGTGATGCGTTAGTGTAACAAAAATATCCATATATAAAACTTTATGGACTAAAATAACTAGCTTCCGGCAGACGGCCGTACGAAAGTCGACTTATGCCAAAAGAGTAACACTTGGCGATGTATGACGTAGATGTAGGAGTAGCGTAAGCTTTGACGCCTCTCGCGGTCCAAACAAACAGGGCTGGGAAACCACGTTCATCATTACGTTGTGCGTCGGGGTCAAGGGTTACTCTTTTGGCGTAAATCGATGCGTATGGCGGTCTGCCGGAAGCTAGTTATATTAGTCAGTAAAGTTTTATATATGGATATTTTTCTTACACTAACGCATCACTTCACTTCAGAAGGCCTTTATTAACCCCCCAGAGCAGTGTGGAGCACTTTTATCTTGGATGAATGCACTCTGATGGACTTCCAAAGACATACACCCATTCACTCCCATTATAAAGCTTGGAAGAGCCAGGAATTTTTTTTATAATAACTCAGATTGTATTCGTCTAAGTTTTTTTTCCTTGGAAAAAAAATTCTTCATGCCTTAAAATAGCTTGAATGTAACTCGACACCCTTGCCTCATTTAGTATAAGTGGTTCTATGAATATGCAAATGAGCCCCGCCTCCACTCACAGAGATCCACTGGTTGACGATCACACGTTGATCTGATTGGTTACAAGGTAGTTTGTGACATCAGAAACACCAGTGATTTCAAAGCGTGTTTCTGAGACTGTCTTTGGTTCACTGCAGTTTTAAGGAGAAAATACTCAGCAATACTGTCGACTTATGAATTTACACATGGTTTGTCTTAAAGCATATTAAAAACACCACATAGACATATAAACATCATTACATTCTTGATTTTCACCACAGGGGGACTATAAAAATTACTTTCAATAAACCATTTTATTGCCAGAAGTTAATTATTCCATTAATAACAGTATTGGTAATTGACCTTGATCTAACATGGTACCGGACTGAAAAAAAATGCATGCACACTATGTATATATTCACTGCATTTCTGCAGGTGATTCTGTAACAATGCTACTCTGAGACTACATGCCATAGTCCAGGACCTGAAACATGAGGAATATGATCATCATAGTAATAGTGGGTTCTGAATGAGGCCAGTATCCAGCTCTGTGCTGCAGTTATTAAAGCCATGTATTATAATAATGAAAGTGGCCTATGGCCATTGCAGAGGATTTTTTTTTCACGATCATATTCTTGTGTGAGAGAGTTACCTGATTGTGTTGAGATGAATGAATTCAACCGCTGTATCATTCCTTCAAAATAATGCCTGTAGAAATCTTTCAATCTCCCATTTGTAAAGGAAAATAAAAAAATAATATTGGTTGAGGCTTGGGCTATTAAGACCTAACAAAATGCCACTTGTAACCAATGTCCACCCTGTTAAAGGATACAGTATGTGTATAAAATAACTTTTTGATACTATAAGTTGATAAGCATTTGGTTCCAAAGACAACGTAAACACAGAATACTATAGGAAGACTTTACTTTTTTTCCTCAGAATTGCGTGATATAAAGTCGCAATTACGAGATGTAAACTCAGTTGTGAGAAAAAAGTCAGAATTGTGAGTTTATATTTCGTAATTCTGACTTTATAATATGCGATTGTGAGTTTATATAAAGCAATTCTGGGGAAAAAAGTCAGAAGCATTCATCCATAACCTGAAACCGTGACTTTCAATAGACAGTGTTTCTCTTGTCTTCCTGAGAATGATTTATTTTCCTGTCATGATGAATATCTGAATCCACTCCCAAACCTGTTACACACTATCATTACTTGACATGACAGCAGGATATAAAGACTAGTGTGTTACTTTTTCTGCAGTCTACATAGCTACTCTATCTCCTTAGGCAGCATCCTGTTTTTTTTACTAAAATGATATTCATAGCACACAAACACTAGGCAAAATAATCTTTTTTTTTTTTTTTTTTTTTACATTAGATTGCATTTCACTTCTGACATCTTGGTCGGCTAGCATGACCACGCATTTACTTGGAAATCATAAATTATGAAGAAATAAAATTACATTATTTTTATGTCAATCACATTCAATTTAAAAGAACATTTACCCCAAAGTCTTCAAAATGAAGCCAAACATTAATATATAATCGATAGATTCACATTTTGATTTCGCATGACTGATTTTTATAAACTGGAAAACATGAGCTGGTTTGATGACTGTTAATTGCTTTGATGAATTTAGAAGAATGTCTATTCATTTGAGAGAAAGAAATGTAATCTTCGTTTTGGTGATGAAATTCCTTTCTTGTATGACTATTGAATTTCTTTGAATTGCAATTGAGTAAATTCCTCTTCATGTCATTCAACTTCACCAACCTGCGGAGATCTTTCTGAAAACAGTGTCACAACTACTGGCATTTCAGTATTTCTGTCAAACATATCACAAGATCTAATGCAGATGAATCACTCCATTCTGTGCCAATTATGAGTCATGCATGTACTCTGAAATAAAAGAATGGACTGGTTTGCATGTGTAATACTAGTAATTACACAGAAATTGCTAGTACATTTCACAACAGTTACAGAGCAATAAATCCTACACCTTATTATTTATTTATTTTCCAAGGAAACGGCAAGTATACATTGAATTAAAAGTGAAATTTTGAAGTAGAAAGACTAAAACGTACAAACTTTGAAAAATCTTTTTTGCAGTAGTATTTTTGATTATTGGGGATTATTACCTGAATGATTGATTAAATTAGATGATAAACATTAATAAGCATTTGCAATCAATTTTACTTAAATAAAATTTACTTGGCAACAAAAGCAAAGATAAAACAACTAGAAAACAGTGAAAAATGCAACCGTATGAATTATTCATGCCCCGGTGCATGATGAGAACACCTGTATCAGAAAGTTGAGTAGGTTTTACTTCATTTTATAACTTTGATACTCAAAAAATCATTGTAAACATAGCAAACAATTCCAAGTAAAATATACTTATAAGTTCAAGCTTTAATTTCTACAAGCTTGAATTGAGTACTAATATAGAATTTACCTTTTTTTAATCTTGCCTGAACTAACTTGTTTAATGTAAAAATTACATTTGTTTTTGTTTGTACTGTACTATCAAGTTATATAAATCATTTTTATGATTGAAACATGAAAATACATGAGTGTAACATGATACTGCTGAGAAAAAAATGTAGGGTGGGGCTTAATTTTGATTCTTAGAATTGATGAATGGTGGATTGGTGACAGCACCTGTAAAGGAAAGTGGGATTTCAAAGTTTTTATATTTTGATGAAACGCTAAAAACTATTGTAATTATTATTTGAAATGATGAATCATTCACAATAAAACAAGAAATGTGCAGTAAGACAGTAAATAGTGTAAATTCTGATATCATGTTCACTTTATAACATCTTAAAGTTTATGGTATTACATTTGGTCTGATAAAATATTTAAATAACATTACATTTGTCAAGTATTAAAATCTCAAATTAAAATAAATGCATCTGTAAATATTGCTATTTGATATTTATTGTTAGATTGGTGCATAAAAATAATTAAATAATTTGTAAAATAACACACACACACACACATATATATATATATATATATATATGTATGTATATATATGTGTGTTATTTTACAAATTATTTAATTATTTTTATGCACCAATATATATATATATATATATATATATATATATATATATATATATATATATTCTTTTTTTTTATTTTATTGTATTGTACAATTTTTTTTTTAAACGTAGTGAATGGTAACACTTTACAAAAAGGTCCCATTATTTAATATTAGTTAATGCATTTACAATCATTAACTAACAATTAGGAATACATGTGTTACTGTATTTGTTAGTTAATAAAAATACAACTGTTCATTGTTAGTTCATGTTAACACTATTAAAACATATTAATATTTTATTAATATTATAATTAATATTATTAAATATTTATAAACATTTAATAATATTAATAAAATCCAGTTAATAATATTAACAAATACAACTTTTGATTTGAATAATGTTTTAGTAAATGTTGAAATTATTAACATTAACAGAGATTAATGAATGCTTTAGAAGTATTTTTCATTGTTAGTACATTAACTTAGTTAACTAATGTAACCTTATTGTAAAGTGATACCGTATTATTATATATCAAAATAATTGTATCTGTAAATATTGTTATTTGATACTATGTATTGTTATATTGGTGTGCATAACAATCATTAAATGATTCTTAATATAATAACATTTATATGATTACAGAATAATATTTTTCATAAATTATTACTGGTAATTGTGGCAAACGTGTTTGAACAGTTTTTGGGAATGAGGAAAGAAGGTCTGGGAAAAAAACCTGACGTCTCCTTTACTTCCTGTTAAAATCTAACTGCACACAGCTGCATGGGAAACGTGTGCGTGTGTGTGTGTGTGTGTGTGTGTGTGTGTGTGTGTCTTCATCCTCCTCACACAGGTGCAGTGAGATCATTTCCTCTTCGCAGGGACTGTTTCCGCAGAAAAAGCCTTTTCCTGTCCCAGGGAGAAATAAGGAAACGCATCCTTATCCAGCAGAGGTCAGAGGTTTGGGTCAGGAGAGAGACCAACAGACAATTTCTGTGTGTTTATTACTTCTATGTTATCAGCCACCAAATAAAAATCACAAGCTTGAAAACTTAGTAAAGCACCAGCACATTCGCACTAACGGTCCGGGACGAGTTTCATGACACAATCTGATAATGTTGAGGTTATGAGCAATAGTGATGCAGGCCTCAGCAATCCTGAATCTCTAATTATGTGTTGAGATGAGCGGTAAGTGTTCTGTACACACTTCAGAACTATTCCAGCTATTTGAGATGCTCTATCTAAGCATGTAGAAATGACACACACTTACTGTGTTGAGCAATTTTGTAAACGTGAGGCATGTTGAAACAAAACTCAGCACCCCTGTCATTTCCCATCTGATTCTGTGGAAAATGTGTCATGTGTCACATGACGTGTCTCTTCTCTCTATCAGAATGTGTGCATTCCTTCTCTCAATTCAAAGACAGGGTTATCTGCTGATATCCAGGTTATCAACTGTCTGCTGGCATCCTTGCTTCCTTTGCATACCAAGTGTGTCAATGTGTCACCAAATGTGTATGTGTTTTATAGGACACATATGGTGATATATTGAATGTTTACAGTATTTTGATACTAATTTAAGGAACATTAGCTTATTTCCATCCACCTATTTTTATGCGCATTTTGGGATATCTGAGGATGTGATTGGATGACTGGACTAACCAGCGGACCAATCACATCGCAGCATCTCAAATGTTGGTTTGGTGGTTCTGAAATGCCTCAAGATTGCGTTCACAAACACCAGCATCCGAACGCAAGAGAACATGACAGCGTTTATTGCGTTTCATCTGACGCTCTGAGTCATTTATGATGACGGAAAAAAGTCACAGTGGCTTCATGATTGCAGCAACTTCCATTTTTATTAGACATTATGCGCCAATTTCCATCACATGGGATGGAAACGCTGCTTTATTTGCTAATGTTTTAAGCCATATCCCAATTTTGTGTATAAGTTCAATTCGCAACTTTGAATGGAAACATTTAATGTTTTGATTTAATGTTTTTTTATTTGTTTTGTAAGTATCCTATAGACTATTACAGACTTGAGAGAATTAAAACAGATGTTTAAATAGTATCTTTAAGCTTCAGTAGCAAAAATAGATATCAGATTTGGTCTGATTCATTTCGAACAGTCCAGTTCAATGAATCAGTCGTTGGTTCAAATAAATGATTCACAGATTCATTCTTTCTCATCATGATCAAAAATATTCAAAAATAAAATATTATATATTAAATATAAATTGCTTATAGCGATTGCCCCGCCCATGGTTTCAGTGTTTGACTATTATGAATCGGTGAATGAGCGTACACAGGGTGCATTTCCTGTTTCACAGTCGTGTGTGTGCCGTGTCACTTCCTGTCAGGAGAGGATTTCCTGTTAGCTGTGGATGGTTTTGTCCTGGGCAGTGAAATATGACAAGGACATTTACAACTAAAGCAAACAATGTCTAAACTTTGCTTTGAATGCTTTTGCTTTAGAATCTAAGTCAAGTCTCACAATTACTTCCAGGTTTGCCAAGTTTTCCCAATGCTTGTAAAAAAATGCTTGTATTGAGATATTGTATATTCTACCAATGACAAAACTGTGTTAGATGTAAAGTTTTGTGAAGGATGGCCACTGGTAGGGACCTGTGTTTATGATCACTACGATATAGCCGTTTTCATAACAGTGACTGTAAAATATGTATTTTAAGTATGGATATGGCATATTTTGAGTTTTAGGATGGTCATTGGGCTACTTTTGGGTTATTTTTAATCAGCCATTGATAGTTTTGTTATGTGGACATGGCAACCTTAATATCTACTGCTCGTATTTAGGGTTAGTGATTAAGTGATTAAACACTGAGTGTGTAAAACGTCCCACAGACGTCCTCTGAAGACGGTCAAACACCTGAGGTTTGTATGAGGCTCCTGCGGGTCTGGGAATGATGACCCTGATCTTTCATCTTAAGGAGGATGAGCACAAACACACACACACATCTCTTATCCACGTCTGTCATTTACACTGGCATGTGTGGAATGAACAAAGGAGGTAAAAAGAGAAAGAATGAGAGATCAAGAGAGAAACTAGGCTGCCCATGTTAGTGTGAGATACAAAACAGTACTGTACAAACACTGTAGCATCAACAAAATAAGTTCATATTCACTGATCAGGCCTTTGTAAGGATTGTGAAATATCTAACCTTTGACCTCTGGGTCTTGAGGTTTGTGTGGTGTCGTGATCTGACTCACAGCTCTGATAATGGTGTCCGCGTCAGATAACACACACTGAATCCCGGAGATCTGGTCAATGTGGCTTCAGTTTCCTGCAGAAACATTAAAGCTGTGTCATTTTTTTCAGTGGTAAAATACATTCATTATCTAACCCGGCTTAAAATATGCAAAGAGGAATATTTAGTAGGTTGATTTCCCTAAAGTGTAAACAGTGTGTCCCCATGGCACTATCAAAACATCCGTTTGTTTGAGCAACATGAAACCGCATTCAAAAATAATTTCACTTCCTTAATGTGACATATTTCAGAATAAAACGATCAAAGGTGTGGGATGAGATATATTGTTTCCTTTTGTGGTTTTAGGGTATGGCTATATCAGAAAAAGAAGAATTTTTCTTAAATTTGCTGTTATAGCAGTGCTATGTATATATTATCATAGTATTTATTAATATTTTTAATTAGCTTTATTTGTATATTTTCAGTTTCATTTTAGTTTAAATTTAGGTAACATGTGCTTTTTTCATTTTCAATAGCTTTAGTTTTTTAATATTTCTATTTAGCTTCAATTTATTATTTTTTTCAGTAGTGGTTTGAATAATTTTAGTAACCTTCAACTTATTTTATTTCAGTCTGTTATGCCAAGGCAACATTTTCACAAAATATTCATATTTTATTTGATCTCAATTTCATTTCAATTAAAGAAAACTATTTTAATTTGATTTATAGTATATATATATATATATATATATATATATATATATATAAATAATACGCACACTACTCAAGTTTGCATCATCACAAAAATATTGTAATGAGATGTGAGAGGCACTATATTTTTTTTAATCTTATTTATATTTAAATTTATGGTTGCACACTAATGCTTTTATTTTGTTTTGTTTTTTGCTGTAACTAAATTGCAATTGTATATTTAGTTAAAATTCTCTGTTATTGGTGTAACATTAAAACAATGCTAAACTAACTATCTGACTATTGAAAGTGACCTTTTCAGAGGTGCGACAAGTTATAATATTACTATGAAAGATTATGAAAACCTTTGGAATAACATGGAATGATGAATCGTTCACAATAAGCGCCGGAATGTCAGTGAATTGGGTGGAGTTTGATGTCATGTTGACGTTCACGTGATTTTCAGACCAGTCAGATTTCACTACATCATTTCCTGGATAACTCTCAACCTAATAAAACCCACCACATCTCTGTCATCATCACCCCACCTCAAGACTGAAACACCCCAAACACCCACCGCCATCTGCGTCACACACACACCAGTACGTTTCCCTTCTGCTCTTATAAGACCACACACTCATTTACAGTGTGTGTGTGTGTGTATGTGGCCATTTCCTGGACCCAGTTTGGTTCTGTTTAAACAGCATCCTCTGATCTCTCCCGAGGGTCAGTCAACACAGGCACAGTTAAACTCCACGTTGAACACCATGGTTTTACCATGGTTAAGGGCCACTATTAGCTCACTAACAGCTCAGATCAAACCATCAAACTATGTGTGAAAACATGCATAAAGAGCGTCTATGAATGATGCATGTCAGTGTTGACGTCTGCAGTAAATCATGTGTAAAGGTCATGACGTGAAGTGGCATTTTAATCATGGTAAAAACTAGGGGTGTAACAATATATCGTGTCACAATATATCGCAATAGAAAAATGCAACAATATGTATCGTGGATAGTTCACCCAAAATAAAAATTACCCTGTGAGAAAAAATTTAAGTTTTCAGAGTCGGTACTACATTAAAATACAATATATTATGTTGAATATAATGTATAATAATGGGGGAATATTAGTGGGTCCTGATAATGCTTATGTTATAAGTCTTATGTTACCAGTAAAAAGTGGCCTACATTATTTTAAATATATCTAGCCAGTGACGGAGTGCAAGCATATTCGTCTAAAATAATTCTGTATTTTCAGGTTCAGAATCATGAATATATTTATTCTGGTGTCACCATTGTCCAAGCCTATTCATTTACACCCACAATGTTATATCAAATTTAGAATTTAATCAACAGTAAAAATTTTCTTAACCTTTTATTATATGTCTTGGAGTATCGCAATAATATCGTATCGTGAGTTCAGTATCGTGATATGTATCGAATCGTGAAATTAGGGTATCGTTACACCCCTAGTAAAAACCTAATGCATATTTGTGTGCCTTACTGATTTCATAAAAACCATTAACAGCAATACGATGGAAAAGGTTGCATTTTATTAATCGATAATCGGATAACCATTTTTTTTTTAAATCTTCACAATAAATTCCCCCCAAATTGTATTTTATTACATTTAATAATCATGTAAAAGTATATATATATATATATATATATATATATATATATATATATATATATATATATATATATATATATATATATATATATAATTTAAAAAGAGCACTTTATAATAATGTGGGAATAATATATATACTTTATAATAATAAAGTACTTTTTAAATCAATATTGTTTTAATAATCTTTTGTTACATTTTGATGTTGATACTAAAGCACATGTAAAGTGATATTTGTGTATATTTTGATATGTTTATTTAAAGTTAATATATTTAAAATGTACTTAAATATTAAATGTTTTTTTTTAATTATTAAATATTTACATTTAATTTTTAAATATGTAAATATTTAAACTTAGTGCGTAAATATTATTGCAGCACATTGCTACAAAACATTCAGCTATAATAAACTTTTTGGCAATTACACTGGCAAATTAATTGTTTATGATGAATATTGATAAGAGACAAATATTTATAGATCATTGGCATCGTTTATAATACTGCCATTGCTGCCCATTTATATAAAAAATAAATCAGAAAGATCACATCATGACTGACAGCAACCTTTAACCTTTAATGGTAAAATCACTTCTACTTGGCTTTTGGCTTAATTCTGACTGGCTGAAATATACAATTGGTACAATAACAGTCTGTCCTACTACTATCACCATCACTACTACCCAGCTGACAAAAATATATGTTCTAAAAACGTTTTGCTAACGTTTCCATTACGTTATGACAACATTATTTCTGAATGTTCTCAGAACGTTCAAAATGTCCAGTTTCTTAAATGTTTAAATGTTTTTTCTTTGTTATGTGAATGTTAAGGGAACATTCCATTCTATCATTAGCCGCGTTTCCACTGTCGGGCCAGTGCGAGCCAGGGCTTTAAACGGGCCGTGCCGGGCTAATAGCACCGGGCCTGCGTTTCCACTGTCGGGCCAGAAGCTCCACAGCGCTTCACTAAAACACGCCCGTAACACGCCTCTCTGGAACAACGTCACACTAACCCATCATTTCACCAACAAATAGAAGTTTTATCAGAAAACTAATCAGAAATCACTGAAAACAGCGTTGAAAACAAACATGATAAAAGCGTCCGTTTGCTGGCATTTGTGTTGTTTACTTGAATATTTAAAACCCAAGCATCGATGTTTTACCACAGGTTTACAATAAAAAGTGATACACTGATCATAATGAATTAATTTATGTCAAAATTGCACATTAGTCACTCAGAAATAAATTACCGTTAGGTCTATTTCACAAAAGAAAGAGGAGGTAGAGGACAGACTTACTTCTTCAGTCGCGTCTGTTTCTGTTTATCTGGTAGTTACAGGACATATTTACATCACATTTAGAAAGAATGATAATTTCTACAAATATATGCCACCAAAAATACGACCTGAGGAGCTTTAGCACTCTCTCGACTCCCATACAGATATTTTCAGTCAGAGAAACAGAGGAAGCTCCCGAAAAAAAAGTTGCTTTATTTTATGATAGTCTGGTTTAAAGAGACGAGACGTAGGCTACTGACAGATAAAATAAAAACATGACTGTGATAGCCTTTATGATTGGTCTGATTTCTTCAAGCGTTCACTATGTTTTTTTACTATGCTTATCTTCAAGCGTTTACTATGGTAATGGTTAGCGCGCATATCTTTGCATCACAAACAGAAGGCATTCAAACATGAACGCGAGTTAAATTATTTTAAAAGTCTTTAATGCTGACAGAATCATCCGGCGCTGGCGTCTCCCGACTCAGGTGGACTCCGCCTCTGTTCGTAACCACTCCTCTAGCCCGAGCTGGCCCGCTTTGGCCCAAGGTATTCGACGGGCCAGAAATCCTGGCCGTTGGCCCCGAGTAAGCCCCGATCAAGCCCCGGAAGTGACAGTGGAAACGCGACTGGCCCTGGCACGCACTAGCACGGCCCGGCCCTGGCCCGACAGTGGAAACGCGGCTATTCTTTAAACATTATAAGAATGTTACTTTTGAATGTTAGCAACATTTAAAAAAATGTTAGAAAAAACATTCCGTAAATGTTTTTGTGCTAATGTTTTGATAACATTTTTAAAGAGCAGATAACTTTGAACGAAGGTCCTATTAACATTACTGGAAGAAGTTTTTTTCATATGAGAGAACATTGTGAGAACGTTAGCTAAAGTTGTGAGAGCGTTCCCGTTTAACTGGGTCCTAATACTTTAATAAGACAGTAAATCAGTGTCTTCTCCTCCTGAATCATGTGTTCAGCAGTAAACAGCTCAGATCAAACCATCAAACTATGTGTGAAAACATCCATAAAGAGCGTCTGTGAATGATGCATGTCTGCAGTGATTCAGATATCACAGATTCAAGTATGAGCATGTCTGTGCCTCCAACGACACACTGATACCAATGTGATAAGACATTCCTGAGTCTACCAGAAATCACACACACATTCACATGTAAATAAACGCTCCGCGATCTTATCTGCAGAATTTCAGATCTGGCTTCCTTCCAGTTCATGAGCTGGAATTTGAATGGAAATGAAATGCTGAACACTGAGGATATGTCATCCTCCCTCAGGCATGTGAGGTCACTTCCTGTTTCCTGTAGGATGAGATGCCAGTGTCTTGCTCATGATGGGGGAACCACTTCCTGTGGCCTGGAGGAAGGATGGGAGGATAAGCGGATTGAAATGAAGTTGACAGATATTTCTTGGAGGAAAGCGTCTGCGAATCTCTGACTGAATCAGTTTCTGTCTGAGGGTAAAGCTGATTCAGCAGTGTGATTCACCACACATTTGATTAGCGTTTGGGAATCAGGGCTCATGGGAAAATCCCACCAGTGTGTGTTACTGTAATGCCCCAGTGTGCCAGATGTGCCAGCAATTTATGACATTTCTTGACACGGATTTGTATATAATTTAACAACTAACTGAAAACAATTTAAAGAAAGATCTGTATTTTTTTAAACGAATGCTTGTATCTAAAGTGATTTGCAGAACACTTAATAAAGGGACACTTGGAATAACACAGTGTTTCATAAACAGTTCAGCCAAAAATTAGTCATACTTTACTCTCTGTTCATTTCAAAATGACATTTTTGGGGAAACTTCCTCTTTCCATAAAATGAAAACCCAAAATATATATATATTTATTACATGGCTTGGTTGAATTCTAATGTAGAATGCGGTCTGTTATTTCTTGATAACACCGTTGCCATGGAAAACAGAGCGTTGCTATGGACGCAGGATTCTAACCGTAGAGACGGAACAAACTATTTTATTTAGCGGAAGCAAAACAATCGTTTTTAAATCAATAAACTCCTTTTTAAATCAATATTTTGTGTCAAATTATTGATTTATTTGGTGGGTAGCCATGTAATAAGCGGGATAATGTAGAGCGAGGCGGTTGTTATAGCGAATATAACCCCTTCAGGCTGATCAGGACCCCGACGCGAAGCAGAGATGTATATATGTCGTTATATATGTTGATGTATGGATATATATAGATGATATATATATATATCATATATATATATATATATATATATGAAGAGTTCAGATGCAAAAGCCTCTAAGTGCCATCTGAAATTTTCTTCTAGAATGATCATTTTTTATACATATATACATATAAAAGAGAAAAAGCTCTCGATGAATGACAAATGTTTACTAACTAAACTAAAATATACTTTAAGTTTAAAGTTTAAATGAAAGTTTAAATAGTTTAAATTATAATACAGGTGATTTAGTATCGATCCATCAAAAGTGAACTTCTTTAAAGCATGATAAAAGATTATTAAAACAATGAGTTACAATGTACTTTAAAGTAAAACTTTTAATATGACTATTATAATGTGCACTTAAGTATACTTAGACATTTTATGAGTATATTATCTGCAAGTATATTAAAAATACACTTTTAAGATTCGAAAGTACACTACAAGTGCACATACATAAAAATGTAGGGCACTTAAAGCATCCCAATCTTCATATGCTCTCCTCTATCAGTGACTCTTATCACATTCTAAGTGATCTCCTGTGCGCAACTGTTAAATAACCAGGTCTGATTGAATAACCTCGGTCAAGTATATTTTGGTTGTGTTAAGAGTTCATGTACAATCACATCATGTCTCAGATAGCTGGACTCCAAAACCTCACATTCTTCACGTGATTTTAACAGCTTAACTCGAGCGCACTAACTCACGCAGGATACGCTGAAAGCTGGACACGTACGAGGGATGTCTAGATTTTCAAGAAAAGAGTAAACAGACTTGACCTCTGTTTAACAGTTCTGGGTTTCCCAGCATTAACTCTTCACTGAACACTGCCAGATGCTCAAACTGCCTTTCTATGTGTTGTAAAGGTTTTTAGATGCAGTCCTTCTAGTTTTGGAGTCTGTCTTGTATTATTTTGCTACATCCTCAATATGTATGTGTGTGTGTGTGTGTGTGTGTGTGTGTGTGTGTGTGTGTGTGTGTGTGTGTGTGTGTGTGTGTGTGTGTGTGTGTGTGTGTGTGTGTGTGTGTGTGTTAAGAGGATGTGCTGCCCTGTTAAAACTCAGAAGTCTTTTTACTTCCTGCTTTGAAACTTTTCAGCCATAAAGACAAACAGCACCAGATGTGTCTAGGCAGACACTACATACTGTGTGTGTGTGTGTGTGTGTGTGTGTGTAATCCAGTCATGTAAATCCTGTGATTACGCTCCTGATTTATAAATCATGTCAGCTCTTCTTTTGGTTCATTTGCGTGAATGTCTTATGAAATGAAATCATAATCAGATTGTTAAACACACACACGCACACGCACACACACACACACACACACACAGATCTGCCTGTGTTTCTACAAGACTGATTTGATACTGTACAGTACAAACTCTTTGGTTTAATATGGAAGCTTGTTCCTCCCCGAGAAAAAAAATAAAAAGGTACCTGTGACTTTTTTCTCACAATTGGCAATTCTGACTTTTTTTGTCGCAATTGTAAGTTAGTCAAATATCTCACAATTCTTTCTTTTTTTTCTTGCAATTGCAAGTTTATATCACACAATTCTGATTTTTTTTGTCGTAATTGTAAGTTAGTTAGTTAGTTAAATATCACACGCCTTTTTCTAACTTTTTTTTTATCAGAGGTATGATATGAACTCGCAATTGCAAATTATAAAGTCAGAATTGTGAAACTTACTATAAGATATAAATATCCTTTTTTTATTGTTTATTCTGTGGCAGAAACAAGCTTCTTAAGTACAAAGTCAACATGACATAAAAATGTACCCTAATTTGCATCAATATATTTAAAAAATCAGTAATTTACTCACCATCATGCCATTCGAAAGCTGTATGACTTTCTATCTTCTGTCTTATCCGTAGGATTTTAAATAATTGTGCTGGTTGCTCTTTCCCATAAAATTGCAACGGATGGAGTCAGACATGCATGGAATTGCAAAGGATGGAGACTTTCAAGCTCCTGAAAGGAAGCAAAACAAAATATAAGCATCATAAAAGTGGTTAATAAGACTTGTGCATTATACTTCAAGATTTTCATAGTCATTATTCATGTGTCCCATTCATTTTCTCCAAAACAATTAAAATAATTCTTCAACCAAACTGCATGAACCAAACCAACCAGCTTTGAGATGAAATTATAAACTTTGATTGTAATTAAAACATTTGAAAACCTGAAAATGATGGATTTACAAGACAAGAAATGACGTGTACTTATTGTATTTTTCCAAAGATGTATAGCAAACAAAATATAAATGATGATGCAATAAAACTATTGTCACTGATCCTAAGTGAACATTTTTTTGCAAAATATTCAGAAGATATTTGCAAACATATGATTATGAGTATGGTCTATCTCTTCTGAGACTAGAGTGTGGTTTTTCAATTGCTGAACCTTGATTTCACATTTAAAACATTAAAACACAAACATTTAAACAAAATAAAAAAACGAATAAAAGTTTAAATTACACAGAGATCCTAACAATCTATTGAAAGGTTTGTTTAAAATCATTATCAATGGAGATAATGGGATTAAACTCGTTTTCAATTTTTAGTCAAAAGAACTATTTAAGAGATCATTTTTACTCAATATCAACATTAATAAAAATAAAAAAAAACTAAAGAACTGGATAAGCAGCAAATGTAAGATCTCAGACATTTGGGGGAAAAAAATCGAGTCCAAGTGGTGAATGAGGAAAACAGGCCTGTGGAGGGTTTCTGTGATGGAGGAGGGGAAAGAGGGGTTATTGAGGGCGAGGGATGATGGGGGGGTGAAAAATGGGTCACGCCGTCGTACACGCTAACCGAAACACAGCGCTATGGCAACCTGACAGCAGCAGAAGATCAGTGAAAACCTGAAACTGGAACAGAATAATAATGAGATGAAGAAGTCTGGGAAAGAGCGAGCGCTTCCCTCTCGACAGAGGTTTTCTGACAGTGTGTGTGTGTGTGTGTTTAAGAGAAAGATTGCTTGTAAGCTTCTAAATAGACTCTCTCTCTAAAACAACAGTGCAGTAACCCAATAACGGATTCAAAAGACACTGCAATACTGTCTCCACACACACACACACACACACTTCAAATGGTTTAAAACTGAAATGTAAAACAGAAACGAATCTGATAAAAAAAAAAAAAATCAATTTAAAGACTGACCCTGAAAATTGACCAGACTGACACAGAAACATTGGCTCAATAGTGGGCGTTTGAGGACGGGACTATCTGATTGTCCAGCCAATGGAAGATGCTACTAATTTTCTGGTCACAAAAAGTCTACACATTTTTTTTTTTTTTTTTTTTTTTGTAAATTCATGTGTCTCGACGATATTGTGTGAATGCTGGTCTATTATTGTTATCTAAACCCATTCTTTAACGGCTCACAAAAAAACAAAAACTATAATCGGTAACTTTACATCAGTCAGACGGTCAGAATATATTGTATATTTCCTTTTCTTGTTATTATTTGCTTTATTGTGCCACTGTTATATGTAAACACAACCTAAAGTACTTTTAATTTGACAGAGAGAGAGAGAGAGAAGTGAGATAGTGAGAGATTATGGTGCTGTTATGGCCGAGGTGGGTGTGACTGTAAAGCAGTTGCGCTCTCGGCTGTCAGTCTGCAAAACTCACACAAACACACACTTTCAGTTTTGCCGTAGGCATAACTGTAAGAGAACATCATCAGACATGATATGTGTAAATCAACATTCAAAACCGTTATATATTCAACCAAACATGTGACTGACTTCACCCAATATTTAACCGATTCTGCAGATCTCAAGGGGATTAATCAAATAAATAAGTGATCATTAAAGCAAAAAACACACACAATCTAATATACTTTTGCAGTCAATACAGCATCAGTTCGTCGTGGGAATGGCAGATACAAGTCCTTTAGTGTGGCCAGAGGGATTTTAAGCGATTTTGGCCAGGTCACGATGTGAAGCTGGTGGAGGAAAATGTTTTCTGACTCGCTCCTTCACAATCCAATGTCCAAAACTTTTCAGATCTGGTGACTGTACAAGCAATGGGAGATGTTCAACTTCACTTTCATCAAACCATTCTGTCACAAGTCTTGCTGTATGTGTTGGTGATACATTGGCTGATACATGGCACCTTCTTCAGAGTAAGTTTGAAGCATTAGATGCACGTGGTCCTCCAGAACGGTTCGGTAGTCCTTGGCAGTAATGCCCATATCAAACACAGTAGTTCCCTAGTTGCAGGTTGAAATTGAGGTTTATATATCTGATATCTGAAATCTGAATAAATAAGATTTAGCACATATATAGGCATAAAACCTCCGATATATATATATGTCAAAATGTGCTGAAAATATTTTGATAGTTGCCTCAGAATTTTTGGATCCCTTTGCATATTACTTAAAGAATTTGAGTGAAGTGTTTGTGATAGAGAGTAGATGTAGATGATTAGACTGCAGTTGGCACACTGACCCACTAACACTACAGCTCTACACTACACACATCTATACTACAGCTGTTTCTCTCTCTCTCTCTCTCTCTCACGCACACACACACATTAAGTTTCCATGTTATATGAGGACTTTCCATAGACATATACTGTACATATACTATATACAAACTGTCGCTTCTAGCCCCTAAACCTATACATCACAGAAAACTTTCTGCATTTATACATTTTCAAAAAACACCATCTAATATGATTTATAAGCGGTTTTCGAAGAAGGACAAGGATTTCGGATATTGCCATCTTTGTGGACACACACACTCCATTTCTCTCTCTAAAGTGTCTGCCCCTCCCCCTCCATCCATCTATTCTAATTCCAACTCTTTTCTTAAGAAAAGTCCACACCCACACACACACACACACACAAACTCACACAGAGCTTCTTGTAGTCATGCTTGAGTGGGAAGAATCTGTCAACATTTACCATGTTTAAAATTAAAGAATAGATTTAGTTACAAAACTACGGAAGCGTATTGCATTCACTTGAGGGAAAATAATCTACTCTGTTTTTCTGAATTAACAAGTTAATTATCTCAGAATTACGAGATCATTTTTCATGAATAAAAAGTTTTTGCTCTGTTTTTCTGAATTAATAACTTAATTATCTCAGAATTACGAGATCATTTTTCATGAATAAAAAGTTTTTGCTCTGTTTTTCTGAATTAATGACTTAATTATCTCAGAATTACGAGTCATATCAGCATATCAGAATTACTGAGATAATTAACTCGTTAATTCAGAAAAACAGAGTAGATTATTTTTCCTCAAGTGAATGCAATACGCTTCCGTACAAAACTGTATTAGTTCCGCCAAAAACAAAAATAAATCTATCACTACTGTCACAAACTTTTGAACAGTAAGGTATCTTTTGCACTTCCTCCTTATTATCTCACAGCGACTGGATGGGTCAAATTTCTCCACACCCAAACGTCGTTGTGTTTTTATGTTCCATGTAAGTTCCAGTCTTTTTCTACCAAATTTCCATGTAAGTTTCAGGAACATGCTGCTCTTTCTTGAGGATTTTGTTCCACCTCCACCCCCTCAGTTTCCCTGTCGACCCACCAGGCCGTGGGGTGAATTACCCAGCATCCCCGGGGGCTCATTTCCCTGCGTGCAGACGCTGTTGTGCTGAATGACAGCAGGGATCTTTGGGTGGCGAACACATTCCACACATACCGGAGGCGGGGGGTCAGGGGCGCTGAGTGTCATCATCACTGCAGTGGGTGGGGCATCAGAACCATGTGGCATTCCAGCGCTTCTGTTCCGGGTTCAGACTGACTGACTGTCTGTGCCACGATATCGATTAACACAGAAAATTATTTTGTTTCCCACAGACAAAAAAAGTGCATGCATAATAAAGCATTTACAGTAGAAGTACAGTACTTAATATGTGTTTTTTGTTAGGTGTCATATTTGATACATCCAGCATTTATGGCTCATATAGTATGATATAGAGAGAGTATGGATCTCACACTTCAGGAGGCCCAAAATGAGCCAAAATATGCAATTTGGTGTAGTTTCTGATATTTATATATCAGATATACATACTGGCAATAAAGCTCTTTCTAAATTCTGATAACATAAAAGTTATTCTTACATTTACTTCATTAAAAATTGCACAGCAAAAAAAGACACATGAACCATGACCTGAAGGTGGACATTTCTAGAATTACACAAAAAGGACTTTTACTTGCTAAAAAAGTATCAAGTATCAATCAGACACAGAAGGCATGATTGTGTTTTGCATGAACAGGTTTTTCAAGTTTAGATCATGTTGATAATTTAGAGGTCTTTGCGCATTAAATATGAAACAGTGGTGGTTTACTATTTTATTCCTATTTACATATGCTTCAAATGCAAAATGTTTGTGGGTTCAAGGCTTCGCTCATTTTTTCTCAAATGTAATCTGTTTTGCTGACCATCAATAAAACATCTGATGTCCATGTATTTGTATCTGTTGCTACACAACAAAAGCTGCCATGCACTTATCTGTAGTGTTCACTGGAAAGGGTTTCTCAAATCACACGTGTGAGGTCATAATAATATCACACAAATATGGGCCGTAACCTGGTGGAGGTGTGAATGAATAAAACCCTCATATGCCTCACTCCTGATATGCCTTAACAAAGAATTTCTATAAAAGTATAGAGTAGACATTCAAAAATATGCTGTGGTCAAAGTACAGTTACAGCTTGATTATTTACACAACGGCAAGAAAAGGAACAGAACGGAAGAGCTAACATTAGCCACTGCTCAGTGAGGGATTGAGAGATCAACTATCTTTTAAAAAAGGCTGATATTATCAAACCAAAATGTACTGTCATTTTACAGGATGGCGTGTTTTTGCAAACCAACTAACTAAGAGAACATCACATAATCCATTCATTCCATTGCTAATACTCACTGATGTTGGTGCTGTTGTTTTCCCTCCAAAATGATGTCATCACAGGACTGGCTTTTCTATAGGATGAAAATATAATAGAAATAAATTCATTCATGATTAAAACAAAATGATAAAAAAATCATGTTTAGTTTAATAAATTTAAAAATAAAGAAACATCTTGTTAATAATATTAATAAATTGCCTATTTTTCATGTAAGTTAATGCAGCATGACAAATGACATCTGATTATACCAAAGTAATTAAATAATTTAAAATTCATTCCTATGTTTGATTCATTTAATACTGTTTTATATCTCATTATCTTTTAGACATATGTTGAGGCTGTGAATACTACTGTTCAAATAATTATAAAATGCCCAATAAAGCTCCCAATAACAGTAGTGCATCAATCCAGTGGAGTCTTTCTGAAGCTCCAGTAATCTACAGGAGTGTGTTTGAATGGGGCAGATGAAGCTCCAGCCCTCTGGTGCAGATTGGGCAGCGTAGCTTCTGGGTGGAGTCACACAGACAAATACTCACACTTGTAGCTGTGAAACTCTTAGTTTGCTCTCCCCGCAGAGCCGTGTGGATTTACTACCAGAACCCAGCCTTTATTTCTGTCTGCTGAGCACAGCAGTTTAAAACACACACCAGGAATCTACGCGCTTACTCGCCGTCTCTGCTGTGTGGGTTTGAATTTAAGGACCCTCAGGTTTTTTTTTCTGCCTTTATTTTCATTTTTATCTCTTTGAAGAAGACACAAAGGAGGATGGGTGCTCAGTTGACTAAAGGTGAAGCGACAGTGGACGGAAAAGCCGTGGCTGATAAAGCCAATGGTCAGGTGAGGATCTATTCCAAGCACTTTTATGACTGAACTACCAGCTTTCTGATACATTTGAATGGCATCTTATCAATGATTTTTCCCCTTTTTTATTGATCCCATTTATCTAACAATTAGTTTTTAACAAATTAACGTTGGAATTTGCGGTACATTTTTTGATAATCCAATTGGTTATGGCAACAATAAGCTATCATCTCAGTTCAGAAAGAAGATTTTGTGTAGATGGCTTTTGTAATTTTGTAAGTTAAGGGTAAAAAAAATCTGTATTTAAACTCTCTCTCTCTCTTTGATTTGTTTTTAAGGATCGTGTTTTCTGAGCCCATATTTTAGTTGCTTTAGTTAGTTATCAGGCAGACTCTGTGGTCGTGTGCTGGCGCTGAAACTGGCAGTAACCCGAATTGAGAACAAAAGGTTGCAGAGCTGCATGCAAATGATGCAGAGCGCTTCTGCTGATCTGCAAACAATGCAATGCATGTGTGTGTGTGAATGCATGGACCATTCCTCTGGTCCTTCATTAGTACTCATTCTACCCACCCCCCTTAAAGCATATGCACCCTTCCCCCTCCATATGTAATGAGAGAGCTCTTCTCTTTATTAATTAACTAAATGTATTATTTCACATGCATCTTCATGCATGTGATTTAAAGACCCCAATACTTGAAACGAGATGGTGACCGTATCTCAGGGCTATAGTGCTCGGTTGATACGTCACCTGAATGGCTAGTTGTCCGATTTCCAGTAAATGTAAGAAAAAAGGAGGTGTTTTAGAGTCAGATATTGTTTTAAATGCCATCTCAGGTTGCTGTCTCCCTTTTCTTTGTTCTGTCTGGCAGTGGCTGGTTTTCTGAGCTGTGGATGATTATTAGTGGAACAACACTGCCCCTAGTGCATGCAGTGTGTAATTACACAATGTACTTCTGCTTTTGGGTTAAACTGGGTGTTGCTTCGGTTTTTAATGTAATGTAATGCAGCAGTCCTCACATTCATTTCTGCCTGAAAAACAGTATTTTCTAGGAATTCACTAACATGCTGTAATTAAGGGGTTTGTGATGGGCAGATTGATCTTGAAATCTCAATTCTTCTGATATTATACTTTCTATATTGAAGTGTTTTTAACTAGTGATTGCATTATTTTATTATATATATATATATATATATATATATACACACACACACACACACACACACACACACACACATATATATATATATATATATGTGGCCGCAGATGGAAACGGAACCGCGGAGGCAACCTAGACTGTTTATCTTTATCCTTTTTTTTTTTTTTTTTTTGAGATTGAAATATATAAATATATATATATAAATATATATAAATATATGAGACTTCCAAATCCGACGGGGACTCATTTTTATTTTGATCCAATACTTACAAAGCATAGTTTATAGTGTGTGTGTGTGTGTATATATATATATATATATATATATATATATATATATATATATATGTGTGTGTGTGTGTGTGTATATATATATATATATATATACACACACACACACACACACACACACACACATATATATATATATATATATATATATATATGTGTGTGTGTGTGTGTGTGTGTGTGTATATATATATATATATATACACACACACACACACTATAAACTATGCTTTGTAAGTATTGGATCAAAATAAAAATGAGTGGTATCACTACAGGTTAAATGAAATGCTTGAAAAATACTGTGCTATAAACTATACTATAGAGCAAGCATTTCATCACTATAACTATAAAAACAAGCATTTGCCAGCATAACCCCTTTGCTTTTTTCTGTCTCTGTGTGTGCGTGCCAAGATGCATTTGGCTTATCTACCCTGTTTCTGCTTATCTCTTCAGGAAAATGGCCATGTGAAAACCAACGGTGACGTTTCCACCAAGCCAGATGGAGAAGCCGTGGCCGCAGATGGAAACGGAACCGCGGAGGTTTCCAAGGAGGAGGAGGTCGAAAAAACGGAGGCGGGAGACGGCATTGAAGCCGCGCCTGCTACCGAGGGAGACGCCACCAAATCCGACGGGGAAGCTCCAAAGGAAACAAAGAAGAAGAAGAAATTCTCACTGAAGAACTCCTTCAAATTCAAAGGCATTTCCCTGAAGAAGAACAAAAAGGGAAGCGAGGAGGCAGCAGAGACCGCGACCGCGGCCACGCCCACAACCGAAGACAAAGTCGAGGAGAACGGCCAGGCTGCCACGGAAACCAAAGAGGAGGAGCCAGCGGAGGAGGTGACCAATGAGACAACGGCACCTGAGGTGGAGGCGGAGCCAAAGCCAGAGGCGGAGCCAAAACCAGAGGCGGAGCCTAAAGCGGAGGAGGAGCCTAAAGCAGAAGAGCCCGCCCAGGAAACAGAAGCCGCGCCCACAGAGGAGACTACAAAATCTGACGATAGCCCCGCCCCTGCTGAAGAGACCACGCCCACCACAACCTCGGACCCGGAGCCGGCTACAGAGTGACCTCACTTCTCTGTGGCAACCTAGACTGTTTATCTTTATCCTTTTTTTTTTTTTTTTTTTGAGATTGAAATATATAAATATATATATAAATATATATAAATATATGAGACTTGAGCCACAATCTTACAGTTACAGCAATACTACAGAGAATCCAAGTTCTTTTACCACCTTTGCTGATAACGGTCACTATTCAGTGGTGTGTTCCTGACCCGAGTCAGTCCATGGTGCCGCACGTCAAGAGCGTTGTTGGGAATGGGGCCTGTAATGCTCTATGTATGGATTGATGACTGATGGATTTTCCGCCTCAGAGGAAAAGCAGTGGATGGAAAAGCGTGGCTCCCTGTTCACAAACTTTTCAGTCATTTTTCTCTTTTAAACTTCATCCGATCCTTGATTTTTCAGGGCTGATGAGTGAAATGACAAATTGTCCTCTTAGGAGTTGGTTAAAGGACAATGTAAAAAAAAAAAAAAAAAAAAAAAAAAAAACTTTTTAAAAAGTGTTTAAATAGCTCTACATTCCAATTTTTAGCCCTGAAAACTGTAGGGTGTCAGAAGATCTGGGCGAGTGAATATAGGTTTTAGTCTTAGTCTGTTTTTAATGATGTTTTACAGTTTTAATCAGATCTACATTTCAAAGTTTAGGACAAAGGGGAATTAAACCACTGCTTTTATCAAATATATATTTTTGTTCTGTTAAGTCTCTGTACATACATTTTCTGACTCTTTATTTTGCTAACATTTCCAAGTGTTAATAAGATGTTGTACGATTAGGCCAAATAAATGTTTGACCCCCCTTGTGTTTGTTTGTTTTTCTGATTTTTTTTTAATTATTATTAAAAACAATATCAAACACCTTCATTATCACAAAGAACATGTTTTGAATTGAACAAAGAATTGCAATGCACATTTAGCTGACTGACATTCAAGATCTTTCAGACGAAAAAAAGGATGTTAATTCACACGAAAAAACTGAAAGACAGAAATGTCCAAGTATTACATGCTATCACATTATTAAAGGTATAATTTACCCATTTTTGGGCGAATTAAATGATTTCCCTCATATTGTATGCATTTATACTTCTGTGGACCAAAAAATATATAATTTTTTTTAGATGACATGTTTTTACAATGCTTTAACATTAAAATAAGTCAAGCAGTTTTGAACTTTAATAAGTCATACAACATTAACTCGGTTTTTTAAGTTAGTTTAATGTAATTTAAGTTTAAATTACTTAAACATCCAAGTTACAACTTTTTTTTTTCTTTTTTTTTGTGTACAAGGTCTGTTTTTTTTTTCTGTCCAAGTCAATGAAGTCCAGCATTCTTCAGAATATCAGCTCTTGAGTTCCACAGAAGACAAGTTTGGAATGACATGAGAACGTTAGAATTTACTATAAATGATGATCATATCTTTTACAAGCTTTCAAACACTGATTTTTTTTACTGAAAAAATCATGTTTTGATCAAGATTGGTGCATTTTCTCCATGGCTCATTCCATCAGGATTTCTTCTCTTCTCTAAGTCAAATAAACACTCCACAAGAGTCCAAAAGCAGCAGGTACAAACCTCAGATGCTGAAAGTTCTAGAAGGTGTACAAGTTAATAACTCATCAGTCTTTTCTACACCTGATGCTTCCTGCAGATGTAATACTATTAGTATTGTGGAGGTTTTTTTTCATAATGACAGTTAAAATTAAATGAACGTTGATATTCCTGGTAATTAAGTGGAAGTTTGTCCCACTTAAAGGGATAGATCACCCAAAAATGAAAATTCTGTCATCATGTACTCGCCCTCAAGTTGTTCCAAACCTGTCAACTGTCTGGTTGACAACATTCTTTAAAATATCGTCCACATATCTTCAACAGAAGAAAGAAACTCATACAGGTTTGGAACAACATGAGGGTGAGTAAATGATGACAGCATTTTTATTTTTGGTTGAACTATCAGTTTAAGATCCTGTAGGATGAAAGTACCTAAAAGTGTTTTACCCTTGTGTTCAGATTACGACACCAACACAACAAATATTAAATATATCACTTTCTCTAAATCTGTGAATATGGAGTAGCTTGTTCTTTATCTTGTATTTTATTAAGTACTAAATACAGCAGTGAATGGAGTTCAAATGGTTTTGTGATCACACTAGCGTGTCCTCAGAGAGTGTTGCCCTGCTGCTCTTGATGGGTCAGGTTAGTTACTGCATTTTTATGGGTTTTTAATGTTTGAGTGGAATTATTGGCCGTGTTTTACCCAAGTGAAGTTCATTCAGATATGCAAGAAAAAACAGCTAAACAGTCCCATTGTTACGAAGATATTTTTAATTTTCCAAAGGCAAAAATGGAAATTATGTGACTTGAGAGCAACACAACAATCTATATATTTCAACCATATATACATTCCTTTATAAAAAAAAAAAAAAAAAAATTTGAAGACACTAAAACAAATATGATATATTTATATTATCTTATAGTTATATTTGTGTTATACTCAACTTAAATATAATTATAATATCATTATTATTTTACTATTGAAATGGCCTAACAGTTGAAATTTGAGCATTTAATTTTTTGTTGATTTGTACAGATGATCTCTGGACAAATAAGTTTGTGTTGACACATGAATAACAAAGAAATAGCAGGCTGAATTTCAACTTCCATCATCAAATGGTTGCAGAATTATGAGAACAGCACCACCTAGTGGTTATAGCACCACCTAGTGCTGGAATTTGACAATATTTTGTATGGCACCTCCAAACATAACAGGTTAATTAGTCAATGAGCCATTCCAAAAAATCCATTGTTTTGTTCATATGTTTTTCATAATTATCACACAGAAAGATTTACTGAGTAACTGAGCAATAGTTTTATAGTCATTAAAGTGTTATTCTAATATAACAATCTACCCATTCAGTAACAAGGTCCTTTGGTCGATGCAGTCTATCATTCCCATTCCAATTCCGAATCCGATTCCGAATCCGATTCCGAATCCGATTCCGAATCCTCGTCACTGCAATCAAGGTCATATTCAAACAATCATATTTTTTAGAAATCAGTTTTTACATAGAAAAGATTAGTTGCTAAATCAACTACAGAAAATATGCACAGATGTGATAACTGAAACATTAAAGCTGACAAACAGGCTGTAAAATGATGTTTCACGTTCAAGGGTTAATTAAACACAAAGACATAACCACATAACCACAAAACAATTTCATATTATATGAATACACTAATTTCATTAATGGAAGAATTGATTATTGTTATTATTAAAATATTAAAGTCTTTTCTCGTAATACTGTTTTATTAAAGCAATAAAACAATTAAGGCTGTGTGTTAGAGGGAACACGTCTTAGACGAGATCTAAGTCATAATACATGATGACAGGAAATATCTATGATTAATAAATACCTCAGCCACTGCTGTCAGTTTTTTTAAAAAAAAGAAAAAAAGATTAGCATGTATGAAAAGTGTGGTTTAAAATTCATAAATACACTTACGAATCCATCTCCTTCAGCAACCAATGGCAATCTTGATCTAAAAACAAAAACAAAAAAACATGCATGTTTCAGTGAGTAAAGAACTAAAACATGACAGTTATTTGCTAAGTATAATGTGAGCATCTTTGAACAACCCATGGCCTTTAGTATTGAATGATGTTATGTCAAAAAAAATGTGTGTGTTTTTTTACTGATAGAAAAGTGTACTTACTGCTCTGGAACCTGTTTTTAAATATTTGGACATCAGCAACTATGAAGACAGATATACAATATTCACTTACATTATGTGGGAATTCACTGCATCAGTCAGATGACAATGTTATACAACATTTGAGGAACAGTTTTCAGTCAACATTCCCACAGCGATGTGATTTCTCTCATTTATATATTTATAACAGGACATTATACAGTCTCTGTCTCCAATGTTGTGGTGAATTTAGCGGCTAATAAGCACTCCATCTCAAACTGTTCCATTATATAGATAGATTTATTTATAGATTAAGTTGTGACAACACACTGTACTTGTACTTTTTGGTTTCTTTCTGTAGTACATTGTATCAGGCCACTGGGTAGATTTGATACAGAGGAAAAGTTGGGTACAAATTTAGTACTTTTAAAAAGCAGAATAGTTCCCTATCGTCCGGTCACTATGACGTACGTCGTGGTGACCGACGAATAGGAATCTCGCTAGAGAGGCCAATCTACTTCGAGTGAAACAAAAACAAGCCAATACACATTGGCGTGCAATCATTTGCATCAGCTGTGCAGCCTCGCAGCGCGGGTATAATAAGCAGCTGGTGATGATTGCACTTCAGCTTTTTGCTTTGGAGCCAAGCACTTCGATGCTCTCTACTAGAGTGACTTCAAAAAAGACAAGCCTTTCTGGACCTCTCCATTTTCGGAGCGGGCGTGACAGCACAGCAGCGCGGGCGGCCTTTTTTTTCTCATTACCTGGGATCACGGGATGGTCACAATCTCTGCCTCGTGTGTCTGGGCATTGAACACGCTGAGGCAGCTTTTGTGGATGAGTCATGTACCCATTGTGGGAAGATGACCATCGCGGAGCTGCGGTCGAGACTCTGGTTCCTGCAAAGGGTCGGAGTCCCCGTGCCTCTGCCTCGATCCAATCCTCCTCAGAGGGTTGCTTCGGGTAGTGACATGGGAGACCTGAAGATTACGGTGAGGTTGGTTCCTCCTTCGGGGAACCAACCCCTTAGGAGCCCTCACCCCTCTCACGCTCTGCAGCCAGTTGAGCCGCCATTGGAGAAAGCCGGACCATCCCCGAGGTGTGTACCTGTTGTCTCCTTTCTCCCTGTTGCCCGAGACGGACCCGGAGATGATGGCCATGCTTTCCCGGGCTGCCAACGGGGTCGGGCTCGTGTGGAACCCTCACCACTCTCATCCGCCTCTTCTATCGCCAGCAGGCAGCAGTGTGCAGTTCGAGAATGCAACCAAGCCGCCTCCTGCCCAGTGGAACCAGGTAAGTGTTGCACAGCACACTCAGACTCCGCTACGGGCTGCCTCCCAGAGAGAGCCTCCCGAGCCGAGTCCGTGTTCTACCTCGCTGCCCCACTCCATGTCTGGTCCCTGAACGGGACGCGGAGGTTCTAGGTGACTTACCCCCAGAGGTACTTAACACCATCCCTTCTGCGCGAGCGCCGTCTACGAGACGTGCGTACGCCTTGAAGTGGAACCTGTTCATCGAGTGGTGTTCCTCTCGCAGAGAGGACCCCCGAAGATGTTCGATAGGGTCAGTGCTTTCCTTCTTGCAGCAAGGGTTGGAGCGAAGGCTGTCTCCCTCCACCCTCAAAGTACATGCTGTTTCTATTTCAGCATATGTTGGTGCTTTGCTCTGTCCCATCTGCGCATGTACGTGGACAGAACTCAAAGCATCAGGACCTCAGACCAGCTCTTTGTCTGTTACGGAGGCCAGCCGAAGGGAAAGGCTGTCTCCAAGCAGCGGATGGCCCACTGGATAGTGGATGCCATCGCCTTGGCTTGCCAAGCTCAAGGCGTGCCCTGCCCGCTCAAGTTGCATGCATACTCCACGAGAGGTGTTGCATCCTCCTGGGCGCTGGCACGTGGCTCCTCGCTAGCAGATATCTGTAGAGCTGTGGGCTTGGCGACACCTAACACGTTCGCTAGATACTATAGCCTACGTGTAGAGCCCGTGTCCTCCCGTGTTCTCACCCTAAACGGGTAGAAGCACTGTGAGTACCGGCTCTGTTGGCTTGCTGCACCCTACTGTGCATCCTTATTGCTCCAGAGTCAAACCTGTTGAGTCCTCCAACACCCTCGGCCCGGACATGGCGGAGCGTCCGGGGCCAGGCCTTTATCCGCTGAATCCTTGAGAACCGGGTCTAAGCTGGGTCCCACATGGTTGACCCTATGGGGATCCCATGTGTGTATATTCTCCACGGCTGCTCCTAACGGAAGCCTGTGTATTTCCCTTGGGCTAAGTCACCCACTATTCATATGCAGTACAACCCTCGGGTTAGTCCATATGTGTATTCCCACATAACTCTCTTTAAGAATGTGGCTCCCGCAGCGTTCCACTCCCTCAGATCGGGCACGCTTTCCCAGTGTTATCCAATAATCTCACTGTATGGGTTATCACGGAACAACAGTGATAGATACTCTCGGTGTAAGCCCTCTCCTATCGTCCTTCCAGAAGGTGTGGAGGCTTACACAGGGCGCTGGATGGGGTGCAGCAGCTGTGGTGCTTTGGTAGGGATTCCTATTCGTCGGTCACCACGTACGTCATAGTGACCGGACGATAGGGAACATCTCGGTTACATATGGTAACCCTCGTTCCTTGAGGGAGGGAACAGAGACGTACGTCCCGTCGCCACATCTGCTGCTGCCCGCCGGGGCGACCAGCTTTTCAGGCTTGGCTCCTCAGCAAAAAACTGAAGTGCAGTCATCACCTGCTGCTTATTATACCCGCGCTGAGAGGCTTCACAGCTGATGCAAATGATTGCACGCCAATGTGTATTGGCTTGTTTTAGTTTCACTCGAATTAGATTGGACTCTCTAGCGAGATTCCTATTCTTTGGTCACCACGACGTACGTCTCCGTTCCCTCCCTCAGGGAACGAGGGTTACCATATGTAACCGAGACGTTCTTGACATTGTTATTTCACCTGTATTTGATATTCTGCCCATGTGCTCTTCACAGAGTTTGTCCAGTTGTTTCTTCAGGTGAGATACAGATTTCTCTACATTCTCAAATGTCTGGATGTCATTAATCTTCCTGGGTGAGGCTTTGCGCTGAGTGAATGTAGAACAGGAAGCATAATTCTGCAATTGAATATAAAAACAATACCTTTAAAACAAGAATCAACACAATCTAAAATATAAAAATAATAATAATAATAATAATAAGTTTACCTGGAAGAAATAAACATGATCCTCAGTATGTAAAAGTGGCTTCAGTTTACACTTCTCCTTCTGTAGTTTAACAATCTCCTTCTCCAGTCTCTGTATGTGATTCTCTACATCTCGCACTTCCTTGTTCTTCTGAGCTTTGATCTTCTTTCTCACCTCAGCTTGTTTGTTCTGAATGGAGCGGATGATCTTAGTGAAGATTTTGTCACTGTGCTTCACTGCTGCCCGTGCAGAGCGCTGTCACAACACACACGACTTGGTCAAACTTCTGACACACTGACATGACAGATCATATACAGTAGCTAAAATATACAATGTTAGTGGATTTTTTTTATGTTAAAATACTTTCTCCTATCCATAATCCTTTTCCTATTTATGCAGAGTAAAATATAAGTTAAGCAATTAATTAGTTGATGTCCTAAAAAGTGTAAAGACAGAAAACATTGCTGCTTGTTTGTGTCACGAGGTCAAGGTTTTGCTGGTTAGCTTCAGTCCCTGCTGGTATGACGCCATCTGACTTCATCTTGATGGCCATTTAATAATATCCAGCCTGATCCCACGATACAAACATAACTGTGCAGTGTACATACATTTATGCAAATTTCTACAATATTCCAGGTTTAATGAGCATTACCTTATGAAAGTCCAAATTTTTCGTACACTGCCGAATCTCCTTGTCTATGTCATTGGTTTTCCGAATGAAATCCCTCTTTTTTATTTTCAGTTTCTCCTGAAGATGAATTCACAATCAATAAGAAACCTGTTCTTTATGTAATCAGTTTATTTGTATATGTACATAAATCTGCTGTTCATTATCTTGTTTTTGCAATAAAAATTACTTAAATTAGAGACCACTGAAAAATTAGCAGTTTCTCTTGATTTATTATTTATTTTTATCTGTTTGAGTAAAACAAACATTTTTAATTTATTATACAAACTACTGACAACATTTCCTCCAAATTTCAAATAAAAATATTGTCATTTAGAGCATTTTTCTTTTTTTTTTCATAAATGACAACTGGTCAAAATAACGAAAAAAGATGTAGTGTTTTCAGACCTCGAATATTGCAAAACGAGTTTATCTTCATTTTTAAACAACACAATACTAATGTTTTAACTTAGGAAGAGTTCAGAAATCAATATTTGGTGGAATAACCCTGATTTCCAATCACAGCTTTCATGCGTCTTGGCATGATCCCCATTGCTGTTGGGTGACTTTATGCCACTCCTGGTGAAAACATTTAAGCAGCTTGGCTTTATTTAATGGCTGGAGACTCTCTTGCTTACATTCCAGAGGCTTTCAGTGGGGTTCAGGTCTGGACATTGTGAAGTAAGAGGGTCACCAGCCATAAGATAAATGCTGAAGCAAGCAAAAGTGCCAAACACTGAACGGAACAGGAAGCTTGTGCAACGTGGTAAAATTGCTGCATATTAGCCTGTAGGCTGCTAAAGGGGCCGTCGACAAATTCCACTCACAGTCCAAAAATATAAACGTCCAATCATTCATTCAAATGAACGATATTTACAAGATTATTGTAAATGCCTACTGTACCTGTTTTTTTGCCATTTCAGCTGCAGCTGAGACTGTTTTATGTCCACTGTGCTGATTCCCCATACAAACTACACAAATACACTTCTGGTCATTGTAGCAGTAAATCTCCAGTACTTTATGATGTTTAGGGCAAATCTGATGCTGTAGATTTGGTGAAGCTTTTACAAGCTTGTGCTTTTTAAAAGCTTTAGACTCATAATGAGGACGAACATGAGTTTGGCAGTAAGAAGCCATACAAACCAAACAAGAATGGATGGCTTTTACTTTTCTTCCTTTGCAAACATCACACGTCACGTCTCCAGGTCCAGCTGGATCTTCCAGCTTTATTCCTTCTAAAATATCAGCAAGCACAGTGCTTCTGCTGAGAGCTGGTCTTTGCTTGAATTTCGTCCTGCATATAGGACAGCTGTAAACACCTCTATCCACATCCCAGCATCTCTTAATACAGTCCATGCAGAAACTGTGCCCACAAGATGTAGTCACTGGGTTCTTTAGCAGATTCAGACAGATTGGACAGTTTAAATTATTTTCAGGATCAAAGAGAGATTCTGCCATTTTGGTGCTTTCAAACCCAGTGGACGATTCACTGTAGAATAACAGGAGTTTGGAATCTTTTTAAATCAGAATGGGTGGGGCTCCTGTGCAAACATGACCGAATAAAAATTATAATATGATTATAATGGTAAAAAATAATTTCCTGCACCAACGTAACATTTTCTGAAGATTTCATATATATCTGCACCATCCTGAAAAACACTTTCTATAGGCTACAAATACATTTAAAAATCAGAAACGCATCGTATTCTAAAACATTCACAAAAGGGCTTGCTAAACAAGTTGAGAACGGTATACACTGTCAGCAAGTTTTTATAAAGTTTCTCATAATTTCTTTCTTTCTTTCTTTTTTTTTTTTTAAATGTCTCAATCTAAATCTAATCTCTCTATGCTGATTTTATAACTCGCACCTGTGAGTTTAGCCTCACAAATCGGAGGGAAAAAGTCAAATTTCTGTTTGTTTTTTTTCCTCAGAATTGAAATATAAAGTAACAGCAGATAGTAAAAAATTCAGAACTGTGTTATAACACGTCGCAATCACATTCTTCCTTTTTTATTCTGTGGCAGAAACAAGCTTCCTTAGTGTAGACTAGCCTACTACACAAATAGCATCTGCACTAAACAATGCTGCCATATAACTTAACTTGCCTCTGCTGAGGTAGAGTATGGGAAAATACCCTTTATTTGATTTTTCACCTATGCACACAAACACACACTTTTATCACCTCTGGGCACATTACCCCATAATGCATTTTTAAATTTAAATTTAGTTAATTAAAGTAAAGTAGAGACAGACTTACAACGTGGCTGGAATTTCACAGGTGGTGGTGAGAGCGACAGTGCGTGCCTAACGATGCTTTGCACAGAAGCAAAGCACTGAGCGGAACAGGAAGCTTGGGTAGCGTGGTAAAGTTAGTTTGCTGCATATTCGCCTATAGACTGCTGAAGGGACCGTCAGCAAATTCCACTCACAGTCCAAAAATATAAACGTCCAATCATTCATTCAAATGAACGATATTTACAAGCTTATAGTAAATGCCTAGTGGGCAGATTGACTTTCTGTAGGCCACTGTTCTGCAAAGTTTAGTTCCAACCCTAATCAAACACACCCGAATCAGCTCATCAAGCACTTCAGAATCGCTTGAGATTTCAAAGGCAGGTGCGCTGAAGCAGGTTGGAACTAAACTCTGCAGGACAGTGGCCCTCCAGGAGCAGGATTGAAGACCTCTGCTGTAGGCTATATGAGCTTCTGCCAATATCTTGCTTGTATAGTACAAAGTAATAAATAAATAAAAAGACTAAGTCACCAAAAGTGTTTTTTTTTTTCATGTTCCAAAGGTTGTAGTCCGTTCCTAGTGACCAGACTGACTTACTACAGATGAAATTGTGCCAATAGCCTACCTGCCTTAATGTATGTAAAGTTATTATTTATTTATTTTATATAGAAATTACTGTAATTCACAAAAAAAAAAAAAAAAAAAAAAAAAAAAAAAGTTCCATGTTCCAAAGGTTGTAGTACGTTCCTAGACTAGTGACCAGACTGACTTACATTAATGGAGGTATTGGCACAATTTCACCTGTAGTACCAGTGGCATGAACAGACCTCCTCAGGGGCAGGGGTGGAAGGACCTTTTTATCCTTTCTTTCCTTGGCATTCTATGAAAAGACATTAATACAATTAGAATGCATAACACATCAAACGAAAATATATAGGGAAATGATGATAATATTACTAAATATTATTTACTTTACCAAACAAAACAGTGAGAATCAAGAAGGTAATTATTATGAGGAATTCATGTTTAGTTTTGTTGATGTTGTAAATTTTATGTAGGCCTATGTATTATATGCATGAAAGTGTTAGGCTAGCTATCATGAAATCAGTAACACTTTACAATAAGGTTTCATTAGTTAAATTTGTTAACGTGAACTAATAATGAACTGCACTTCTACAGCATTTATTTATTGAGTTAATATTAATTTCAACATTTACTAAAACATTATTAAAATCAAAAGTTGTATTTGTTAACATTAGTTAATGCACCGACTGTGACATAACATGAACAAACAATTAACAGTTGTATTATTAACTAAGATTAACAAATCCAGTAACAAATGTGTTTGCTCATGGTTAGTTCATGTTATTAATACATGAATAATAAACAAATTAACCTTATTGTAAAGTGTCACTATGAAATCAAAGATATAAATTCCTTACAATTTTGAGTTGGACATGGACTTAAGATTTCATTTCACTGTATGTATTTCCCCAAGCTAATAACACTTGCAATGACCTTGGATAAAAACGAATTACATAAGAGTTATACTTTTTATTGTTGTTAAGCATAACTCGCATGCTGCCGCAACTTTTACAGTAGCATGGAAGGATAAATGTAACTTTTCCGTATTAGCTTAACGTTACCTTCTACCATAGACAGTATAAGCCTTCTACTCGGTAGATTGAAGATTCGCGGCGAACTGCTGTAGCGCTGAAAAGGAAACTCCGCCCACTTCACTTTTTTTTTGCTTCCGCCAAAAAATAAATACATAAATAATACTGCATTTTTAACGTTTCAGTGTAATTATTGAATGATTTAACCAAGTAAAGTTCATTCAAATATGCAAGAAAAAAAAAATAAGAAAAAAAAAGAGGAAAAAAAAAACAGCTAAACAGTCCGATTGATATTTTTAATTTTCCAAAGGCAAAAATGGAAATTATGTGACTTGAAAACAACAATCTATATTTCAACCATATAGTTCCTGAGTTAAAGAAAAAAAAAAAAAACTATACATTCCTTTATAATAGCACCACATTATGGCTGACTTTTACAAAATGAAAGACACAAAAACAAACATGATATATTTATATTATCTTATAATTAAATTTGTGTTATACTCAACTTAAATATAATTATAATATCATTATTATCTTACTATTGAAATTGCCTAACAGTTGAAATTTGAGCATTTAATTTTTTGTTGATTTGTACAGATCTGGACAAATAAGTTTGTGTTGACATGTATAACAAAGAAATAGCAGGCTGAATTTCAACTTCCATCATCAAATGGTTGCAGAATTATGAGAACATTTCTGTTATAGCACCACCTAGTGCTGGAATTTGACAATATTTTGTATGGCACCTCCAAACATAACAGGTTAATTAGTCAATGAGCCATTCCAAAAAAATCATTGTTCTGTTGAAATGTTTTTAATAATTATCACACAGAAAGATTTACTGAGTAACTGAGCAATAGTTTTATAGCCATTAAAGTGTTATTCTAATATAACAATCTACCCATTCAGTAACAAGGTCCTTTGGTAGATGCAGTCTATCATTCCATTTCTGATTCAGATTCCAATTCCAATTCCGCATCCTCAACACTGCAATCAAGGTCATATTAATACATTAATACAAGGTCATATTTTTTTTAGAAATCAGTTTTTACATAGAAAAGAGTAGTTTCTAAATCAACTACAGAAAATATGCACAGATGTGATAACTGATTAAAAAACATGTTCAAGGGTTAACAATTTAATATTATATGAAAGCACTAATTTCCAGCATGCAGTTATGCCAATGAAATAAATTACTTGGTGGAAGAATTGATTACTGTAATTATTAAAATATTATTATTTATTTAACATTTGAGTATTTTATCATATTGCTGTTTTATTAAAGCAATAAAACAATTAAGGCTGTGTGTTAGAGGGAACACGTCTTAGATGAGATCTAAGTGATAATACATGATGACAGGAAATATCTATGATTAATAAATACCTCAGCCATTGCTATCAGTTTTTTAAAGAAAAAAAAGATTAGCAAGTATGATAGAGTGGTTTAAAACTTATGACACTTACGACTCAAAATCCGTCAGCAACACAGGGCAATCTTGACCTAAACAAATTAAAATAAAACATGCATGTTTCAATGAGTAAAGAACTCAAACATGACAGTCATTTGTTAAGTATAATGTGAGCATCTTTGAATTCCTTGATATGTATTGGTTGTTGAAACAAGAACAACCTATGGCCTTTAATATTGAATGATGTTATGTAAAAAAAAATGTGTTTTTTTTTCTAATAGAAAAAGTGTACTTACTGAACAGGAACCTGTTTTGAAATATTTGGACATCAGCAACTATGAAGAAAGATATACAATATTCACTTACATTATGTGGGAATTCACTGCATCAGTCAGATGACAATGTTATACAACATTTGAGGAACAGTTTTCAGTCAACATTCCCACAGCGATGTGATTTCTCTCATTTATATATTTATAACAGGACATTATACAGTCTCTGTCTCCAATGTTGTGGTGAATTTAGCGGCTAATAAGCACTCCATCTCAAACTGTTCCATTATATAGATTTTATAGATTAAGTTGAGACAACACACTGTACTTGTACTTTTTGGTTGCTTACTGTAATACATTGTATCAGGCCACTGGGTAGATTTGATACAGATGAAAAGTTGGGTACAAATTTAGTACATTTAAAAAGCAGAATACTTCTTGACATTGTTATCTTACCTGTCTCTGATATTCTGCCCATGTGCTCTTCACAGAGTTTGTCCAGTTGTTTCTTCAGGTGAGATACAGATTTCTCTACATTCTCAAATGTCTGGATGTCATTAATCTTCCTGGGTGAGGCTGTGCGCTGAGTGAATGTAGAACAGGAAGCATAATTCTGCAATTGGACGAAAAAACAATAACTTTAAAACAAGAATCAACACTGAATCAAAAACACTGTCAAGATTTCATTCAAAATATTTTTCTTTACCTGGGAGAAATAAACGTGATCCTCAGTGTGTAAAAGTGGCTCCAGTTTACAAGTCTCCTCCTGTAGTTTAACAATCTCCTCCCGCAGTCTCTGTATGTGACTCTCTGCATCTCGTACTTCCTTGTTCTCCTGAGCTCTGATCTTCTCTCTCACCTCGGCTTGTTTGATCTGAATGGAGCGGATGATCTCAGTGAAGATTCGGTCACTGTGCTTCACTGCTGCCTGTGCAGAGCGCTGTCACAACACACACAACTTAGTCAGACAGATCATATACAGTATGTAGAGTAAACTATAAGGTAAGCCATTCATTGGTTGTCCTAAAAAATGTAAAGACAGAAAACATTGCTGCTTGTTTGTGTCACGAGGTCAAGGTTTTGCTGGTTAGCTTCAGTCCCTGCTGGTATGACACCATCTGACTGCATCTTGATGGCCATTTAATAATATCCAGCCTGATCCCATGATACAAACATAACTGTGCAGTGTACATACATTTATGCAAATTTCTAAAATATTGCAGGTTTAATGAGCATTACCTTATGAAAGTCCAAATTTTTCGTAGACTGCCGAATCTCCTTGTCTATGTCATTGGTTTGCTGACTGAAATCCCTCTTTTTTATTTTCAGTTCCTCCTGAGGATGAATTCACAATCAATAAGAATCCCGTAAATTTATGGAATTATGTGTCTATAAATCTGCAGTTCATTATTTTGTTTTTGCACGTTATATATATATATATATATATATATATATATATATATATATATATATATATATATATATATATATATATATATATATATATATACACATATACATACATACACGACACATATATACATAGAGAGAGAGAGAGAGATCTCTTACTGTACCTGTTTTTTTGCCATTTCAGCTGCAGCTGAGACTGTTTTATGTCCACTGTGCTGATTCCCCATACAAACTACACAAATACACTTCTGGTCATTGTAGCAGTAAATCTCCAGTGCTTTATGATGTTGAGGGCAGATCTGATGCTGTAGATTTGGTGAAGCTTTGACCAGCTTGTGTATTTTAAAAGCTTTAGACTCATAATGAGGACGAACATGAGTTTGGCAGTAAGAAGCCATACAAACCAAACAAGAATGGATGGCTTTTACTTTTCTTCCTTTGCAAACATCACACGTCACGTCTCCAGGTCCAGCTAGATCTTCCCTCTTCATTCCCTCTAAAATATCAGCAAGCACAGTGCTTCTGCTGAGAGCTGGTCTTTGGTTGAATGTTGTCCTGCATGTAGGACAGCTGTAAACACCTCTATGAACCTCCTGGTCCCAGCAGCTCTTAATACAGTCCATGCAGAAACTGTGCCCACAAGATGTAGTCACTGGATCCTTAAGCAGATTCAGACAGATCGGGCAGTTTAAAGGATTTTCAGTATCAAAGAGAGATTCTGCCATTTTTGGTGCTTTCAAACCTGTAGAATCACAGTAGTTTAGATTTTTTAAATCAGAATGAGAATGAAATGAAAATTAAAGTAAAAATAATGAATCGCTATTTCCTGCTCCTGCATGGACTTTTCTTAAGATTCAGAAACAGATTAAGTTCCACTATCTGCACTATACCATCCGAACAAGCACTATACATATAAATTTCAAATTCAAAAAACACATTTGCCCTACTGTAAACCTGCTGCTCAATTCTCAAAACACAAGAGCTTGACAAACGAGTTGAGATCCCATGTGGTATGCACAGTGTTGTCTGTGTTTGTCAGGTTCTCCCAGTAGTGGCAAAAGGTATTTTGTGTAGACCTACAACACAACAATTAAAACAACACAGCTATAACAAACTGCTAAGGTAGAGTGTGGAAAAAACACCTTTAATTTTTTAACCTATACACACAAAATACGTTTTTATTATTAGGCCTACCTCTTTCTAGGCCCAGTTAGTATCAGTCACTTCACTGTCAACGTGTTACTGGAGGAGATAATAAAATAACGCAAATGAACAAAAGAAATGGAACAGATTTATGTGTGCGCGATTCGGAGGAAGTGCTCAAACTGAACAGAAAAAAGTGCGCTGCTCTTAAAGGGGTAGTGCCCAATTCTGCCTGCAACAACCGAACACCATTGCTGCGTTCAAATAGGCTCTATGCACGAACGCTGCTGACGTATTTCCAGTAGAATCTCAGCCAGCATCTTTACTTCCGCATAGCGCGTTCGCGAAGTGTACTAGCGGCAAAACTTCCATAAAATTCATTTTCTCAGAAACGGAGACAACGATTTTAGAAACCGATTCGCTAGTCAGATTTTGCATGATATGAGAGAATACTCACCCTCAAAGTTGTCGACATAGCTCAAAATATATAATTTAAAGCCCTTCTCTTTCTTACTCTTAGGTGTGACAGCTAACTGCCTCACAATATTGTTATTTTTTTTTCTTCTCAGAATTGAGATATAAAGCAACAGCAGATGGGAAAAAAAGTCAGAACTGTGTGACATCGCAATCACCTTCTTCCTTTTTTTATTTCATGGCAGAACAGGATAGTGTAGACTAGCCTACTACACAAACAGCATCTGCACAAAACAATGCTGCCATATAACTTAACTTGCCTCTGCTGAGAGAGTATGGGAAAATACCCTTTATTTTATTTTTCACTTATGCACACAAACACACACTTTTATTACCTCTGGGCACATTACCCTGTAATACGTTTTTTAATTTAGTAGATAAATTCACTTGCAGTAGAGACAGACAGACTTACAACACGGCTGGCATTTCACAGGTGGTGGTGAGAGTGACACATGATATACATCAACAGAGGTATTGGCACAATTTCACCTGTAGTAAGTCAGGCTGGTCACTAGGAACATACAACAATCTTTGGAACATGAAAAAAAATTTTTTTGTTGAATGACAGTAATTTCTAAAAAATAATTGTTTACAGTTACATTCATTAACAGAGGTATTGGCACAATTTCACCTGTAGTACAGTAAACAATTTATTTTAGAAATTACTGTAATTTACCAAAAGTTTTTTTTTTTTTTTTTTTCATGTTCCAAAGATTGTAGTGTAGTGTACTGACCAGACTGACTTACTTCTGGTGAAATTTCCCAATACCTCCTTTTCATGTTTCCCTCCCTTCTCTGAGACTGGCAAGAGCAGCTTCCAAATCCCCAGTACTCATCTTGCTGGATCTGTCTGCAGATTTTGACAGTTAACCACCAGATCCTCCTGTCAACCCTCAAGGCCAAGGGCATCTGAGGTACTGCACTCCAATGGTTCAAGCCTTCCCTCTCAAGTAGGTCCTTCAGGGTGTCTTGGAGGGGTGAGGTGTCTACATCGCAACACCTAGCTACTGGGGTGCCTCAGGGCTCAGTGCTTGGACCACTTCTCTTCTCCAGCTACATGTCAGTCATCACTGTCATCTGTCATTCAGAAACATGTTTTTTTCCCATCACAGTTATGCTGATGACACACATCTCTACCTCTCATTCCAGCCAGATGATCCAGCGGTAGCTGCTCGCACCTCGGCCTGCCAGACAGACATTTCTTGCTGGATGAAGGACCACTACATTCAACTCACCCTTGCGAAGACAGAACTACTTGTGGTCTCGACCAACCCAACACTTCATCAACTTCTCCATTCAGCTAGGTTTGTCAACCATAACTCTTTCCAGGACAGCTAGGAACTTTGGAGTTGTGATCAGTTAAACTTCACAGACTGAACTGCCCGGTCCAGTAGATTTGCCTTGTACAACATTAGGAGAATCACTATTTCAATCTATATTTTAACCCATATGGTAAACTATATATTCCCTTGTTAGTGCGACCTCATGGCTGAATATCAACAAAACAAAAAGGGAAGAGAGGAGGCAGCAGAGACTGCGGCCGAGGCCACGCCCACAACCGAAGACAAACTCGAGGAGAACGGCCAGGCTGCCACGGAAACCAAAGAGGAGGAGCCAGCGGAGGAGGTGACCAATGAGACAACGGCACCTGAGGTGGAGGCGGAGCCAAAGCCAGAGGCAGAGCCTAAAGCGGAGGAGGAGCCTAAAGCAGAAGAGCCCGCCCAGGAAACAGAAGCCGCGCCCACAGAGGAGACAGGCTTGTTCGACTTCATGCAGCTCTGCACAGACCGATCGGCGGCTGACTTGAAGCAGTGCATGCCGGTTAGAAATTTTGTCCGACATGATCCAGCGCCGACGCCACGTGACTCTGACTTATGCCATCAAAGTACCGCGAGAGCGATTCGAGAGTAGCCGGAGAACTCAGCCAGCTTCTCAAGAGCACTGGGCTGCACGAGGGCTGATGACGACACAGCTGTTCCACAATTGGCCGGATTCACCGCATGACAATGATCACGTGTGTTTCATGTTTATTCGAACACCTCACAAATCAGTTGTTTTATAACAGTAAACACTCTTTTCATGTAGTTGTGATGTTATATTGTGTCATGTTTATCAAATTAAAACTGATTAAAAAATGTAGACTCCACTTCATTGATAGCTTAAGTTGAACTTTATTCTTGTTCAAACAGACGCTATATGAAGCAGTACATAAAGTATTGAATGAAAATGTCTCTGAAACATCTGTGTATTATTTGGCAAATATTGCATTTATTTCACTTCAGCTGTGGTAAAGTAGGCTATGCAAACACCAATGTGAGCGGTCACTACGGGAACCAGAAAGTGTCCGACTTAACGTCTCCGTTTGCAGCTCCTCCCCGCCTGCACGCGGCTACTCTCGCCGATCGGTTACATCCAAGCGGCAACCTCCCCGTCTCTCTCTTGAAACCAACACGGAAGTGAGTTAAGGGCCGTACACACCGGGACGAATATCGGCTCGCGTTATTCGCCAGCGTTTTTCAACGCGTTTTTTGTGTTCACACCCAAGCGATTTTCGCTGACGATGAGCCGAGTGAACATGCAAATTCATTCCATGACATTAGATGGCGCTTAATGTAAAACAGAAATATCCCGTTACACAAGGTCCATTTGCTCTGCAATACTACTCCATAACAGTTCTCTTTTATCAAGATTTTTGTAGTCACTGTCGCGTTTGTCATATAGTTCTTTATGTTCCGACACCAACGAGACCAGCAGCTCTACATTCATCTTGCCTTGCATCTTCCTCGTCTTATTTCTTCCCAGTGTAGACGCTACTTGGCGTTTATCTTCTTCGCCGTTACGTATGTGTGCTCGGCAAGACCGTTTTGTGTTTGAGCGCCCCCAAGTTGTGTTTTACTGTAACTTCAGAAGCTCCAAACACGTGAGCAAAAGCGCCAATCTCATTGGTCGGATAGTTTTTGACGCGGCGCGTCAAACCAAAAAAACGAACCCGAGGCGTTTTTTTAAAAATGACGCTTTTACGCGTGGCGTTTTTCGTGTCGATGTGCACACTCACATTGGCGTCCTTTGTTTAGTCACGAGGCGTTAAACGTCGGCGAATATCGCGCGCGAAATTCGTCCCGGTGTGAACAGGCCTTTAAACTGCAATTCGTTGACTGGCCGCTTGAGGCTGTTGTCAGAAGTGAGTCAAATCTGTATCTCCCCCATGTTAAAATGCCAAATTTTACAGCAGAAAAAAACGTGTTTAAAGCCTGGTGTCTGTATGTGGATTTGGTCTATACAGCTAATTTTGCCCTTCATAACAACTGTGAGGGGGGTGAATTATTTTATAACTTTAGTTGATTAATATTTAAATTTAAGGGTGTGGCCAAGCCACTTGAGTGACAGATGGATTGCCGCTGTCAGTGCTAGCCGTTTGTCTGCTGTTACTAGCCGTCACTTCACCTCAGCAATGTTAGCTGCTGAACTTGCCATCTCTGCAGTGTTTGTGCTTTTTTTCGGGATTATTATTTCATACAATTTAATACTTGGGTAACGTTACAAAGCCCACGTCTTTGGATTCCGTCGTTATCGTTCGAGAGAACAAGCAGCGCTGTATTTCAGTTGTTTTCCTCTGTGAACATGCACTAATGGATGTCTGACAATTTCGTTGCTTTTTGGGGTTTTCAAATTTAAAACGTCAATAAATGCTCGTTCGTTCTGCTCCCATGGAACAGATGGATTATAATATGCTTATGTAAGTTACCGTCAGATGAAATCATGCAGGCGTCGGCGCTTTCTCCGTCCGTGCAATAAATGCACATGAATGAGCGCGGATTTTCTAGCGCATTTATTTGCACTTCAAAGGCAATATATCTATGGTTTAACGGTTAAACCATAACCCATTTGAGAGACGGCCAACATCAGAATTTGAAATGGACTGAATAAGCTCTCTACGAACTTGAGCGATGCCGCGCTGACGGACCATGAAAGAGTGACGGACATGTATGCACATAAATCACTGTCATACACAAACACTCTCGAAGTAATACACAGTCTCACTTGTAGCCATGTCTTTTAACTATTATAATATTTCGAAGGGCAAAAATAGGAACGTTTAATTGGCTTTACATCATCAGCTAACTCGATCACGTCGAGCTAGGTGATTTCAGATAGCCAGGCTCCTCAGCTCCACTCACGCCCCGCCTGTTGTCTATTTTCTGTTATCCGGGAGTGATGCAAGGCCAAGATGGCGACGGCCGGCTCCGCCCACTTTAGGCTTCAAAAATGCTCTTCAGAAACCTACGGGTGACGTCACGGACACTACGTCCATATTTTTTTACAGTCTGGTTACATCCATAGACAGTAAAAGAAATGGACACAGCGACCCCATTGGAACTCAATTGAGACAAGTGAAGCCCATTTTCAGCGATTTCTTAGCACTTCCTTTCCTGACGCGCAGACTCAAACCGAGCAAGGCGTTACACGGACCACGTGAGCAACCCGTCTGCCTTCTAGTAGCTGTGCCAAGAGAAATCTGAATCATTCCCTTCCGAATCTTGCAGAGACGGAGAGTGTGAGTAGGAGCTGTCCATAAGCTTGGAGCAGGAGAAACTTTTGCTAGGTATTCTGATTAATTATATTGTCATTTTGCCTCCACGTCCCCCCGATTGCCCGTGAGCTTCTCCTCCCGTCTATACGGTAATCTCTCTAGTGTGCGACAGAGAGTCGCGTGGTTATGACGCAATCGTTAGCCTACTTTTACAAAAACTGCTTCTACGGGTCCATAACATAAGCTACAAGGTAATGGAGCATTTTATACATTGTCGTGTATCTTTAGAAATAAATAATGGACAAATGGAGTCTTTAAACGCCTCAGATGTAAAGTTACTCGCTGTCAAAGTGACGCCAAAATGAATGGGAGTCAATGGGATGCTAACGCAAGTGAAGTTCTGCTACAAGATGTCGGCACCCGGCCGACTTCAACTTCCGGTCGACTTCCTTCCCGCCTGGTTACATCCAGCCGCAGCCGATGTCGAAATCGGACGAAAGCCCCACCCCTGCTGAAGAGACCACGCCCACCACAACCTCGGAGCCGGCTACAGAGTGACCTCACTTCTCTGTGGCAACCTAGACTGTTTATCTTTATCCTTTTTTTTCTTTTCTTTTTGAAATTGAAATATATATATATATATATATATATATATATATATATATATATATATATGAGACTTGAGCCACAATCTTAGTTACAGCAATACTACAGAGAATGCAAGTTCTTTTACCACCTTTGCTGATAACGGTCACTATTCAGTGGTGTGTTCCTGACCCTAGTCAGTCCATGGTGCCGCACGTCAAGAGCGTTGTTGGGAATGGGGCCTGTAATGCTCTGTGTATGGATTGATGACTGATGGATTTTCCGCCTCAGAGGAAAAGCAGTGGATGGAAGAGCGTGGCTCCCTGTTCACAAACTTTTCAGTCATTTTTCTCTTTTAAACTTCATCCGATCCTTGATTTTTCAGGGCTGATGAGTGAAATGACAAATTGTCCTCTTAGGAGTTGGTTAAAGGACAATGTAAAAAAAAAAAAAAAAAAAAACTTTTTAAAAAGTGTTTAAATAGCTCTACATTCCAATTTTTAGCCCTGAAAACTGTAGGGTGTCAGAAGATCTGGGCGAGTGAATATAGGTTTTAGTCTTAGTCTGTTTTTAATGATGTTTTACAGTTTTAATCAGATCTACATTTCAAAGTTTAGGACAAAGGGGAATTAAACCACTGCTTTTATCAAATATATATTTTTGTTCTTAAGTCTCTGTACATACATTTTCTGACTCTTTATTTTGCTAACATTTCCAAGTGTTAATAAGATGTTGTACGATTAGGCCAAATAAATGTTTGACCCCCCTTGTGTTTGTTTGTTTTTCTGAAATGATTTTTTTTTTTTTTTATTAAAAATATCAAACACCTTCATTATTACAAAGAACATGTTTTGAATTGAACAAAGAATTGTGATGCACATTTAGCTGACTGACATTCAAGATCTTTCAGACGAAAAAAAGGATGTTAATTCACACGAAAAAACTGAAAGACAGAAATGTCCAAGTATTACATGCTATCACATTATTAAAGGTATAATTTACCCATTTTTGGGCGAATTAAATGATTTCCCTCATATTGTATGCATTTATACTACTGTGGAACAAAAAATATGTACTTTTTTTTTATATGACATGTTTTTACAATTCTTTAACATTAAAATAAGTCAAGCAAGCTTAACTCGTTTTTTTTTAAGTTAGTTTAATGTAATTTAAGTTTAAATGACTTAAACAACCAAGTTGCAATTTTATTTTTATTTTTTTGTGTACAAGGTCTGTTTTTTTCTGTCCAAGTCAATGAAGTCCAGCATTCTTCAGAATATCAGCTCTTGAGTTCCACAGAAGACAAGTTTGGAATGACATGAGAACGTTAGAATTTACTATAAATGATGATCATATCTTTTACAAGCTTTCAAACACTGATTTTTTTTGACTGAAAAAAATCATGTTTTGATCAAGATTGGTGCATTTTCTCCATGGCTCATTCCATCAGGATTTCTTCTCTTCTCTAAGTCAAATAAACACTCCACAAAAGAGTCCAAAAGCAGCAGGTACAAACCTCAGATGCTGAAAGTTCTAGAAGGTGTACAAGTTAATAACTCATCAGTCTTTTCTACACCTGATGCTTCCTGCAGATGTATTAGTATTGTTGAGTTTTTGTTTTTTTTCATAATGACAGTTAAAATTAAATGAACGTTGATATTCCTGGTAATTAAGTGGAAGTTTGTCCCACTTAAAGGGATAGATCACCCAAAAATGAAAATTCTGTCATCATGTATACTCGCCCTCAAGTTGTTCCAAACCTGTCAACTGTCTGGTTGACAACATTCTTTAAAATATCGTCCACATATCTTCAACAGAAGAAAGAAACTCATACAGGTTTGGAACAACATGAGGGTGAGTAAATGATGACAGCATTTTTATTTTTGGTTGAACTATCAGTTTAAGATCCTGTAGGATGAAAGAACCTAAAAGTGTTTTACCCTTGTGTTCAGATTACGACACCAACACAACAAATATTAAATCACTTTCTCTAAATCTGTGAATATGGAGTAGCTTGTTCTTTATCTTGCATTTTATTAGTACTAATACAGCAGTGAATGGAGTTCAAATGGTTTTGTGATCACACTAGCGTGTCCTCAGAGAGTGTTGCCCTGCTGCTCTTGATGGGTCAGGTTAGTTACTGCATTTTTATGGGTTTTTAATGTTTGAGTGGAATTATTGGCCGTGTTTTACCCAAGTGAAGTTCATTCAGATATGCAAGAAAAAACAGCTAAACAGTCCCATTGTTACGAAGATATTTTTAATTTTCCAAAGGCAAAAATGGAAATTATGTGACTTGAGAGCAACACAACAATCTATATATTTCAACCATATATACATTCCTTTATAAAATTTTTACAAAATTTGAAGACACTAAAACAAATATATTTATATTATCTTATAATCATATTTGTGTTATACTCAACTTAAATATAATTATAATATCATTATTATCTTACTATTGAAATGGCCTAACAGTTGAAATTTGAGCATTTAATATTTTGTTGATTTGTACAGATGATCTCTGGACAAATAAGTTTGTGTTGACACATGAATAACAAAGAAATAGCAGGCTGAATTTCAACTTCCATCATCAAATGGTTGCAGAATTACGAGAACATTTCTGTTATAGCACCACCTAGTGCTGGAATTTGACAATATTTTGTATGGCACCTCCAAACATATAGGTTAATAAGTCAATGAGCCATTCCAAAAAATCCATTGTTCTGTTTAAATGTTTTTCATAATTATCACACAAAAAGATTTACTGAGTAACTGAGCAATAGTTTTATTGCCATTTAAGTGTTATTCTAATATAACAATCTACCCATTCAGTAACAAGGTCCTTTGGTAGATGCAGTCTATCATTCCATTTCTGATTCCGATTCCAATTCCGAATCCGTATCCTCATTACTGCAATCAAGGTCATATTAATACAAGGTCATATTATTTTAGAAATCAGTTTTTTACATAGAAAAGAGTAGTTGCTAAATCAACTACAGAAAATATGCACAGATGTGATAACTGATTAAAAAACATTAAAACATTAAAGCTGACAAACAGGCTTTACGGTTCAAGGGTTAATTAAACACATAACCACAAACCATTAAGACATAACCACAAAACAATTTAATATTATATGCATGCACTAATTTCCAGCATGCAATTATGCTAATGAAATAAATTACTTGGTGGAAGAATTGATTACTGTTATTATTAAAATATTATGTATTTAACATTTGTGTATTTTCTCATATTGCTGTTTTATTAAAGCAATAAAACAATTAAGGCTGTGTGTTAGAATGAACATTCTTAGATGAGATCTAAGTGATAATACATGATGACAGGAAATATCTATGATTAATAAATACCTCAGCCATTGCTATCAGTTTTTTAAAGAAAAAAAAAAAAGATTAGCAAGTACGATAGAGTGGTTTAAAACTTATGACACTTACGACTCAATATCTGTCAGCAACACAGGGCAATCTTGACCTAAACAAATTAAAATAAAACATGCATGTTTCACTGAGTAAAGAACTCAAACATGACAGTTATTTGTTAAGTATAATGTGAGCATCTTTGAACAACCCATGGCCTTTAGTATTGAATGATGTTATGTCAAAAAAAAATTTTTTTTTTTTTTTTTTTTTTCTAATAGAAAAGTGTACTTACTGCTCTGGAACCTGTTTTGAAATATTTGGACATCAGCAACTATGAAGAAAGATATACAATATTCACTTACATTATGTGGGAATTCACTGCATCAGTCAGATGACAATGTTATACAACATTTGAGGAACAGTTTTCAGTCAACATTCCCACAGCGATGTGATTTCTCTCATTTATATATTTATAACAGGACATTATACAGTCTCTGTCTCCAATGTTGTGGTGAATTTAGCGGCTAATAAGCACTCCATCTCAAACTGTTCCATTATTATATATATTTATTTTTTTATTTTTTATTTAACCTTTATTTAACCAGGAAAGTCCCATTGAGGTTAAAAACCTCTTTTTCAAGGGAGTCCTGGCCAAGAGGCAGCAAAAACACAATCAATTACATTTATAAAAGTTATACAACACAAATAATTAAAAACATTTACAATTTAAACAGGTCATTTCAGGTATTTATAGATTAAGTTGAGACAACACACTGTACTTGTACTTTTTGGTTGTTTACTGTAATACATTGTATCAGGCCACTCGGTAGATTTGATACAGATGAAAAGTTGGGTACAAATTTAGTACATTTAAAAAGCAGAATACTTCTTGACATTGTTATCTTACCTGTCTCTGATATTCTGCCCATGTGCTCTTCACAGAGTTTGTCCAGTTGTTTCTTCAGGTGAGATACAGATTTCTCTACATTCTCAAATGTCTGGATGTCATTAATCTTCCTGGGTGAGGCTGTGCGCTGAGTGAATGTAGAACAGGAAGCATAATTCTGCAATTGGACGAAAAAACAATAACTTTAAAACAAGAATCAACACTGAATCAAAAACACTGTCAAGATTTCATTCAAAATATTTTTCTTTACCTGGAAGAAATAAACGTGATCCTCAGTGTGTAAAAGTGGCTCAAGTTTACAAGTCTCCTTCTGTAGTTTAACAATCTCCTGCCGCAGCATCTGTATGTGACTCTCTGCATCTCGTAATTCCTTGTTCTCCTGAGCTCTGGTCTTCTTTCTCACCTCGGCTCGTATGTTCTGAATGGAGCGGATGATCTCAGTGAAGATTCGGTCACTGTTCTCCACTGCTGCCTGTGCAGAGCGCTGTCACAACACACACAACTTAGTCAAACTCCTGACACACTGACATGACAGATCATATACAGTATGTAGAGTAAACTATAAGGCAAGCCAATCATTGGTTGTCCTAAAAAGTGTAAAGACAGAAAACATTGCTGCTTGTTTGTGTCACGAGGTCAAGGTTTTGCTGGTTAGCTTTAGCCACTGCTGGTATGACATCTGACTTCATCCTGATGGCCATTTAATAATATCCAGCCTGATCCCACGATACAAACATAACTATGCAGTGTACATACATTTATGCAAATTTTTTACATTTTCCAGGTTTAATGATCATTACCTTATGTAAGTCCAAATTTTTCGTAGACTGTCGAATCTCCTTGTCTATGTCATTGGCTTGCTGACTGAAATCCCTCTTTTTTATTTTCAGTTCCTCCTAAGGATGAATTCACAATCAACAAGAATCCTGTTCTTTATGGAATCAGTTTATTTGTATTTGTACATAAATCTGCTGTTCATTATTTTGTTTTTGCACGTTCTATACACAGTGGGGAGAACAAGTATTTGATACACTGCCGATTTTGCAGGTTTTCCTACTTACAAAGCATGTAGAGGTCTGTAATTTTTATCATAGGTAAACTTCAACGGTGAGAGACGGAATCTAAAACAAAAATCCAGAAAATCACATTGTATGATTTTAAAATAATTAAGTCGCAGTTTATTGCATGACATAAGTATTTGATCACCTACCAACCAGTAAGAATTCCGGATCTCACAGACCTGTTAGTTTTTCTTTAAGAAGCCCTCCTTTTCTCCACTCATTACCTGTATTAACTGCACCTGTTTGAACTCGTTAGCTGTATAAAAGACACCTGTCCACACACTCAATCAAACAGACTCCAACCTCTCCACAATGGCCAAGACCAGAGAGCTGTGTAAGGACATCAGGGATAAAATTGTAGACCTGCACAAGGCTGGGATGGGCTACAGGACAATAGGCAAGCAGCTTGGTGAGAAGGCAACAACTGTTGGCGCAATTATTAGAAAATGGAAGAAGTTCAAGATGACAGTCAGTCTCCCTCGGTCTGGGGCACCATGCAAGATCTCACCTCGTGGGGCATCAATGATCATGAGGAAGGTGAGGGATCAGCCCAGAACTACACGGCAGGACCTGGTCAATGAACTGAAGAGAGCTGGGACCACAGTCTCAAAGAAAACCATTAGTAACACACTACGCCGTCATGGATTAAAATCCTGCAGCGCACGCAAGGTCCCCCTGCTCAAGCCAGCGCATGTCCAGGCCCGTCTGAAGTTTACCAATGACCATCTGGATGATCCAGATGAGGAATGGGAGAAGGTCATGTGGTCTGATGAGACAAAAATAGAGCTTTTTGGTCTAAACCAAAAAGAGTTTTGGTCTGGGGCCATGTATCGCGAGATCTTGGCCAACAACCTCCTTCCCTCAGTAAGAGCATTGAAGATGGGTCGTGGCTGGGTCTTCCAGCATGACAACGACCCGAAACACACAGCCAGGGCAACTAAGGAGTGGCTCCATAAGAAGCATCTCAAGGTCCTGGAGTGGCCTAGCCAGTCTCCAGACCTGAACCCAATAGAAAATCTTTGGAGGGAGCTGAAAGTCCGTATTGCCCAGCGACAGCCCCAAAACCTGAAGGATCTGGAGGAGGTCTGTATGGAGGAGTGGGCCAAAATCCCTGCTGCAGTGTGTGCAAACCTGGTCAAGAACTACAGCAGGGGTGTCAAACTCAGTTCCTAGTGAGCCACAGCCTTCAGAGTTTAGCTTAAACCCTAATTAAACACACCTGATCAGCTAATCAAGTCCTTCAGGCTTATTTGAAAACTGCAGGTGTGTGTGCTGAAGCAGGGTTGGAACAAAACTCTGTAGGGCTGTGGCCCTCCAGGAACTGAGTTTGACACCTGTGAACTACAGGAAACGTATGATCTCTGTAATTGCAAACAAAGGTTCTGTACCAAATATTAAGTTCTGCTTTTCTGATGTACCATATACTTATGTCATGCAATAAAATGCAAATTAATTGCTTAAAAATCATACAATGTGATTTTTCTGGATTTTTGTCACTCACAGTTGAAGAGAACCTATGATAAAAATTACAGACTTCTACATGCTTTGTAAGTGGGAAAACCTGCAAAATCGGCAGTGTATCAAATACTTGTTCTCCCCACTGTATAAACACATACACGCGACACATATATACAGAGAGAGAGAGAGAGAGACATCTTACTGTACCTGTTTTGTTGCCATTTCAGCTGCAGCTGAGACTGTTTTATGTCCACTGTGCTGATTCCCCATACAAACTACACAAATACAATTCTTGTCATTGTAGCAGTAAATCTCCAGTGCTTTATGATGTTGAGGGCAGATCTGATGCTGTAGATTTGGTGAAGCTTTGACCAGCTTGTGCATTTTAAAAGCTTTAGACTCATAATGAGGACGAACATGAGTTTGGCAGTAAGAAGCCATACAAACCAAACAAGAATGGATGGCTTTTACTTTTCTTCCTTTGCAAACATCACACGTCACATCTCCAGGTCCAGCTAGATCTTCCCTCTTCATTCCCTCTAAAATATCAGCAAGCACAGTGCTTCTGCTGAGAGCTGGTCTTTGGTTGAATGTTGTCCTGCATGTAGGACAGCTGTAAACACCTCTATGAATCTCCTGGTCCCAGCAGCTCTTAATACAGTCCATGCAGAAACTGTGCCCACAAGATGTAGTCACTGGATCCTTAAGCAGATTCAGACAGATCGGGCAGTTTAAAGGATTTTCAGTATCAAAGAGAGATTCTGCCATTTTTAGTGCTTTCAAACTCAGTGGAAAATTCACTGTAGAATAACAGGAGTTAGGATTCTTTTTTAAAATCAGAATGGGAATGAAATGAAAATGAAAGTAAAAATAAATTTCCTGCTCCTGGACTTTTCTTAAGTTTCAGAAACAGATTAAGTTTCACTATCTGCACCATACCATCCCAACAAGCACTATACATATAAATATCAAATTCAAAAAACACATTTGCCCTACTGTAAACCTGCTGCTCAATTCTCAAAACACTCTAACACAAGAGCTTGACAAACAAGTTGAGATCCCATGTGGTATGCACAGTGTAGTCTGTGTTTGTCAGGTTCTCCCAGTAGTGGTAAAAGGTATTTTGTGTAGACCTACAACACAATTAAAACAACACAGCTATAACAAACTGCTAAGGTAGAGTGTGGAAAAAACACCTTTCATTTTTTAACCTATACACACAAAATACATTTTTATTATTACCTCTTTCTTGGCCCAGTTAGTATCAGTCACTTCACTGTCAACCGTGTTACTGGAGATAATAAAATAACGCAAATGAGCAACAGAAATGGAACAGACTTATGTGTGCGCGAATCGGAGGAAGTGCTCAAACTGACCAGAAAAAAAGTGTGCTGCTCTTAAAGGGGCAGTGCCCAATTCTGCCTTCAACAACCCGAACACCATTGCCGCGTCACTCACGAATTTATTTATTTTTACAGTCAGACAATGAGCTGAGGTAACGTGACGGCTAACAGACAGCAGACAAACGGCTAATGATGGTTAAAAGTACTTTTCCTGCCTCTATGTATTAATGTTCATGGGTAGCCTAAATGGGTTCCATTCAGACCTTAACATTAAATATTTTACTGTTGTGTCAACAAGATTCAACAAGACATTTTCACCTGGCTGTACTCAATGTTTAGACCTGTTGTGGTATTTATGCAAATTAGCACATACGTAATTAGATTATGCAAGTTTGTCCATGTTAACAAACAATTTCAAAAAACTTGTAATACATTTTTTTTGTTTGTCTTGATACAAGTAATCAACTCAGTAATTTTCATGGTGATATCTAAAGGTTAATTTTTTTTTACCATATTCATGTAAGAAAAAGAATGAATAGGCGTATGAATAGGCTATATTTGGGTCTTTCTCAAAACTTTCCCCAATTGGGATTCTTTGGGGCTTTTTTTCCCTTACTCGGGACATATTGAGGATACAAAATCAGTTGAGTTTGCTTCTGTTGCAATTTGTTCAACCTTTTTTCATAAAATGACTGGACTAGTAGTACAGTAAACAATTTATTTTAGAAATTACTGTAATTTAGCTAAAGTTTTTTTTTGTTTTTTTGTTGTTTTTTTTCTCATGTTCCAAAGATTATAGTATGTTCCTACTGACCCATAGACAGTATAAGAAATGGACACAGCGACCCCATAGATTTCAACGGAGAAAAGTGAAGTCAATTAGTAGCACTCACTCCTGATGGCTGAGCGTAGAGAAATCTGAATCATTCCCTTCCGAATCTTGCAGAGACGGAGAGCGTGAGTAGGAGCAACTTTATGACTCTCTATGGGCTTCTCCCTTGACTTTATCGGTCTTTATGCCTACACGTCCCCCCGATTGCCTGCGAGCTTCTCCTCCTGTCTATACGGTAATTTCTCTACTGTACGACAGAGAGTCGCGTGGTTACGACGCAATCGTTAGCCTATTTTTACAAAAACTGCTTATACGGGGCCATAACGTAAGATACAAGGTAATGGAGCCTTTTATACATTGTCGTGTTTCTTTAGAAATAAACAATGGATAAATAGAGTCTTTAAACGCCTCAGATGTAAAGATATTCGCTGTCAAAGTGACGCCAAAATGAATGGGAGTCAATGGGATGCTAACAGCAGGTGATGGCTTGCTAACCAACGGCAGCCCCCAGGGAAGGTATGCTTTCCGGGTGCTGGATTACCCCCTTGTACTGACCAGACTGACATACTTCAGGTGAAATTTCCCAATACCTCCTTTTCATGTTTCCCTCCATTCTCTGAGACTGGCAAGAGCAGCTTCCAAATCCCCAGTACTCATCTTGCTGGATCTGTCTGCAGATTTTGACACAGTTAACCACCAGATCCTCCTGTCAACCCTCAAGGCGAAGGGCATCTGAGGTACCACACTCCAATGGATCAAGTCTTTGTGGTGTCTTGGAGGGATGAGGTGTCTACGTAAATCCAGACAAGACAGAGGTACTACTTATCGGTTCAAAAAACCGCCCACAAAACCTCTCACAATACAACTTTAACATAGTAAGATGTCCTGTTACTTTATCCTCTACAGTAAAAGACCTGGGTGTTATACTAGATTGCAACCTGTCTTTTGAAAATCATATTTCATATGTTACAAAAACAGCCTTTTTCCACCTTAGAAACATTGCTAAGCTACGTAATATGCTATCAGTTTCTGATGCAGAAAAGTTAGTTCATGTATTCATGACCTCGAGACTAGATTACTGTAATGCTTTATTAGCTGGTTGTCCTGCATCCTCAATAAACAAGCTACAGTTAGTCCAAAATGCAGCCACTAGAGTTCTTAGTAGATCAAGAAAATATGATCATATAACACCGATTTTATCATCACTACATTGGTTACCTATAAAGTTCCGTTTTAATTATAAGGTATTGCTACTGACTTATAAAGCCCTAAACAGCTTAGCTCCAGTCTATTTAACGGATCTTCTATCGCCCTATAATCCATCGCGCTCTTTAAGATCACTAAATTCGAGGCTTTTGGTCATACCTAGGATATCCAGATCCACCAAAGGAGGGAGAGCATTTTCACATTTAGCTCCAAAACTCTGGAATAGCCTTCCTGATACTGTTCGTTGCTCAGACTCGCTCTCCCAGTTTAAAACTTAAAGACGCATCTCTTCAGCCAGGCATTCATATAATATTTTTAATCTTACAGTTCAAACTACAATCCGGCCTCTAGTTCATAAACGCCAGAGGAGAACTGGCCCCCGACTGAGCCTGGGTTCTCCCAAGGTTTTTTTTTCTCCATTAGGTCACCTGATGGAGTTTCAGGTCACCATTAGGTCACTTGATGGAGTTTTTCGGTTCCTCCTTGCCACTGTTGCCTTTGGCTTGCTCAGTTGGGGATATTTTGGGGATATTTAATTTAATTTTATCAATCAATAAATTCCACTAGAAACAAACCTTGTTGTATTATTTTAATTTAATACTGTGAAGCTGCTTTGATACAATCTGTATTGTGAAAAGCGCTATACAAATATACTTGACTTGACTTGACCTAGCTACTGGGGTGCCTCAGGGCTCAGTGCTTGGACCACTTCTCTTCTCCAGCTACATGTCAGTCATCACTAGGATCTGTCATTCAGAAACATGTTTTTTCCTATCACAGTTATGCTGATGACACACATCTCTACCTCTCATTCCAACCAGATGATCCAACGGTAGCTGCTCGCACCTCGGCCTGTCTGACAGACATTTCTTGCTGGATAAAGGACCACTACATTCAACTCACCCTTGCGAAGACAGAACTACTTGTGGTCTCGACCAACCCAACACTTCATCAACTTCTCCATTCAGCTAGGTTTGTCAACCATAACTCCTCCCAGGACAGCTAGGAACCTTGGAGTTGTGATCAGTTAAACTTCACAGACTGAACTGCCCGGTCCAGTAGATTTGCCTTGTACAACATTAGGAGAATCACTATTTCAATCTATATTTTAACCCATATGGTAAACTATATATTCTCTTGTTGTAGTGCCACCTCATGGCTGACTATCACAAAATTTGAAAACAACACAAATATAATACATTTCATTATAATCCGTTGAAATTAGAGGATTTATTATTATTATTTTTACATTTTTTGAACATTTACAATTTTTTGTACAGATGATCTTTGGAACAAAAGGATGTGTTACCATATCTATGACAAAGAAAAAGAACACTGAACTTTAACTCCAATCATCAAATGGTTGCAGAATTATGTGAACATTTCTGTTATAGCACCACCTAGTGCTAGAATTTGACAATATTTTGTGTGGCTCCTCCAAACAAGTCATTGCTCAATTCGTATGTTTTGGAAGATTATTCACAACACAAAAGCATGTCTTTTCTCTGTAGCTATGTGTGCAACGGTGTTAAATGTAACGGACTAGGGGAAAAAATAATCTAAAAGGTACCGTTATTTAAAAATTTAGTTTTTAAAGCCATATTACTAATTATAATATATAATATGTAATGTAATCTACCCATATGAGGTTCATCTCCAATGTTGGTGTCTTGTAACCTTTTATTGTACTCTAGGAAAAAAGAATGATGATGTCCAGATGTTTTTAAGTGTTGTCAAATTATGTGTGAAACTGTCTCCATCTATCCATATATGTAGTCATCATCACAACTGTCCCTGCAATCAAAGTTCACATTTTAGTGGGCAAGCTTACATGAGAAATTATTAGATTGTTGCTAAATCAACTAAAGAGCAAATGTGCACAATCACTACTGTCCAAATTTTGGGATCTGCAATATTTTTGTTTTTGAAAAAATTTAATTTGACCAAGGCTTAATTTAGTTGGTAATTTATTTTAGGCTTCATTTATTTGATAAACATCTCAGCCATTTCAATCAAAACAAATCACATTTTTAGAAATGTTTTATTTATATTTTTTTAACTTAATAAAAACACTTACCAAATCTGCACTTCCATCCCTACTTCCATCTCCGAGTGGTAAACTAGATTTTAAAAAATGAAACATGGAAAGAGCTCAAATAACATGACAGTTAAGTGCTGAAAACAAGTATAATGTGAGCCTGTTTTCTAAGTAGTGTTTATTGAAAACTTTTGCCACAACAAAAAGAACAAGAACCAAAGAATAAGAAATTAAGAGAATAAACTGGCTAAAATATAATAATATTAAAGGACCTATATGTACGGATTTTCATGTGTAAGGACTTTTACCCGCTCTCCCAAGAGCCTCTCTTCCGCTCTATGACACATGAAACGAAGAACAAAAAAGAACGTCGCTGTGAGTATTGAATCTTTTTTTTTTTCTATAGAAAAAGGTACTTACTGCTCTGGGACCTTTCGGTTTCATTGAATATTTGGACATCAGCCACTACAAAGACAAACACACATTATTCGCTTACATTGTGAGATTTCTCAGAATAAATGTATGAAGACTGAACTGCCAAACTAAAAAGGCTGAATGACACGTGAAATGTTATTTCACCTTTGTTAAATATTCTGTCCATGTGCTCTTCACAGACTTCATCCAGTTGGCTTTTCAGCTCTGAGAGAGATTGTTCTAATTTCTCAAATGTCAGGTTAGTAACATCTTTGGATGAAATTGTAACATTTTGAATGCATTGTAACATTCCAGAAGAGAAAAAGCAATTCTGCAATTGTAAGAAAAAACAAAGAATTAAAAAAAAAAATCTTACAAAATCAACAGTGCCGAATTTCATTAAAAATAACCATCCTCTAGATATTTTTTTCCACCACCTGGAAGAAATTAACGTGATCCTCAGTATGTAAAAGTGGCTCCACTTTACAATTCTCCTTCTGTAGTTTAACAATCTCCTTCTCTAGTCTCTGTATGTGACTCTCTGCATCTCGCACTTCCTTGTTCTCCTGAGCTTTGATCTTCTCTCTCACCTCAGCTTGTATGTTCTGAATGGAGCGGATGATCTCGGTGAAGATTCGGTCACTGTTCTCCACTGCTGCCCGTGCAGAGCGCTGTCACAACACACACAAAACACTTGGTCAAACTCCTGACACATTGTACCAGGAAACCATTTGTAAAAATTGATAACACCTCAACAAGGTCCCATTAGTTAATGCATTAACTAACATAGGAATACATTTGTTACAAAATGTATTAGTCTTTGTTAACCTTATCCTTTATAGACAGGATCATATGGTAAGCCATTCATAGGTCCTACAAAGTGAAAACAGTGGCACTTCATGTATATGGAAATGAACTCTATTGTTACTATTTATTTGTTATCAGCAATAGGAACTTGCCTCATCTTTTTCAAACCCTCATATACCCCTTTTCCACCAAGGGCTGGTGCCGGTTCGGAGCCGGTGCCTACTCACGAAACAGTTCTTTGTGTTTCGACAGCCAAAGAACTGGTTCTCGGCCCGGAAAAATTGGTTCCAAAGCGGCACCAACTCTTTGCTGGACTAGAACCGTTCTTTTACCACGTCATACTTACGCCGGGGGCTGGGGCGGGGTTATTGTCGAACTTCTTCTCGAACATAACCTCCGTCTATAGTAATCCAGACGAGCAGCACAAATGTGTTCTAAACGTCTTCTTCTGACCCCAATATAGGATCTTCTGACCCCAATATAGTTCAGTGTCAGGGTCTTCTGACCCTGAAATTCAGCCGGCTCCTTTGTTTCCTGTCTGCCATTATTGGACAAACTGATTAATCCAGGCGTGTCTGATTATTGTTGTTGTGACTACTGAGGTCAGGCACACCTGGATTAATCAGTTTATCCAATAATGGCAGACAGGAAACAAAGGAGCCGGCTGAAGTTCAGGAAGTAGTGCAGCTAGGCATAAAGCCAATTGAGTTGATGGGTATATTTTTTTGGAAGTCCATCAAAGCCTATCCATCCGAGATAAAAGTGCTTGAAACAGCTCCGAGGGGTTAATAAAGGCCTTCTGGAGTGAAGCGATGCGTTTGTGTAAGAAAAATATCCATATTTAAAACTTTATCGACTAAAATCACTAGCTTCCGGCAGACGGCCGTACGCAAGTCGACTTACGCCAAAAGAGTAACACTTGGCGATGTATGATGTACGCCTCTCGCTGTTCAAACAGGGCTAGGAAACCGCACTTGACATTACGTTGTGTGTCAAGTTCAAGGGTTACTCTTTTGGGGTAAATCGACTTGCGTATATAGAAGCTAGTTATTTTAGTCGATTAAGTTTTAAATATGGATATTTTTCTTACACAAACGCATCGCTTCACTTCAGAAGGCCTTTATTAACCTCCCAGAGCAGTGTGGAGCACTTTTATCATGGATGGATAGGCTTTGATGGACTTTCAAAAAAATAGACCCATTGACTCCCATTATAAAGCTTGGAAGAGCCAGGACATTTTTTAATACAACTCTGATTGTATTCGTCTGAAAGAAGAATATGATATACACCTAGGATGGCCTCAGGGTGAGTAAATCATGGGCTAATTTTCATTTTTGGGTGAACTATCCCTTTAAGGGTGATTTATACTTCTGTGTCGGACCTTAGCCGTATCCTCTACGCTGTAGACTAAGCGTGGGTTTTCATTTATACTTCTGCGCCGTTGTCCGCGTTGACGTGTAATTACACATGCGCATGTGAAACCCGAGGGAGGGGTTCTAGCAGACCAATCACAGCAATTGTGGTCCGCGTAGAATTGACGCATTGTTACATTTTTGGAGAGGTGCACGTCAGGGTACGCTGAAGGCTACACGTGCTACACAACACCTACGACGTAGCTACAGAGTGAGTTCGATGCAAAAGTATAAATTGGGCTTTAGTCCTACCTTATGAGAGACCACAGCTTCCTTGAACTTCAGAACCTCCTTGTCCATGTCATTGTTTTTCTGAATTAAATTCTTCTTTATCATTTTCAGTTGCTCCTGTGAATGAATTTGCAATCAATAAGAATCCTGTTGTTAAGCGACTTCAAATAACAAAATAAAAATCAACTGTTGAATGGAATCAAAATATTTGCATTTGTACAGGATTTTGTTCCATTTTTTCAATAAAAACAAATTCCATCACCTATTTTTTACTAATTTGCTACCATTAGCTACCTATTCTTACAAACAAGATATTCTTATATCTCAATTATTTATCATAGAAGTAAGATTAAATTTGACTTGAAAGACTTGAGGTCTTACCATAGACTGTAAAAAAATAGGGTCTTACCTGTTTTTTTGGCATTTCAGCTGCAGCTGAGACTGTTTTATGTCCACTGTGCTGATTCCCCATACAAACTACACAAATACACTTCTGGTCATTGTAGCAGTAAATCTCCAGTGCTTTATGATGTTGAGGGCAGATCTGATGCTGTAGATTTGGGGAAGCTTTTAACAGCTTGTGCTTTTTAAAAGCTTCAGAATCATAATGAGGTTGGATGTGAGTTTGGCAGTAAGAAGCCATACAAACCAAACAAGACTGGATGGCTTTTACTTTTCTTCCTTTGCAAACATCACATGTCACGTCTCCAGGTCCAGCTGGATCCTCCCTCTTCATTCCCTCTAAAATATCAGCAAGCACAGTGCTTCTGCTGAGAGCTGGTCTTTGGTTGAATGTTGTCCTGCATGTAGGACAGCTGTAAACACCTCTATGAACCTCCTGGTCCCAGCAGCTCTTAATACAGTCCATGCAGAAACTGTGCCCACAAGATGTAGTCACTGGATCCTTAAGCAGATTCAGACAGATCGGGCAGTTTAAAGGATTTTCAGTATCAACGAGAGATTCTGCCATTTTGGTGCTTTCAAGTTGTCTGTCGACCGTTTGGGTTTGTCAGGTCCTCCCAGTAGTGGTAAAAGGTATTGTGTGTAGACCTACAACACAACAATTAAAATAATACAGCCATAACTTCCTGAGGTACGGTAACGTTACAGTGTGGAAAAATACCTTTAATATTTTTTCAATCTATACACAAACATGGAGCCCCGCACATGACACTTAGGTAAAGTTGGTTTTATATTCAAATATTCGCGGAGTTCCGCGTTCAATATCTCGTGAGCTGAATATTGTTACTACACAAATCACATTGTTTTAATATTTAAATCTTCCTCAAAACGAGCTTTACTTCGGGTTTGCACTTTGCAGATGGTCCCTTCTTCGCAGCCTCCGCATAGAGATCAATGTATTTTGTCCAGTGCGAAGTAAAGATCGTTTTGAGGAAAATTATGTTGTAGCTTCTGGTATTTTATCTGTAGTTATATGTGATAGGTGTTTTGTGTAGCAACAACGTTTAGTTCACGAGTTATTGAACGCGGAAGCCCGCGAATATAAAACCAACTTTACCTAAGTGCACAAGACATGCACGTGCGCACGATTTACTTTTTTTTCCCTTGCATGTCATGTGCGGAGATCCGTACAAACACGCTTTTATTACCTCTCTCTTGGCCCAGTATCACTCACTTCACTGTCAACCGTGTTACTGGAGATAATACAATAGCGCAAATGAGCAACAGAAATGGAACAGATTAATGAGTGCGCGATTCGTGTTTTTTTTTTTTTTCGCAAAAGAAGGAAGTGCTCAAACTTAACAGAAAAAACGAGTGCGCTTCTCTTAAAGTGCTGGTGCCCAATTCTTACCTGTTGACGTCAGTACATTATAATCTGTTGTTGTGGTCCAATACCGAATCGTCCTCGTCTGCATCGCGATGCATCGTAGAAACAATTAATTTCATGAAGGTAAATATGATGTCATAAAGAATCGCATGCGCGGGTAAGATTTGTGAAAGAAAGACGCAACTGTACAAATCGGGTTATATCGGGAACTTTTTTGCCCCATGCACACAAGAAGTCATTTAGACATTTGCAACAGCTTATTTTTTACACAAAGTTTGATTTTATGCAATTAATCTGTTTTGCAGTTCCTGACTCTGTTGTTTTCGGTTGCAAATTGCTGTTCACAGGCTTGCAGTGCTTTTGGCCGTATTTGTACGAAAAAAACGTGCCAAAAGTGTAAGCGTGGAAAAATGGAAGTCAGAAGTAGTGATGGCAAAATGAGGCTTCCTGAACCACTGAGACCTCGCAGCCCATTGCTTCACCCAAAGGTTCATTACTCGAAGCTTCATTCAGCATTGCTCACTAGTGACACCTAGCTACTGTGCAAAGAAATAGCAGACAAATTAATTAATTTTGAACCAATGACCTGAGCAGATATTTGTCCATTGCCTGGGTATAAAATAAAATATGTATCTTTCTCTGTCTGAATTTACTTGTGCAGAGACAACTGTCACACACACAATTGATTAATTATTCATTAACTGTTTGGATAGTGACAGTATGAACAGCAAAAGTGACACTGTGTTGAGTGCAGTGCTTATGGTGGAGGGAGTGTAATAAAGTAAACTGCAACAGAATAGTCTGGGGTGGGAAAAGTTAAAGGACAAGTTCGGTATTTTACACTTAAAGCCCTGTTTACAGATCGTTTCTGATGAAATAGAACGGTTAAGATTAAAATTTGGACACATGCTGCTGTCCCGAGAATTTTAGCTTTATTTCGCTTCTCCCCCCCACCTACACAATGGCAGCCTATGTGCACTGGAACAATCCTTCATAAAACGCATTAAACTTTCGTTTACAAAGACGTGAAACTCACCGAGTGGTCAGGGGTGTTCACTGATATGCTCACACAAAAATCGCTGCAAAAGATGCTTTCCAACAGGTTTTATCGTAGTTTTTGTCCAACTCCATTGACTTGTATTGGATGAGCTGTGTGAGGTATGGTATTACTCCGCCGCTTCTTCTTCTGCTTCTTCTGTGTATTCAATGAAATGCCAGTGGTTTGCTTGCAATTGGCAAAGGTGCATTATCGCCACCAACTGGGCTGGAGTGTCTATTATTCAAGCTCTCAACGGAAGAATCTACGGGTGTAAGACGTTTGGAAAAATAGATCCACAGTTTTACAACGAATGGTAAAACACCTATTAGAAAGCATCTTTTGTAGCGATTTTTGTGGAACATAAACAGGGAACATAAAGATGCCAGTGCCAGCTGGTATAAATGAGGACACTGATGCTTCTGTTGAGCCCAGACAGGGGAGGATTTCCTCTTTCTTGCTGGCTCCATTACCAGGAAAAAGGAAGAGGTCACAAAAAGAAAACAAATCAAAAAGGGCAATCCAAATCAAAAAGCAGTCCAGTCCAGATCCAAAAATACAAAGCAATCCAAATAATCCTAATTAATATAACAAGACTATAATATAGCTAGGTCTGGTATAATTAATAATAACAATATACTATAACTATTCTAACCTGATATAATGTAATAATATACAGCCCTAACACATATATGACACAATAACGACAATGACAATGGGAGTTCTCTAACTCTCTGACTCTTTGACACTACTACAGCTGCTTCTACTACTCCTGACAACACCCACAAGGTGGCGCAAGTTTCGAACCCCCTTTATCCGGAAGCGACACTCAGACCAAACCGATGACGTATCCACACAAACCCAAGGGGGTAATGTTTCAGAAAAAACTGAAGCTTCCCCGGGGGCCGCCATTGATTAGCGGAGCCCCACCTGCTGTAAGCATTCCATTGACTCCCATTCATTTTGGCGTCACTTTGACAGCGAATAACTTTACATCTGAGGTGTTTAAAGACTCCATTTGTCCATTATTTATTTCTAAAGAAACACAAAAATCTATAAAAGGCTCCATTACCTTGCATCTTACGTTATGGCCCCGTAGAAGCAGTTTTTGTAAAAATAGGCTAACGATTGCGTCATAACCACACGACTCTCTGTCGCACAGTAGAGAGATTACCGTATGGACAGGAGGATAAGCTCGCGGGCAATCGGGGGGACGTGGAGGCAAAATGACAAAATAATTAATCAGAATACTTAGCAAAAGTTTCTCCTGCTCCTAGCTCATGGACACCTACTCACGATCTCCGTCTCTGCAAGTTTCGGAAGGGAATGATTCAGATTTTTCTTGGCACAGCTACTAGAAGACAGACGGGTTAATTATTTTGTCATTTTGCCTCCACGTCCCCCCGATTGCCCGCAAGCTTCTCCTCCTGTCCATACGGTAATCTCTCTACTGTGTGACAGAGAGTCGCGTGGTTATGACGCAATCGTTAGCCTATTTTTACAAAAATTGCTTCTACGGGGCCACAAGGTAATGGAGCCTTTTATACATTTTCGTGTTTCTTTAGAAATAAATAATGGACAAATGGAGTCTTTAAACGCCTCAGATGTAAAGTTATTCGCTGGCAAAGTGACGCCAAAATGAATGGGAGTCAATGGAATGCTAACAGCAGGTGGGGGTCCGTTAATCAATGGCGGCGCCCGGGGAAGCTTCAAGATAATATGAAACCCTGCCCCCCTGGTTGAATGCAATGGGGTCGCTGTGTCCATTTCTTTTACTGTCTATGCACAAACCGAGGCCTCGTTTGTCATTAGTCGCGTGATTTTCACGTTAACAACACAAGCCTCGAATCGCGGCTTCATCTGGCACGCCCATTTTTTCTCGACACAAGCTCCGACGCCTCGGTTCAAATGTCACATCACTAGTCAGAAGAATACAGATCCTATTTATTTTGCGTTAGGACCAAGCTGCAGTTTCAAAATACATGAATTACACTTGCGAAAAACAGTAAAATGCTGCAAATATTTTTTTTCTTACACTTGAAAGGCGATTTACACCTTTACAAATCTTCTCTTGCGCATGCAAATTTAATTTACGCTTGCAAAAAAACTAAAAAAACTTTGCAATGATGGTTTGGGGGAGTGCTAGTTAAATAGTCCATGGGATGGGAATCAGGTGTGCGGTCAGCACCAGGTACGGGATTATGGGAAATGAAGTCCGTGATGAAATTAGTACTCAGGTGATGGTTTCCCCTGGTGGTGATCAGAAGGAGCCACAGAAGCTGGATTTGTGACATTAATGAACAGAATCAATATAACTATAATTATCCCAGATGCTTTTACAGTCAGACCTGACTCAACACTTGTCTTGTCAGTGTATTGCACAAGGCTCAGGGAGTGAGACTGGAACAGTCAAGATTTGTTTGTCATGTTTCCTTGTGTTTCTTGACTGACCAGTTCTTAAGGCATGCATTGCAGAAACTTCCAAAAAAAAAGAAGAAAATTAACACTAACAGGTCTGTTTTTCACACACACACAAAGAAATCCACTTAATTTCAACATTTATTCTCCTTTTCCAGTCCAATGCAAAACATGCTGGGATCTAGAAGTCCACTGCCCAGTTTCCAAAGTTATCAAGAAAATTTCATTAAGTTACTACAAATTTTAATCAATTATGCAGAAATTTGAGTTTAAATTACACACAATATTAAGTTTGTCAACATTACTATGTCAACAGAACTCAACACAATAATGTTTGCAACTTAAAGGTTTAAATATATTTATTTATTTATACACGCAACCATGCATTTATTAAATTTGTGGTAACAGGACCCCTGAATTACTTTATAGAGTGAATTATAGAATAGTATGTACTTCAGATGACTGAATAAGTTTATTGTAACGCTGAGTCAGCACAGTTGGAATCCATTTGCAGCTTTATTAAAAGGGATATTCTTATAACAAACAGGCAGGGTTCAATCAACAGCGACAGGGATATATCAGGCAGATCAGAGAAGTAATCACAAACCATGCAGTAGATCAGGACAGGCAGCAAACAGTACAGACTTAATCCATGAAGACAGAGCACAGGTAAGTAGGCAGGCAGCAGAGAATCGTAACAAGGTAAACAGTCCAAGGTCATAAACAGGGAAATCATAAACAGGAAAATACACTTAGAAATGTATAGCCACAGCAAAACAAAACTTCACAATGATGGTTTGGGAGAGTGCTAGTGCTAGAGCCACAGAGCGATTTGTGACATTAATGAACAGAATCAATATAACTATAATTATTCCAGATGCTTTTACAGTCAGATCTGACTCAACACTTGTCTTGTCAGTGTACTGCACAAGGCTCAGGAAGTGAGACTGGAACAGTCAAGATTTGTTTGTCATGTTTCCTTGTGTTTCTTGACTGACCAGTTTTTGTAAGGCATGCATTGCAGAAACTTAAAAAATATATTAAAAAAATAAATAAAAAAAATTAGCATACAAAAATGCATAAACAGGTTGTGCGGTTGAGAGAGACATTCAGACACACTGAGCAGACTGGTAGAATGGCTCTGACAGCGATTATTCTTCTGTGCTTCGCAGCTTTGCTGCCTTTCCCAGGGCTGGGAGAGCGTGACCACGCAGGTGAGGTATCTTCTATAAATGTTACATTAAAAACATACATTTTAACATTAGATGTTACATTTTGATGTTAACTCCACTATTGTTTTATATATCATTTTTCTATACAGTATTTAAATTACAAAAAAAAGTAAGAGTAAATGTAGCCTAATTAAATTACAGTAATTATTAATGCATTGCACCCAACACTGTGTATTTGTTATTAAAGCTACACTATAATAACTCTAAATTACCACTTCATGTATTTGATGTATTCAAACTAATGCTCTTTCTTTCTCTCTCCCCAACAGGTGAGCTGAATATGATCCCCATTGAGGTGACTGTCATTAATGATCGCAGTGAGCAGATTTCCTACTCCACCACTGTGGAAAAGGAATGGACAATGTTTGGGGACTTAAATGAACTGCAGGACAGCAACTCCAGCTTCAGGTATTCCTTCAAATTTTACTGAATTGATTTGAAGTTTAGTGCACTTCACATGCAGTAATGTAATTATATCATACCTGATTAATTTTACTACTGGTTGTGATTACCCACATACTTAAAGGCACACTGTGGAGAAATTGTGTTTTTGTCAAACAGCGACCCTTAGAGTCGCTTTGGAATACTTTCACTGTCGTAAATACCTGCATTTTATTGATCATCAGCTAAAATTTCTAAATCAAAGACCGCAATAAGCGAGCGCAGTAACAGCCCTGGTAAGATCACTTCATTTCTTTACTTTTAATGATGATGATTGTGTGTTAAGCGTCTGCGATTTACTTTCACTTTGATTTGCGATAGTTTGCACGTTGGCTTGATGAATCGATGCTCATCTGCGGTGATGCGTGTTCCAGTAGCGTCGTCATATCTGGCAATAACATATAGCCTATAACACGCTCTCACACGGTTTTCTTCTTTTTTTTTTTTTGGGAGGAGTACAATTTACAGATGTGGTTTCAACAACCAGATGCATTTACACTTGTCCAATTTCGTCTGGAATGCGTCTCCGACCTCCTCCTGAAGTGGTTTGAGCGATCGGATTCAAATCCGTCTCGAATGCGTTTCGGAGGGCATTTACACCTGGTCTTTTCACGATCAGATAGCTATCCGATCTGAGAAAACGCATGAAGTGGCCAGGTGTAAACAGCCCCCATGATAAAAACATACGCACGAAAGCCGAAAACAAACGCTGGTTGGCCTCTCACGTCCAAATTTGAGGAAGTGGTGGGGGAAGTGACGTATGCCGTAAAGCAGTCGAATTTTGTAGTTCTTTTTGTGCTTGGGTTACTACCCGAACCCCGAAGTTACGCAGTGCCAGTAAAAGTGATACAGACCCCGTCAGGCTATGGCAGACGCGTCATTCAACCTATTGTAAGTCGATGTACCATCACAAGGGTCTTGGAAATATATTATGAAGGTTGAAAAGATACATTGTTCCTTTAAAGGTCCCGTTCTTCATGATCCCATGTTTCAAACTTTAGTTAGTGTGTAATGTTGCTGTTAGAGCATAAATAATATCTGTAAAATTATAAAGCTCAAAGTTCAATGCCAAGCGAGATATTTTATTTAACAGAAGACGCCTACAGCGAACGGCCGATTTGGACTACATCCCTCTACTTCCTTCTTTAATGACGTCACTAGAACAGTTTTTTGACTAACCTCCGCCCACAGGAATACACAAAAAAGGGGGCGTGGTCTTGTTGCGCTCCCACGGAGAAGAGGAAGAGACGAGTTGCGTTTGTAGAGTGTGTTTGTCGCCATTTCGTCGAGACACTGTTATTTTCATCCCGAGTCAAATCACCTGATGAGAATGTCTCCTTGTTGTAGGTGTTGTGTGGCTGGATATATTAATCCACATAGCTCTCTCTATTTACTCCCGAAATCTGAGGCAGCCAAGACGAGGTGGAGTTATTTTGTTTTTAAAGAAAATGCTCCCTCAACTCTACCGAAATTCGTTTATGTACTTGCGCACTTCTTATAACTTACTGTGTTTACTCAGCTCTTACGGTGATTTTCTGGAGTAAAACTGACGCTTCATCTTTTGTGTGATGTACAATAAACTTTATTAAACTCATCAGTATATGTTTGATCATCATTTGGTCTGGTCCGAAACAGCAGACTTGTAGGCTATTAATAAATAATGGATACATACAAGCAGATGACAAATACGTTATAACCGTAATTAAACTACTAAACTATACCTGTTCCATCTCTATACAGCACTCTGACTCTGTAGGCATTATTGTCCGACTCGAAATGAACACCGTTACTGAGAGTTTCTGATATTATCATCATTCCGTGAGATGAAATTGACCTGAGAGACTGAGCGCGAGCTCATGAAGCTCCGCCCCCTGTGCCATGCAGCAGCAGCTTATTTGCATTTAAAGGGCACACACTAAAACAGCGCGTTTTTCTGTGCCCCAAAAAATGACAATTTAAACATGCTGTAAAAAATTATCTGTTGGGTATTTTGAGCTGAAACTTCACATACACACTCTGGGGACATCAGAGACTTATTTTACATCTTGTGAAAAGGTGCATAATACGGGACCTTTAATCAAAATCAAGGTTATAGGAAAATGGGGCATACTTTACCACTGTGACCACTAAGGAAAACAGGAACAAAAAGATCAATGCAATTCTGTAATGTACTATTATTTTTCTATCCATTTCCGATAAGCCTGCAGATGCTGAATCAACGCTTGTCTTGTCAGTCAGTTGAACAAGGCCCAGGACTAACAACATTTCTAGAAAGCAGACTTCGAATGGAATAAAATGTTTGTGCTAATTCTGCTACCTTTATTTCTTTTTTAACAAAAGATTCACATACACTACTGACAAACACTATGGCTTATTTCTGGAGAGTGTGAACGGATTGCCTGGAATAAAGGACAAGTCATACTGGGAGCTTCTGTCTCAGATACCAGGAGGACATCCCATCCCACTGGAAGTGGGTAAGGGAAAAGATAATTATATACTGTAGTATTACTTTACTGAGCAGGAAAGTTTAATTTAACTTACAACACACAATAATTAATAATTAATTAATATTTATACTCTGGAATCCCTCAATCTTTTGCAGGAATGGGCTGCTACCAACCCCAAGAAAATGAGAATTTGATCCTGAAGTTCATCACTTATGCCAAAAAAAGAGATTTGTTTCATGATGATCTATGAAATGTGACTGCTGAATTAATACCACATCAGTCATGTCATCAGTGTAAAGTTTAAGTGAGTGGATAAACTCCTTTATTTGCATCTACAGTAGGATAACATTCTAATAAACATATATAACTGACAGAACTGAAAAGCCTCCCTGATCTTTTGATCTTTTAACAAACGTTCCTAACTAATTTGATTCAAATAAATAGTGTACATTACCAGTACAGTATTCAACACTACCTCTTCACCGGCACTGTAAAAACTAAAGGTGCCTCAAGTATCCTGTCGGATACTCAATGAACTTATAAATGTAATTTAAGTGCCTCAAAGCTCTTTCTCCTATAGTAGGGTTACTGGAGGAGCATTGGCAGTCTTTGCAGTTCTTACAGGAACTTATGGGATCCTTTAAGCACTTTTTATTCAGTTCAGAGGACCTAGAGTCACCTTTTCATTACCACGAGACCTCGAAGTGCTTTGGGGGAAATTAGAGGAACTCGAATTCTATAAAAGGGTTATTGTAAGATCTTTTAACATTTAAGTGGTTCCTGAAAGATCTCTTATGTTAAAGCCAGCATCTGGAGGAACCCAATGGTTCTGTGAGGCCAAGATTTTTATTATCCTATTATTATTACATTTAATCATTTAGCAGACGCTTTTATCCAAAGCGACTTACAAATGAGGAGAGCAATAGAAGCAGTTAAACTAACAGTAGGACATGTAAGTGCTGTGACCCTTCCCAGTTTAGTCTGACGCAGTATTCATTTATTTTATTTTTTTAAACAGATATAAAGTAGAAGAGAAGAGAAAAGAAAGCGTTAGTATTAATTGATTAATGGATTAGTGTTTATATTTAAGTTTGATTCAAGGCTTACATTTATTTAGTATATTTTATTGATTAATTTAAACCTTAAAGGTCCCATATTGTACACCTTTCTTAAGTTTTATTTTAGGTTTTGATGTCCTTAAGCATATATATTTTCGGTGTAAGTACTAAAAAACATCTCAATATATATTTTACAGGATCTCTTCCAAGAACACGACCCGAACATGGACTTCTTGCACATCTAGAAGGAAACTCGGGAGTTTCCAGTCACAGCTTTTAGCTGTTCATTATTTTACATCATTATTCTATGGCTGTCGATTGATTAAAACAGTGAATTTACATGACCTATCTTGAACCTGCTGAAATGGTCCTAATAAATATATTTTCTTTCCAAACTGTGCATTCTGAATAATAAGTAAGGGATAATGTAGAGCGAGGCGGTTGTTATAATGAATACAACCCCGACAGGCTGATCAGCGGAGGGGTCTTGAATCAGCCTGAAGGGGTTGTATTCGCTATAACAACCGCCTTGCTCTACATTATCCCGCTTATTACATGGCTACCCACCAAATATATCAATAATTTGACACAAAATATTGATTTAAAAAGGAGTTTATTGATTTAAAAACGATTGTATTGCTTCCGCTAAAGAAAATAGTCCGTTCCGTCTCTACGGTTAGAATCCTGCGTCCATAGCAACGCTCTGTTTTTCATGGCAACGGTGTGTTATACTTAGCAGCGGTCTGTTATCAAGAAATAACCAGGGGGCCAATGTTTCAGAAAAAACTGAAGCTTCCCCGGGCGCCGCCATTGATTAGCGGACCCCCACTTGCTGTTAGCATTCCATTGACTCCCATTCATTTTGGCGTCACTTTGACAGCGAATAACTTTACATCTGAGGCGTTTAAAGACTCCATTTGTCCATTATTTATTTCTAAAGAAACACGAAAATGTATAAAAGGCTCCATTACCAACGTTATGGCCCCGTAGAAGCAATTTTTGTAAAAATAGGCTAACGATTGTGTCATAACCACGCGACTCTCTGTCACACAGTAGAGAGATTAGCGTATGGACAGGAGGAGAAGCTTGCGGGCAATCGGGGGGACGTGGAGGCAAAATGACAAAATAATTAATCAGAATACCTAGCAAAAGTTGCTCCTGCTCCTAGCTCATGGACACCTCCTACTCACACTCTCCGTCTCTGCAAGTTTCGGAAGGGAATGATTCAGATTTCTCTTGGCACAGCTACTAGAAGACAGACGGGTTGCTCACGTCACATCTACGTCATCAAGCTCAGTTTGAGTCTGCACAGTTCGCTCAGCCATCAGGAAGTGAGAGCTTCTAATTGACTTCACTTTTCTCCGTTGAATCCAATGGGGTCGCTGTGTCCATTTCTTATACTGTCTATGGAAATAACAGACCGCATTCTACATTGGAATTCAGTCTGAATGTAATACATAAATATATTTCCCTACTAACCTGCATCAGTCCAGTGCTCATCTTCTCATTAACAGTGTTTTTCTCTAACTGATCATATTTCATACCTGTTGAGTTTACATTTTTAAATGACATTGACTGATAAATAATATTAAAATATTTGAATGAATGAATGTGCAGTATGTGCTTTAAATTTAACCATGTATATTTAATCAATCTTAAACCGTGTTGAGGAGAATGATAGTCAACTACTTTGAATGTTAATTAAGAATTTTGGACATAAACATGTACAATGCATACAGTAAAATGATTGACTTTGAAAAATTACACAAAATAGTGCTTAAAATATTTAATACAAATAAATAAAGGTTCGTATTCATCAGGTCTCTGAACTATTTCAAAACAGAAGTGTGTCACGAAGCTCAGTGCAAGTTCATTAATCTACTTCTATGCCTTAAAAGTATTTGCTGATTTTCTGATTTACTTTCATGCAGAGACTATCCTAGACAATCCCATTGACTATGTTTGCAAAATGATGCATGTAAAAGTTAATGACCAAATGCATCTTTATAAAAGTTCCCAATGCTGTTGCAGATAAAATATAATGTAGAATGTTATGTGGAATAACATTGAATAAATATCTTTTTGTCAGATTGGATACTGATTACAATCACTCAAACCTCTTTATCTAAGACTACATAACCGTAGGTCTAGCACATACACAATGCTTATAGTTTTTAACACTTTTTGTGTTTGTAGTTCTAATCCTTGTCCAACATGCAATGGGTTGTGGGTAATATTAGCTGTTAAGAGTGTGCATGGATCTGTACTCCGGATTCTAACGTAGACCATCCGGTCACTCACTTCAACATACTGGGATTTGGATACATTGGATTCAAATTTAGGAGGAATAGAATGTGAATTGGGATACAGCACATTTATTTAATATAAATGTGTCGGAGAGGTGAAAACTGTGCTATCAATGAAAATGTGTTAATTTACATATTTTTCACAGTTAATTAATAGAAGCCAATGAGTTTTAGTTTGAAAAAATAAATAAATTTATAAGCCTACTATGTTTTAAGCCGGCATGAAACGAAAGGTGCAATAGTCTTTTCTTCCATGTTTAGACATATCCAAATAGAATGGCTTTTCGAACAAGACATTTTTGTTTTTCTGTGGGACTTGATTTTGTCCATGGGCAACTGATTGGATGGTTGTGATTGGCTATTGGTGGATCTCACGTGAGTGACAGAATGTTTGGACTGGTTGACTATCCAAACACTTTGAGATCATCCTTATAGTGGCTGTCTGTTGTGAAGCCAACCCTTAACTTCCTCTTACTACTGCAGGCCACATTTTGTATATCAGCCGTTTTGAAGTGTGTGTTTGGGGTCCAGAGTTCCTTGGAGATAAAAACTCACCACTTACAAATACAAAGGGTGCTCACAGCTGATAGATCCAGTTTCCCTTTGAGATCTTTTACTCAGAACATAACCTAAGCTGGAGCAGGTTAGCCATGGAGTGCAAGTTATTATGGCTATGAACACCAATAAAAGCAGAGCCACTTTCATGGGGTCTAAAACCCAGGGTTGGCACAAACTAAACTGAAACCAACCTGGCCAGCGACCTAAACCGACCTCATGGTTTAGACCCCTGGTCTCTCTTCACTGCCTTCCTATTCAATACAAAATATAGTTTAAGGTTTCATCATCTGTAAGGGACTAAATGGCTAAAAGTCTTTTCTGAAGACATTCCTTTTCTCTGCAGCCCATGGAACCATGCAGGGTCAACAGTGTTAATTTGAACTGATGTGTGTAATCTGATACACGTTTGCATTTATGCTTCAAGTCAACATTTCTTTTTTTAAATGTGCTATAGATGTAAATTTAACTGACTGACTGGGGACATAAAAAAAAAAAAAAAAAAAAAAGGTTTGTTTGCAATCCCACCTGTGTAATTTAAAGTCATGTTACTAATTATAGTACATGTAATGTAACAAATCTAGCCATACAAGGACCTAGACGCAGACCATCTCCAATTTTGGTGCTCAAATTTTATTTTACTATAGGAAAGAATGATGTCCAGATGTTTTGAAGGGTCATCAAGGTATACCTGGAAGCATCTGATCCTCATCGCCAAAGCCCCTGCAATCAAAGTTCATATTTTAAGGAGCAAAAAAATAAATAAAATAAAAAATTAAATAAAAAATTAAATTATATATATATATATATATATATATATATATATATATATATATATATATATATATATATATATATATATATATATATATATATATATATATATATATATATAAAAAATATTATATTATAATATATATATATATATATAAATAAAAAATATTATATTATATTATATTATATATATATATATATATATATATATATATATATATATATATATATATATATATATAATATAATATAATATAATATTTTTTATTTATATATATATATATATTATAATATAATATTTTTTATTTATATATATATATTTTTTTTATATATATATATATATATATATATATATATATATATATATATATATATATATATATATATATATATATCATACTCCTTTTTGAAACACAGACTGAATAAAATTAAGCATTGCTGGGTAATTGGTTGAGCTAAATTGGTATTATATAATTGTGTACTTAAATTTAACAGCGGACAGATATACAACCTCATTCATTTGTGTGAGAGTCTAACAGAAGGATGGCCAAAACCAGTGAAATATCAACTGATTTGATAACTCTGAGTTCTTATCATATTTTATTACCATTTTCTAAACTAAAGCAAATAAACTGTGATGATGTGTGAAATGTTGAAGGTGTCTGAATAAATTTTGGTTTGACTTTTTAATTTATATTATATATAAATAACACATTTTTCTTACATATACATACATGCATGCATGCGTGTGTGTTTATACAACATAATATATATGCACAAACACTACAGATCAAAAGTTTGGGATGAGTAAGATTTTTCTTTTTGAAGGAAAATTAATACGTTCACCAAAGCTTTGTTTATTTTAGGCTTTGTTTATTTAATAAACATCTCAGCCACTGCAATTAAAACTCACATTTTTCGAAATAAGATGTTTCCAACAAAAAAAGTGCAGGTACAATAACTGTTATTTGTAATAAATACCTTTACCACAAATTCTCATCAACCATCTCTTTCTCTTCTTCCTCTTCTGAGAGGTCATCTATATTTTCAAAAAAATGAAGCATGCATGTAAAGAGAGCAAACGTATGACAGTTAAGTACTAAAAATCATCAAACATAATGTGAGCCTGGTTGATTTCCTAAGTAATGGTTATTAAAATATTTTGCCACTTCTTTTTTTTTTTTGTGTGTGTGCATTTTCTCCCCTTTAGAATGATGTACTTACCATCCTGGAAAATTTGGACATCATCAACTACAAAGACAGACACACATTAACTTACAATGTGAAATTTCTCTTGCATAAATGTATGATGAATAACATAACATTATACAGCTGTTGAGGAGCAGCTGAGGTTTAAACTCATTTTCAGTCAGCAGTCTTTATAATAGACACCTTTATGGCATAATTTAAATCAGTCAGTGCCCCACAATAATGTCCCTTTAAGGCAAAGACCGCCCACTTTCAGCCATATTAGTAATAACCCCAAGGTAGATGTCACTAAAAATGCAAGTTCAGCTCTTATTTAGATGAATGGGAAAGAAAGACAGTTGAAAGTAATTTTTACCTTCGTATAATATTTCACGCATGTGCTCTTCACAGACTTCATCCAGTTGGCTTTTCAGCTCTGAGAGAGATTGGTTTAGTCTCTGAAATGTCAGGTTATTAACATTCCTGGATGAATTGGACGGGAAAACTCCAGAATAGAAGCAGTAGTACTTCTGCAACTGCAAGAAAAAAAAGAAAAAATTCCTACAAAAAGTCGAAATCAACAATGCAGCATTTCATTAAAAAAAAAAAAAGCCATCCTCTAGATATTTTTCACCACCTTGAAGAAATAAACGTGATTCTCTGTGCGTAAAAGTGGCTCCGCTTTATAATTCTCCTTCTGTAGTTTAACGATCTCCTGCTCCAGCATCTGTATGTGACTCTCTGCATCTCGTACTTCCTTGTTCTCCTGAGCTTTGATCTTCTCTCTCACCTCAGCTTGTATGTTCTGAATGGAGCGGATGATCTCGGTGAAGATTCGGTCACTGTGCTCCACTGCTGCCTGTGCAGAGCGCTGTCACAACACACACAAAACACTTGGTCAACATTTTGGTAACACTTTACAATAAGATCCCATTAGTTAATGCATTAACCAACATTAAAGGGTTAGTTCACCCAAAAATGAAAATTCTGTTAGTTATTACTCACCCTCATGTTGTTCCAAACCCGTAAAACTTTCATTCATCTTTGGGGGGAAAAAAAGTTAAGATATTTTTGATGAAATCTGACAGCTGATCTCACTCCTCCATAGGCTGCTAGGTAATTTATATTTGCCAGCCCAGAAAAGTTAGTAAAGACATTGTTAAAATAGTCTACCGTGAAAAGTAAAAAGTGACTACAGTGGCTCAACCTTAAAGGGGTCATATAATGGTACATGCACTTTTACAAGTTGATTGTACTGAAATGTGTGTTGGCAGTACCTGTACACAACCATCATATAATGATAAAAATCCATCCAGTGTTTTTTTTTTTTTTTTTTAAATCTCCTTGCATGTTTTCCTGTCTCAAATCGAGCCGTCTGACCGTGTGACGTCACATGGTCAGACGCCCCTCCCACGATTGTTAATTGACAGCAGCGTTTCAACACAGACCCACCCTGAGCGAGCGGTCTGTCATCATAGTCCACCATTGTTGATACGCTGGAGCACTGTCTATGAGCAGAATGGCGTCTAAGTGATTGTGGTGTTCTGTTCTTGGGTGTAATAAGGAACACAGCAGTCATTTTGATGTTCCTAAATCCGAACCGCTGAAGAAGCAGTGGCTGAGTTTTGTTTTCGAAGGGAATATTCCCCACGATCAACGTCAATGCTGTCATGTTTGCGCGAATCATTTCTCACCAGACTGCTTTATAAACGAGAACATTGAAAAAGGTATAAGCTCCTGTCTGAGTATGTGTTGTTTATGTGCCTAATGACTGTCATAGTCTCACAGACTGGTTATTTTTTTAAACAGATCAGTAAAATGTTAGTGCTTCAGTCCTGATAGTTGTACCTAACACTGCATAGATAACGTTACGCATCACAGACAAGCCTACATTTACCGAAAAAAAGTTTTTCATGACCATTAGCTGTAACATCAATCTGTCAATGAACTAACGTATACATCAGTAAACACACAACGTTCGTATCTCACTACTCTACCCTGCCAGTACACACAAATATAGATCAAAGTGACATTACGTTAACCAACCATTCAGAAACGTCCTGTTCGAGCCTTAATTGTCGAACTTCTTCGGGGCCGTCATTTTGTTCCGGGTCCGACTCCGGTTCAAATTGATACGATTGCACAGTGTCCTCAGAGACTCCCGCTGCCATTCTTTCTCCAAAATATACCCTCAACTGTTGTCAAGGCAACACTCCACGTGTATTGTGTCAAAACGCCCCACAGAACAGAGGGGCGGGGTGAGCAAAGCTCATTATCATTTAAAGACACATGCACTTAAACGGTGTGCTGAAAACAGAGCTGTTTTTGACCAGGTAAAATTAGTGTTTTCTTACAATACTAATGAGAATTTTTTATTAAAGTATATTACAAACTTTTCATTTAGACGCTAAAGAATCATATTAACTTGTACAAAAATGGCATTATATGACCCCTTTAAGTTTATCAAGCGACGAGAATACTTTTTGTGCGCATAAAAAAACAAAAATAACGACTTCATTCAACTATTCATTTTCTTCTGTGTGGGCCTCTGACGCGAGTTCACGAAGAGCGCCACAATGCATGCGCGATTCTCGATTCTCTCGTATTCTCGTCGCTTGATAAACTTAAGGTTGAGCCACTGTAGTCACTTGGACTATTTTAACAATGTCTTTACTAACTTTTCTGGGACGGCAGATGCAATTACCAAGCAGCCTATGAAGGAGTGAGACAGCTCTCAGATTTCATCAAAAATATCTTAATATGTGTTCCGAAGATGAATGAAAGTATTACGGGGTTGGAACAACATGAGGGCGAGTAATTAATGACAGAAGTTTAATTTTTGTGTGAACAAACAATAAGCATCTTAATGTTGGTTAAAAATAAACCTGTTGTTGGTTGTTCTTGTTTGCTCAGGAAAATTAATAATATTAACATATACAATTTTTTTTATTTTAATAATGTATTGATAAATGTTGAAATTAACATGAACTGAGTTTCATGTTTTATTTTATTTTTTATTTTATTATTATTATAATTTTTCATTATTGTTAGTTCATGTTAACAATTTGTACTATTGATCCATAATCCTTATTAATAGGCAGGATCAACTCTAATCGAAGCAGAATCTGGCTGGATGCTGACAGCCAATATTAAGTCTGATCTCATAACAAATAAATGCAAATAATTTTAGTCCCTTCTAAACAATTAAGAATGGAAATGAACCTGCAGTTGCGTATAGCAACAGATTCCAAGTGAAATGTCTACTGAATGGCACCAAAAGCAATTTTATTCTCTATCATACAGACACAGACATATCTCCAAATGATGTTCTATCGAATTTTTCCAAATGTATTTGTTAGGACAGTAGAAATATACAGAAAACAATAAGAGAGGACCAGGACCAGGAAAGGACCACCGACTTTATTTAACCAGCACAACTCTGTTGTTAGTATTTCTGTTAGCAGCTGATTGGCTATAATAGGAAACATTTCTCATCTTGTTCAAACCCTAGTTTTAGCGGTCAATCACACCTACCTCAAAAGAGAACACAGCTTTCTTGCACTGATGAACCTCCTTCTTCAAGTCAATGGTTTTCTGAATGTAATCCCTCTTTTTTATTTTCAGTTCCTCCTGTGGATGAATTTACAATCAATAAGAATCCTGTTCTTAAGCAACTGTTGAATACTGGAATAAAGATCTTAATCTCAAACTGGCCTCAGACTAAAACAAGTTAGTAGAAACAGCTCAATGAAGTGCATGTAATTGAGAACTCTCTTCATACAGTATATATTAAATATAATTACCTCATCTTACCTGTTTTTTTGCCATTTCAGCTGCGGCTGAGACTGTTTTATGTCCACTGTGCTGATTCCCCATACAAACTACACAAATACACTTCTGGTCATTGTAGCAGTAAATCTCCAGTGCTTTATGATGTTGAGGGCAGATCTGATGCTGTAGATTTGGGGAAGCTTTGACCAGCTTGTGTATTTTAAAAGCTTTAGACTCATAATGAGGACGAACATGAGTTTGGCAGTAAGAAGCCATACAAACCAAACAAGACTGGATGGCTTTTACTTTTCTTCCTTTGCAAACATCACACGTCACAGGCCTAGCTGGAGCTTTCTGCTTCATTCCTCCTAAAATATCAGCAAGCACAGTGCTTCTGCTGAGAGCTGGTCTTTGCTTGAATTTCGTCCTGCATGTAGGACAGCTGTAAACGCCTCTATAAAAATCCATATCCCAGCATCTCTTAATACAGTCCATGCAGAAACTGTGCCCACAAGATGTAGTCACTGGGTTCTTAAGCAGAGTCAGACAGATCGGACATTTTAAATGATTTTGAGTATGAAAAAGAGATGCTGCCATTCTGGGGTTTTCAAACCCAGTGGACGATTCACTGTAGAATAACAGCGGTTTGGAATCTTTTGAAATCAGATTGGGAGTGGCTCCTGTACAAACATGACCAAATGAAAATGAATCATTATTTCCTACTTCAAGTTTCAGAAAATTTCACTATATATATCTGCACCATCCTGAAAAGCACTATACATGCATTTAAAATTCAGAAACACATTTGCCCTACTGTAAATACAACTTGATACTCAATTCTCAAAACAATCTCACACAAGATCTTGACAAAGAAGTTGAGATCCCACTTTATGTATGCACAGGGGTGCAAAGGGTATTTTGTGCAAACCTACTACACATTCAATTAAAGGGATAGTTCACCCATAAATTAAAGTTATCCCATAATTTACTCAGCTTCAAGTCATCCTAGGTGTATATGACTTTCTTCTTTCAGCCAAACAAAATCGGAGTTATAAAAAAGATTTAAAAAAAGAAAGATTTTGAAGCCCCAAAAATGTGCATCTAGTAATTAATGACAGAAGTTTCATTTTTGTGTGAACTAACAATAAGCATCTTAATGTTGACGTAAAAGTAAAAAAAATTTAAAAAGGGTGTGTGTGTGTGTGTGGGGGGGGTTATAAAGTCCTTCTGAAGCGAAGCAATCGTGTTTGTGTATGAAAAATATCCATATTTAAACTAAAATAACTTGCTTCCGACAGACGGCTGTACGCATCAATTTACTGCGAAAGAGTAACCCTTGACATATGAAAGTATTGACAAAGGCGTAATCGCACAGGATACAGCAAAACAAAACACCGATCACAAATTAGAAGTCTAAAATTAGATTTTTTTAAAGAGAAATGTTAAAGGATTTCGATAAAAGAGAAGAGGAACTTGAGTTTGTTGCCCAGCCCTATTGGTTTGCTTACGCTACTCCTACGCCATACAGGGGTTATTCTTTAGGCGCAAGTTGACTTGCATAGGCAGTCTGCCAGAAGCTAGTTATTTTACTTTATAAAGCTTTAAATATGGATATTTTTCTTACAAAAACCCATCACTTTGCTTCAGAAGGCCTTTATAAACCCCCTGGAGTCGTATGGACTACTTTTATGATGGATGCCCTTTTTTGGACTTCAAAATCAGGACCGCCATTCACTAGCATTATAAAGCTTGGAAGAGCAATGATATTTTTTAATATAACTCCGATTGGGTTTGTCTGAAAGAAGATAGTCATACACACCTAGGATGGCTTGAGGGTGAGTAAATCATGGAATAATTTTCATTTTTGGGTGAACTGTCCCTTTAAGGGTGCTTTCACACTGGCTGTTTAATTCGAAACAGGGCATGGTTCACATAAACCGGTAATGTTCAAGTTGTCGTTATTCATCATCATCGCGGCCATGAGACAACCAGAAGGAGGTGGTGGTCTATGTGTTCGGTTGCACTGGAAGTTCTAGAACTGTGGATCGATTCGCGTGAATGTGAAAGCAACATGTGCGCACTTGTTCAGGAAGCAGCCTGCGCATCATTAATTTCACAAAACAATGTAGGGCATGGAAGTTTGATGATTTACCTTTGATACAAGGTTACGAGCTAAATTGTAGTGTAATCGTGCCGAGTGAGTGGAATCAGCTTACTCCTCAAAGGAGTTCGTTTGCAAGTCTTCGAGCGACGCATACAGTAAACTCAAGTTTCCTTCACTTTGCTGCGCATAACAGCACCAAATTAATAAAAATAAAAAATAAACTGCGTTCTGTTTTCTATCATGCGACGTGCAAGTTTGTGATGATGTAGGTTGAAGTAGAATGCACGAGGGTTCGATGGAATCAAAAGAGTGTGAAACCGGATCAACGCTGCAGTCGCACTCGGACTGTCACTCAAACCGCAGGTAAACGTGCCAGGTATGAAAGCCCCCGGAACAAATAACAATACAGCCATAACATCTTGAACCTGCTGATGTAGGCCTACACTAGAGTGAGGAAACATAGCTATAATTGTATTTTTCAGTTATACACTCAGTCTCAAACACCCTGTAATGCGTTTAATTCACCTTAGATCCAGTAGAGTTAGACTCACAACTTAGATGGCATTCCACTAGTGTTGGTTTAACTTCGCGAATCACCGTCAAGTAAGGTATCAGTCAGTCACTCCACTCAACCGCGTTAATGAGCAAGTAAATATAGACCCTTTGGGAGCAGACGTCACAGCTACGTCACTGCAGGGGTAGCTGACTTTTTATTTTTATTTTTATTTTTTGTCTGTTTATTTTACTTGCTTTCACTGGCTTTTTGTCTACTGTTTATAATTATATTATTGTTGGTTAAAAAAAAAAAGGGGGTAGCAGATTCGACTCAAGTTTGCTATTGAGGAGTTGAATCGATACCATTTACTTTTCATCAAAAAGGGTCAGGAATAGTTTAGGCGAATGTTTAATTAACATTTAGCAATTTAAATCTGCAGTCCGTAACTTTTTGGCGCTCTAGCGGTTAATGAACAGAACTGCATGCGTCTTGCGGAAGAACATTGTAGCCGAGTTACTTCTCTCTGTTTATGCCAGTGACTCCCGCAGGTACTGAACTACTGCAGTGGTACGAACCGAACCAGTCCAGAATAGTCCGAATATAAACACTTATTATAGGTGCTGGTGTAGTGATTCAGGATAAGACAAAAACATGTTTTGGAAAATGGATTCATGATGTAATCGCTCATTATATACATTTTGTTCAGTTTAAACACAAAAAAAGTTACGGATTGCAGCTTAAAAGTAAAAGTTATTCTACAAATTGCATTAACTTAATAGCCTAAACACAGGCTTTATCCCCTTCCACCATAAATTGTCACTGTTTTAGTCACAAACAGGTAGGCGGATCATCACAATACTGTTGAATGAGCTTAATTTGCATTGAACCTGGAATATTCTTTTAATCATTTTCATTTTTTTTTTGTTACATGCTTACTTTATCAAAATTGCTGTTTTCTTTGATTATATAACTTCTCATGTTAATTATTTGTAGTTATTGGTTGTCTCCATTTGCTTTTCTGCTTGTTTGATTGTTATAATAAGATTGCTTGTCTCTTTCTCTGTCAACTGTTTGTATTATTTTGTGAAGCGACCTTGGGCACTTGAAAGGCGCTATAAAAAATAAACATATTATTATTATTAATCAAGAGGGCACTAAATAGAAAAAAAGACACCCAACTGTATATATTATGTCTATGAACAGATTAGATGGAAGAACCCAGGCTTCTGTGTGTGTTAGACTACGTGGCAGCTCATCTTGTCCATTAGATGGCAGCACAGTCCAGGTTTTGCAGTGATTCTTTACTTTCCTGTCCACCTCTTGAACATTACACAGGCCACATGCACCACACATGACCTCTTAGACTTTTATGAATACAAATCACCAGTAAATGACACATTTAGTGCCTGTCTCAAGTTCCCACAACTCTGGGTTGCCAGATTTCGATACTAAATCACACTCATAAAGTAGAGTTCACGTGGGAGATCAGAGCATGCCTGTAAAGTAACATCCATACCATTTCTTGTCTAAAAAATGCTCAATTATTAATGAAATAAGTACAGATTTCTGTGAGTTAGACCTGACAACATTGCACTTTTAGGAATAGCAGGATGAATGTGCTGGTTGACTGATTGTACGGAATCCCAGATCCGCTCCATCCATATCAAAACAGGAGGGACGTGGCGTCGTGTTCAGGCTATCAGCGTGCAGATCTATCACGACACCTCCTGTTGTGTGCTTTATCTGTGGATCAATGTGAGGCTCAATGGGTAACCCGTAACTGCATGAACGCACACTGATTCAGAACACTGAGCACCATCATGAGTAAACCCAACTTATTTTGATGCAGCGCTTTCCTTCAGATATGCTCAATTCATCATTCAGTGTCTGTTATAACATGCTGTATGAACACAAATGTCTCAAAGAAAAACTCAATGTTTGAAAAACGACATATTTTAAATGTTTCAATGACTAATGTCAACTTCATATTAATATATTTCTATATATTATAATACATCATAATATATTTTTGTATAATAATATAATATATTTATATTTCATAATAAATCATAAATATTATAATATTTCTAATTTAATATATTTTAAAAAGAAAATTATTCCTGCAATTTGCTGCTCAAGAAACATTATTATCAATGCTGAAAACAGTTGGATTGCTTAATATTTATGTGAAAAACCATGATACTTTTTTTTTCTGGATTCTTTGATGAATAGAAAGTTGAAACCCCCCCAGCATTTATTTAAAAAACATTATTAACATTAACATTATAAATGTCTTTACTGTTACTTTAGATCAGTTTAATGGTTCCTTGCTGAATAAAAGTATCAATTTCTTTAAAGTCTTACTGATCCCAAACATTTTTATGGTAGTGTATGTCTTAATATTTTCAATCAAATTTTAAATTCAAAATTATAAAGATGCAATCATAGTTTGTTTTACATTAAGTAGTTTTGGTTATGACATTTTGGTTACTTCTAACATGAAAAACTATAGCAGATTATTAAAAAATATTCCATGTGTTTCTTTACTTTTTCACTTGTCTTACACAAAAACATGTCTTCCTGGGAATATATTTTTAAATTGTATTTCCCCCCTGTGTCCTCAGTATCATTTTCCATTCTTTTAAATTCCTTTAACTAACAAAAGCCAGTGTCCACAGTGACATTATACAGGAAGTAACATTATTTTTTATGGGAATTAACTAAAAGGTCAAGGTTTGGCTCTTTATTAACTTTATTAACTGTATTAACCAACTTTACCTATTTATAAAATGTTAGGCATGTTCTTTTCATTCACAATGAATCAAGTTAAATTGCCTGATCAAAGCAGATTTTTGAAAGTCTGGTAAATGTTTTTATAACTCAAACATATTAAAGTTCAAAAGGTACTTCATAACAGGAATGACCATTTATGAATATACAGCACAGTGAATATAAAGGTACCCTGTCTTCATTTCCTAGACAGGCCTGAAACATGCAAACTCAGGGGAAAGACACAAACACAAACACAGACTACAGTCATTTCTCCCACAATGTTTCCACAGGCATATCATCTTAACACACCTAACCCGGTAACCCATTAAAAAAAAGCAGTATGCACAGCTGGTTTAGGTAACTTAAACCCTTAATGTAGAAACAACTATTAAAAAAAAAATGTGATTCATAGTGACTCAATGTTGTTTCAGATGCAGATGGAGCTCCAGGAGCAGCGAATGGGACCAACAATTACTAAACACTCATAAAAACGACCTCGTTGTAAATGAGGTATGAGGAGGCCCTTCTAAAACAGAACATCTATTTGCTATTTTATTCGACTATATAAATTCCCAGCCGACAATATAAGTGCCAGGGTGGGCTGTTGCGTGTTTCACTATGAGAGCCAAATTTCTGAAAACATCCTCTCAAATACAGTAAAACCTCTTACAACTAAGTTGTCAATATGATCCTCATTAGTAAAAAAAGAAAAAAAAAGAAAAAAGGCCAAATAACTTCTTAAATAAAAAAATGTGTCTATAAGGTCTACTAGACTAGAATATTTGCTAAGTGGTGTAGACAAAGTATATAATAAACTATGACCAGGGATACAACCAGCCGACGCAGTCATCTCTCCATAGTAAAAAGCGGCGTGTTGTCTAACGGATTTTCCTCCTCTTTGTTTACTTCCAGGAGTTCTGTTGGAAATTTCCTGCATTTTAATTCTGACCAATCGAAGTGCTGTTATGGAAATACGTTCAAAAGACACATCTGGCCAACGAGTGATGTTGATGTTGTCACATGACTGCATTTTTGTTCGTTTCTTCAACTCATCAACTGATTCGGACCAAAGCGATCAGTGTGGTGTGAAAAGGAACCAAAGCGCCTGAAAAATGCTACAAAGTATCATTTTTCGCCCTTGGTCCAGAACAAATGAACCGAACTACAGATGTGAAAGCACCCGAACTCAATCTGGGGCACGTTCAAGTTCAAAACGGTGCGCAACGTTTTGCTACGGTTTCCGGATTGAACGTCATGTTTCCTGGAAACGGCGTGCACCGGTGTGCAACGGGGTTTGAGATACGTTTTCTCTTGTTTGGTGGGTGTGTCAGAACTGCAGTCCAATCAGCAGCAACATGTATATAAAGCAGGCGGTATTAAAGTGAACTCGCACAATGGGTTCAAGGAAAGTAATTTACAAATGTGTTCGATGCAGCTCGGTATACGCAACAACTGAGTATATTAGAAGACATGTTTGTCGTAAGTTTTATTGTAAAAATATAGGATATCAACATAATGATGTAATTGTTTATATTTTTAGCTTCATTGCAAGTGTATGACATTTGGTATAGAAATAAACAATGGTAATTAAGTGCTTTTCCTAAAAATGAGAAAGAAAATGCAGGGTATTAAAACAGTATGAACTACAAATAAAGTCAGTATGTGAGGCTAAATAGATGTGTTTTAGTCTGAATTAGGTAAGATGTGTGCTTCCATTTCAGTTTCAGCAATTCCTTCACTCGATTGGGATGTTCTCTTTTGTTCTGGGTGGCAAGTGCAGTAACTGTAACATCAGGCATATTTTGTAGAATTAAACACATATTTATACCGACTTCATCAGGCTCTGAAAATTCTTCACAAAGAACACAAAGAATGGCCTTCTCAGCTGCCATAGTTGCAACTCTTGCGTCATCAGAACAGTGTGTTCAACGCATCACCGTTTCTGTTTAAAAAACGTTGTGCAACGTTTTGTCGGGGCTGAACGCAGCCCTGCTTGCAATCACATCATTCTCTGTAGGGCACAGCTGATTGGTTCCTGCCGTTTCAGTAGCCAATGAGCTCGCTGCTCAACCTTCAAATACTTGGTCAGCATTTGCTAAAGATGCAGTGCACTTTCAGAAGCCCTCCACCTTCCCCAGCTCCACCTGTATAATTCTGCTACGGGTAACTCATGTATACGCTACAGTATATTGTACAGTAGCGGCACGACTTGCTAACAGCAGCGTATCGTGTTTGTATTGGCAGTAGCAAGTCCCGTACTTGCTCTGAAGAAGAAGCAGCTGCAGCAGAAGAATAGCAGATCTAAGACCAAATATATCAACACTTTCATATCCATTACCATGCCAAACACGTCGAGAGTTGTCATGTTAGAATTAAACAACAGAGGTTTGTTCAGATCGCTAACCCTAAGTATGAGCCTTAGCAAATACCACTGATTTGCTTCAATTAAGAACACTAGACATCAGTAAAAGGTACAAATGAATGTTTATCACTTTTTCTGTCCAAGGTTTGTCATCAAAGGCAAATTACTTTCATGCCTAGGCTAATAAAATCCCCTTCAGCTGTCATGCTCCTTATTCACACTGCACATATTTCATGTAGAGACTGTGGTCTTCAAGCAGGTCAAGTTTCAGAGCTTTTTGAAGTTTTTCATATATGGAATAAATCACAAGTTCAGGCAGATTAATTCAGTGTATTTTGGAGAACTCAGAGCAGTCAAATATCTCAGTGTTTTTACGGCTTCCGTTCTCGTGTCTGTGTGTGGTGGTGAATTCTGCTTGGACGTTTTCTGACAGCCCTCGTGACAATAGCGCAGCAAAAAAAAAAGGGAAAAAAAGAACACTAACGGGCTCAGATTTAAAAAAAAAAATACTATTTAAATAATATTATAATATCAAATCTTTTTGCCAACATTCTCTAGATGTCTTAAGGGGAAAATGATCCGTTTGAATAATGTCAGTCATCATTTCAGCCTGTGAAAATCTAAACCAGTTGGTGGCTGTGCTTTTGCTGGTATTTGGTTTCTTTCTGATCTCTGTGCATGAGAAAGTATTGCTCCACATGAAAAACCTGTCTTGCCTGAACTGAATGTTAAAATATTTTAATAAAAAAAAAAAAAGATCAGCATAATATTTTTAAGGCAAATTAATCACAGAGTAAAGTTGCTCTGCAGTGCCACACAGTGGTCTGATCGGTTCATTACTCCTTTAAAGAGCACCTCCATCTCAGCATAAGAGAAAACTGATAATCAAATGTATACTATACTTGCCTTTTAGAAAATCTCAAATTACCTCAGCATTCCCCTTTACTTTGGAAATATATTATAGGTTACATACAGGGCCAGATATGAAAGATAAAAGACTTTTCAGTGGTCATAATTACACTGGAGGTTGTTTTAAGAGAAAATTAAAGAAACCAAAGGAACATGACTTAAAAATCACTATTTTTAAAAGCACGTGTTACGATGAGCATTCAGTTGAAGCTGTGCCAATGTCTGGGTCTGTTTCTGACATCCTCCCCCAAGACTGATCCGCTTCGACTTCACCCACACCAGACTAAAAGCTTCTTTATCACTGTGCAGAACAGAGACGCTGGCCAGTTGATAACCCTCATACATCATTCACACACACACACACACACACACACACACACACAGCAGGACCGAGCTACGATAACACATCCTGACCCGGACTCATCTCTGCTGCTCTGACAATGTGTTTAGGAATGTGGGGTTAGAATTAGTTAATAATTAAATTCATAGTCAATAGTTAATGTTAAGCTCTTTAGTGACCGGTGATTAAAGAAAATCATTTTAACTTGTCTCTGTGTTAAATTATTTTCATGATTTACTAATCTTGTCTCTGTAAGTACTTATTAATGTCATGATGATATACACTGTCCGGAAAAAAAAAAAAAAAAAAGAGAGAAAAAAGTCACTGTTTGGATTTAAATAGGCAAATGCTTAAGAGTGACTGGATCGTTATTGCAGTGATTATTATGTTTCTAGCATGTTATATGCTTGGCATCAGTTCTTCTAACCCTCATTGATGGAGTGTGTAGCTTTTCATCTCTTAAACAATCATGTAGGAAGACACATCATGGACATATTCCAGGAATATTCCAGTCAAGATTCATGAAAACAAATGTTGTGATGCTATTTCTACCAAGAGGTGCATCAATTTTTGGTCAAGATCTTGTATTGTCAATGCAAGAGTCCAGCACTCTGTAAAGTCTCCTCCAGCACATCCCAAAGACTATCAATGAATTTAAGCTCTGGACTCAGAGGAGCATCAGTTCATGTGTGGAAATGATTCTTCATGCTCCTCACAATCATCCTTTCACAATCTGAGCCTGATGAATCTTGACATTGTCATCCTGGAATATGTCCATGATGTGTCTTCCTACATGATTGTTTAAGGAATGAAAAGCTACACACTCCATCAATTAGGGTTAGAAGAACTGATGCCAAACATATAACATGCTAGAAACATAATAATCACTACAATATACACTATAATATTTTGGCCGGGCAGTGTATATAATATGTATAATACAAATCTAATATAAAAATGAATATATATATATATATTATTCTTTATATATATATATATATATATATATATATTAATATGTACACTTTAAATGAAAATGTTTTTAATTCAATTATTATTTTTTTATTTTTTTATTACAAACACAATGCATGCTACTTGTCTGACCCTTGAGCAATATTAAATCAAAAACAGTGTTAATAGTGGCAAAATATGGAAATAAAATGAATAAAAACATGTTTTTTAATATACTTTTATCTTTTATATATTTAATAAAAAAGATCAAAATAAAATATTCCTATAAAAGCACATGGCAGTGACCGTTCCTTATTTATGGAGCATCAAGAGACTGCAAGAACATGGCAATTTTGTAACATTCTTCACCTAGTTATTGTGGAGGTCCTGCCAGCCTTTCCCAGAATCTCATTTGAGTTATTGCGCTCCCCCTATGAGCCTGTTAAAATGACTTGGAAATCTCCTTCCCAGAGAGCAACACTAACCATTAACTCCCTTCATGAGGAACACGCTCAAACGAAAAATAGCAAATCTGGTTGGAAACCTAAGAATACCTGTGATTTCTGGTAAATACGCTGCCTTTAATAAGTCCCAGCCCTGAAATACAAATCCAACTTTGAAATGTTGTCTGTGATAGCTTTTATTTTTAAGCTTTATTTCTATATTTTGAATTAATTATTGCAACGTCAATTAGACACAACTTTAAATAACACACACAAAGACACACACACACACACACACACACATACACACACACATATATATATATATATATACAGTGAGGAAAATAAGTATTTGAACACCCTGCTATTTTGCAAGTTCTCCCACTTGGAAATCATGGAGGGGTCTGAAATTGTCATCGTAGGTGCATGTCCACTGTGAGAGACATAATCTAAAAAAAAAAATCCAGAAATCACAATATATGATTTTTTAACTATTTATTTGTATGATACAGCTGCAAATAAGTATTTGAACACCTGTCTATCAGCTAGAATTCTGACCCTCAAAGACCTGTTAGTCTGCCTTTAAAATGTCCACCTCCACTCCATTTATTATCCTAAATTAGATGCACCTGTTTGAGGTCGTTAGCTGCATAAAGACACCTGTCCATCCCATACAATCAGTAAGAATCCAACTACTAACATGGCCAAGACCAAAGAGCTGTCCAAAGACACAAGAGACAAAATTGTACACCTCCACAAGGCTGGAAAGGGCTAGGGGGAAATTGCCAAGCAGCTTGGTGAAAAAAGGTCCACTGTTGGAGCAATCATTAGAAAATGGAAGAAGCTAAACATGACTGTCAATCTCCCTCGGACTGGGTCTCCATGCAAGATCTCACCTCGTGGGGTCTCAATGATCCTAAGAAAGGTGAGAAATCAGCCCAGAACTACACGGGAGGAGCTGGTCAATGACCTGAAAAGAGCTGGGACCACCGTTTCCAAGGTTACTGTTGGTAATACACTAAGACGTCATGGTTTGAAATCATGCATGGCACGGAAGGTTCCCCTGCTTAAACCAGCACATGTCAAGGCCCGTCTTAAGTTTGCCAATGACCATTTGGATGATCCAGAGGAGTCATGGGAGAAAGTCATGTGGTCAGATGAGACCAAAATAGAACTTTTTGGTCACAATTCCACTAAACGTGTTTGGAGGAAGAAGAATGATGAGTACCATCCCAAGAACACCATCCCTACTGTGAAGCATGGGGGTGGTAGCATCATGCTTTGGGGGTGTTTTTCTGCACAAGGGACAGGGCGACTGCACTGTATTAAGGAGAGGATGACCGGGGCCATGTATTGCGAGATTTTGGGGAACAACCTCCTTCCCTCAGTTAGAGCATTGAAGATGGGTCGAGGCTGGGTCTTCCAACATGACAATGACCCGAAGCACACAGCCAGGATAACCAAGGAGTGGCTCTGTAAGAAGCATATCAAGGTTCTGGCGTGGCCTAGCCAGTCTCCAGACCTAAACCCAATAGAGAATCTTTGGAGGGAGCTCAAACTCCGTGTTTCTCAGCGACAGCCCAGAAACCTGAAGATCTGTGTGGAGGAGTGGGCCAAAATCCCTCCTGCAGTGTGTGCAAACCTGGTGAAAAACTACAGGAAACGTTTGACCTCTGTAATTGCAAACAAAGGCTACTGTACCAAATATTAACATTGATTTTCTCAGGTGTTCAAATACTTATTTGCAGCTGTATCATACAAATAAATAGTTAAAAAATCATACATTGTGATTTCTGGATTTTTTTTTTTTAGATTATGTCTCTCACAGTGGACATGCACCTACGATGACAATTTCAGACCCCTCCATGATTTCTAAGTGGGAGAACTTGCAAAATAGCAGGGTGTTCAAATACTTATTTTCCTCACTGTATTCACCTTATTTTCGAACGCGGAAGTAAACATGGGTCCAGTATCCGGTTTTTGTGCGGCACTTCCGTTTCCTCGCTTCCCTGGGCTAACTAACGATATCAATCGCAAAGGATTAAATGCAGAATTGACAGAAAAATGTTACACATAACGTAACAGATGAATACAACAAAGATCTAAAGCCCCGCCTCACCCAGTTCGGGTACCGGACCTGGTTGAAAACACTCATGCATCTAGCTGGCAGAGTGCCAACTTCGCCGGCGCCTTCAGCACCGCCCTAAACACGGCCGAGCCAGCGCTGGACTAATATATCTATGGAGGTATTTTTGTCATGTCGAATGTATTAATAATGCCATCAGAATGCAACCAAAGCACAGGACAGCAATAAGTAGATGTCTATAAATAATTGTAAATCATACAAAATAAACGCCATGATGACTAGATTTTATACAGAGGTTACTATGATTTTGTTTCTCCTTAGAGTTTTTTATTGAGACTTCATAGCCCAGCCACTTTTCTGGTATCGGGTGGTCTTCTGTAGGTCTTGTGTTCACGAAATGAAAAGAACAAACATACGGTCGTTTCGGTGGTTTCTTCAAATGTAAAGCTTTTAACCACAGGCGAAGGGTAAAGTAGGTTTTATGTTGGACATTCGTTAGACATTCGCCAAGCAAATTAAGGGACTGTCTTAAAACTGCACACACACACAAATAAGCATTCCAAGGTGCGAAACCACGCAAAGCATACTAATAAAATGTAAATATGTGAATTAAGTGGACAACCTATTTTGCGTCAATACTGCCGACGTTGTCTTTGCTGCTATATATTTATGTTTAACATAGGCCTTCCACAACTCTCTCCCCATATGTCGAATATATCACCAATGAGGCTTATCATATGTCACCAAGCAGCAGCAGCGCCGCGTCAGACACGTTTGGTGTGCAGAGATATAGAAAACGCCACGCAACAGAAACGCCAAGTAAATCTTTCTTTTGTACCAGTTATTATGACAACCTCTAACTGCACAAACAATCCCGGTCTTCCTTGAAGCCATAACGATGAGTTAGTTGTTATGAATACTTGTTTGATTAACCGCTACGGTGAGCTCACCAGTAACCGGAAGTGCCTGACCGGAAGTCTCGCACAAAATACCGTCAACTGGCTGCGTCCGTATTTCCGTTAAAAATAAGGTGAATATATATAAAGAATTTATAACGCTATTTTACTGGAATAAACTTCCTGCTGATTTTCGTTTTGGAAGACTATACACAAATTAAATCGTGAATAAGCTTAAATTATTTTACAAGAATAAACGTAATGCTGATTTTCACAAAGTAAAACTAATACCATAAATTAGAATTAAGAACTGAGCTTAAATATCCCACTTTACCTCTTCGCCGCAGCATTCAGTTGCTTTATTTGTGCTAAAATTCTCACAGACACACAGTTTAAAAGACAATTGCACTAATGGGGATGAAATTACCTCGCAATCGGCCTCTCCTGTGAGTCATTAAAGTAATTACAACATTTTCAGAACAAGATCCCTCCGTTAATGGATCGTGATTAAGGTTGTGAATCTGCTGGGCAGCAGAAGAAAATGAAGAATAAATAGCATTACAAAAATATAAATCTCTGGAATTTTGTGAAAAGGTACAAAACAATATCTAAATGTTTGGACGGGACCATCAGATCAGTTATCAGAGGCTGGACGCTACATCAAACCACCCAAACAACAGCTAAAGTTCACAGCAGAATACTATCCATCAATATCCATACATCCTGTAAGGGCGTTTTGCCCATAAAATACATTAATAATCTCAGAGATCAACATTTCAATGTAAGATTTGTAAAGCAATTTAAAATTAAAAGAGCATTGGTATTGGCTAAGGATCTGAATCCCTGTGCACGTGTGTCTCGATTCCTCTTGTTTATAGATGAATGGAGGAGGAGAGAAGGACAGGAGGAGGAACTGATGGTAATGCAAGCCAGGCGGTGACATGACAGACAGCAAATTTCAGAGCTGGGAAAAGGGGAATAGCCTAATAAGAAGCAGCTCCAGATTCCCAATCACAGCTGCGCCGACTTACAGAGCCGTACGCATGGCAAATACTTCAGGACACCTTTGCACACAAAATGGAAAATCCACTTTATTTTGAAAGTTGACCATCCGGGGGGGAAACCAGAAGCCTTGAGCTCATTGCTGACTCAAGAATGAAAATAAGGGGGACATGACAGAGTGTCTGAACCTAGACAAGCTAAAGCATAAATTATGTTGATGAGCTGATGACTCTGTTGCTCTTCAATTACAGGGTAAATGTCACAAAGCTGGTATGTAAATTGTGAAATTGCCTGTTTTCTGTTTGTGTGATGACAGAATGTTACTAACAACAGAGTCCAGGGAAAAGGCGTTCTGCCCGCTAACTGACCTGTCTTTGTCTCCGCAAATATAATATGCTTGAGAGTCTAAACATTTACCTGGGACTGCGTAATGTAATGGTGCACGGTACTCTGAAACTTCTTTGAAAACTGCAGTTTTTATTGTTTACTCAAGGAAGAGTTTCCTAACTGAAAGCTCAAGCTGAGGACAACAGACGCCACATGAATGGGTGGTTATTCAGCTGTGTGATGGATTTTTTTAATTAATCATAACTAACATTTATTTTTCTTGCAGGAACAACATTCATATGCAGACTCTGATGACAGCTGTTTGCCGCTGCCAGAACTACACCAATAAGCAGAAAAAAGTTTCTCCATTGACGCCTTTTTTTCTCTTTTTTTTTTTTTTGCATGCTACATATAAATTGCATGCATTATGAGCCATTATAGTAGATGTTTTGTAAGCTTAAAAAATCTCAAAAGCATAAAATGGACTGATAATGAATAGCTTTCTCCAGGTGTTACACCTCCTAGGCAAAACAAGTTTATATGTAAATGTAAAAAAAAAAAAAAAAAAAAATATATATATATATATATATATATATATATATTTATTTATACATTTTATAATAATTTATTTTTCATTAATTACAAACATAATGCAAAATTCTCTTTTGCTTTGTATCTAAGATCTAAATGTTTAAATTATTTTTTTGTCATTTTAAATAAAAACGTTACATTCTAATATATTTTATATAGCCTAATATAATTTTATTCAAAAATATTTATACATTTTATGATGTTTTTTAGTCATTACTTACAAACCCAAACATAATGCAATGTGGACTATGTCACAAACCACCAAAAAAATCTGAGATAAATTGCACAAACAACATAATAAGGATCGTCATAAAGCACACTGGAGTCGCTTTTAACAATTAACTGGCAGAGATGGACGGCTAACTGGCTAAAAGGCTTCATAACATAGAGGATGTGCAAAACTGTTTACCATGAACTGTCACGAACCCACTCTCATTAACATTATACGAGCCACATTACTTTACAGAGTATCGCTCTGAATTGTTTTACAGTGGGGTCACGGGCTGATAGCATTAAACGTGAGATTAAAAGAGACATTTGTCACATGTGTTCGTGAGGTCATATATGCCCTGGCTTGTGCTCTCCACTCATGAATCAACAGAGATGGATGTCTATAAAATGCTTGCTCGTCCTCATAGGCCAGCTGGTCTTGTGTATATTTGCAGATGTACAGTACATCATGTGCCCTTGGCCTGTCCCCTTTATAATGTGGACAATGATGGAATAAAATGTCATGTTGGATCTCTACCCACTCGTTTCAGCATGAACAATTATTTCAGTTCCTGAATGTGACCCATATATCACATATACAGTAAATAATCTGTGACAATAAGAGTGTAATAGTTTCCAGCACTGCAGGCAGACACAGAACACATGGCTTGAATGTGTACATTTATAAGACTGATGGTAACACTTGTTTTTGACAAAGAGCTACAGGATCGCATGACGGTATCAGTCACCATCGCTCATCACGACTGACCTCACCGGGTTTGTTTTGCTGCCTTCAAGTCCTCCAGAGGATTCTGCTTATGAATTTGCAAATCGTATAATTATGATGTGATGAGTGTGACCGTTGGAGTAAAATGAGTGCGTTAGCAATGGCAACGAAAGATAGCTTTGCATTAGGTGTAGTGTTGTTTTTGACGGCCTGTTTTAATTTTAGTTTTAGTCTAGTCTTTGTGTCAAGCTGTCATTTTAGTTTTTATTAGTTTTAGTCACGTTCATACTCTTTTTAGTCTAGTCAAGTTTCAGTCGACTAAAAGTCTGAGCATTTTAGTCTTATTTTAGTCAGAATTATCCATGACATAACATCTCGTCTCGTCTCGGTCAACGAAAATGAAGAGAAATGTTAGCATAGTTTTTATTTTGTAAACCACATTTAGTCTTGTTTATATTCGTCAACAATATTGCATTATACAGTTAATTATAGTTATCATCACATGACCAGCATTTACGTTGCGTCTCGTCTCGTTTTCGTCACGTGATAAAGGTTCGTTGACGACGATATTTAGTCATAATTTTCGTTGACGAAAGCAACACTAATTAGGTGTGTAATTCATGCTTTATCAATTCGATCGTTCCTGTGATGCCACAGTGAAATGAAGTTTGGTCATGCAAGTCTGTTTTTTCATAAACTGGCTAAATGAGCAGTATTTATATCACTACTCTTCATCAACAATATACAAAATGCATATTTTGTACAGACAACTTCAACAATTATAACTTAGCATTAATACCAATTTGCTTATAATTTGTTAACTGGCCTGTTTCGACACAGAAAGTTGTAGACAGTGTTGGGGAATGTTGCTTTAAAAATATACATAATAAAATAGATTTCGATGGATTTAGAAAGGTAGAAAAATAGGCTTGGGATATAGTCTATCATTCGTATGGACTACTTTTATGATGCTTTTATTGTCTACTTTGGAGCTTGATAGCAGTGTTCACTATGAATTTCTGTCATTGTACAAAAACCATGCAGTACTATACCATTCAAAAGTCTCTTATTCTCACCAAGGCTGCATTTATTTGATCAAAGTACAGTTAAAAAATATTGTGATTTATTATAACAATTTTAAATTTTCTATTTTCTGTGATCAAAGCTGAATTTTCAGCATCATTACTCCAGTCTTCAGTGTCACATGATCCTTCAGAAATCATTCTGATATGCTGATTTGCTGCTCAAGAAACATTTCTGATTATTATCAATGTTGAAAACCATGATAGCGATACTTTTTTCAAGATACTTTGATAAATATACAAGTTCACTAGAAAACAACAATTTGAAATAGAAATATTTGTAACTTTATAAACATTCTCACTGCCACTTTTCATCAATTTCATGCATCTTTGCTGAAAAAAAGTATTATTTTTTTGCTAAAATAGCAATAAATCTAGACTTTTGTATGGTCATTAATAACAAACCCAAACATAATGCAATGTGGACTCCAGTGATGAAGTCACAAACCTTGTAAACAAAATTAAATTAAAATCAAAATTAATAGTATTAATTTCTTGCAAAAATATCAATAAATCTAGACTTTTGTATGGGATGTTTCTTCAAGATCCCCCCCCCCCCCCATCTTATAATGCAACTATACAGTGAGTTATAAACCTATCATCAAAGGGTTTTATCCTTGATAGTACATACAGTATGTGTGGGCGAAACAAAACAGCATATTCCGGTCTTTAACTTTGCGTCAAGCCTCCCATTGACTGCTGGGATGCATTAGCTGTCATACTAGTCAAAGAGAGCGCAGAGAAACAGACTGAAGCGAAGTTGAAGAAAAGTTCCTCAGCTACAAAGAGCTCTATTTGCTGGGAAATGATTATGCTGTGCCCAGACCTGCCTGAATGTGTTTTCTCTTCCCCAAGGAGGTTTACTGTTCGGAAAATCACTTCTCTATCCCTTCCACCTCCCTATTATCCGGTTCCCCGCCCTTCATCTCGCTCTCTGTTTGTTTTGCTCTGTTCGTGGGTCATCTTCAGGTCTGGAAGGAGCATCTGTCCTTAGCTTGCTCATTCCTCCAGTCCCACTGTTATTCCTGAGGGTGTTGGAAGCAGGGGTCTCCTCCATTTTAGATGAAGCAGCATGTCACATGTGTGTTGACTTGTAACCCTCCATTAAGCTGCCTGGGTCATGAATCTGTGTTGAGCATTTTTAAGCATAGCATCTTAGCCTCATTAGCTCAATGGTTGGAGAGTGAAACACACTCAAAACCCTCATACGCTTATTTCAGGGCAAACAAAGAATCTCATGTTGTTGCATGTGTTATTACCAAACATTTTTGTTTGCAATTAGCTGAACCCGATTGTTACTAGAAGAAGTAAAAATTAGTAAAAATTGTATTTCATATAGTGAAAAAACAAAAGTTAAAAAACATCACATTTACAGGTTCAGGATTTTTTGACATTGGCTAATGGCCATATTGCATGCAAGTAAACAATTAAAAGATTTCTATATATCTTTATTTTTATTTTATATATATATTTTTTTATATTTTTGATGTTTTATTTTATTTGCATTTTTTTATATTTAATTTTTTACAAAATTTTAAGTTAAAATAAATTAATATTTGTTTATTTTATTTTAAAATAATTTATTGTTTTATTATGAATTATTATTTTTTTTTAATCTTACATTTCAAATTAACAATTTAATTGGCAGCTTTTAATCAGCTCACGAATGTTCATGAGCCCCAGTTTGGGAAAGCCAGCTTTAAAATCATGATCATTTGCAGCTCATTTTACTTCTGTAATCTGAATATCAAAAACATGATATTCAATGAGACTTGATTTCATCCATTTGGGAAGTCTTTTCATTTTGATAAAATACTTTCTTTTTTTTCTTCCCAGAACAACTTGCACTGATAAATCAAACACAATAATATATTTTGATGCCATGCTGACTGCAACTTTTAGGCTTATGCGTCTACAGGAAGTGGTTTTCATTTCTTTGTATTTATCAATTAATGTATAATAAAAAGAGATGCTCATTTTAAACAGTAACACTGGTGCTAAATTCAATGGAAATTTTAAAAGTAACACACACATTTGCCTCAAAACTGTATGCAGACTAGAAAACAGAAAGTGTTTAATAGAAATAGAAAGTGTTGGTATGTCGGATGATCAAATGGTTAAATTATGACTCCAAATCTGACATGCTTGCCTGTTCAAAGATGATCTCTTTTTGCCAGAACTCAAACGTCAACTCTTCACTGAGGCCCTGTTTATACCTGGTATTAAGATGTGTTTTGGTGGATCGGATCACAACGGGAAGTGGACGACGCTAAATACAGGTGTAAACAAGGTCTAAAATGTTTTGAGCTTATCTACTTTCCCCCACTTCCAGAGGTTTTTGAAAACGCATTCAACTGGACTGCTTTCGTAGTGTAAACGCACATGTGGTCAAATGTGTTTGAAGAGATCTTACTCGCCTACTCTCCGCCTACTGACCTAATGAGTGAACATTATGGGAAGCGCGCTAGCCAGACAGGATTTAACAAAGTTAAAGTTCCTAGACAGCAACATAGTGTCGGCCCAGATCCGGCCCACATCTGGTAAACGTGGATTCCACACGGCCCAGATGTGGGCCGGATCTGGGCAGACACTATGTTGCTATCTAGGAAACTAGAAACTCTGAAAAAAAAAAACACATACATGAACAAATACCTGAAGAAATCAGGACAGAAGTGGTTGAAAGTGGACAAAAGAGACAGATTAAAACACCAGGTGTAAACGGGAATGTGTCTCCCTCGTCTACTTGTGATCCGATCGACCAAAACACATCTTAATACCAGGAGTAAAGAGGGCCTGAGTTACTTTTTAATGATCTCCCTTTCATTTTTCACTCCACAGTTTTTCTCCTGATCAGGAAGCGCTTGTTTGACAGTCAGACTGACAGGCTCATTAAGAGCTCATTACTGATGCATGCTTCCACAAGAGGAGGCTTCTGACCCGACATACACCCCGCAGGAGAAAACAGATGATGAAGCTGGCATAACCTCGTCTCAGGTTGATCTGGATCCAAGTTCAAGCACCCAAGAGTCGAGATTCCAAACATCAAATTCATGTTAACAAATCCATTCTGCATTTACACCATCAAACAACTCTGTGTTTTCCCATAGACATCAGTAAAGAAACACTTATGAGAAAAACCAGAACAAATATTCTTCAGACAGAACAGTTCAAGAACTCTCTCTCTCTTTGTGTGAGGTGAATCTGAACATGTTTCGACATTCATTAAAACTCTCCTTGGGCAAAAAGGCAGCAAAGCATATAAAAGGATTATGTGTCTGTGGTAATTATGAGATTAAATGTGTTTTTGTTTGCACATTGTTATTTGTTTCTAAGCGCTGCCGGCAAAGTTGAGTTCTTGAGAGCGGATCTTAGAAAGAAGACGTATAAAATATGACTAATAAAGACTTCATCACCAATGGCTTTCATAACAAATCAGGGGTTAAACGCTTGATTTAACATCACCACCTTAACCAAAAACCTGTTCCCTGCCAAATTATAACAAAGTGTTAAAGGGGTCATATAATGGTACATGCACTTTTACAAGTTGATTGTACTGAAATGTGTGTTGGCAGTTCCTGTACACAACCATCATAAAATGATAAAAATCCATCCAGTGTTTTTTTTTTTAATCTTCTTATATGTTTTCCCCCATTTCAAATCAAGCCGTTCGATTTTGTGATGTCACAAAATCGACACCCCTCCCACGATTGTTGATTGACAGCAGCGTTTCAACACAGACCCGCCCTTGCTCGTGAGTGAGCTGTCAATCATAGTCTGTGCGGTCATTGTTGATACGCTGGAGCACTGTCTATGAGCAGAATGGCGTCTAAGTGATTGTGGTGTTCTGTTCTTGGAAGCAAAAAGGAACACAACAGTCATTTTGATGTTCCTAAATCCAAACCACTGAAGAAGCAGTGGCTGAGTTTGTTTTCGAAGGGAATATTCCCCATGATCAACGTCAATGCTTTCATGTTTGCGCGAATCATTTCACACACCAGACTGCTTTACAAACGAGGGCCAGTAATGTTATAAAGCTGGTTTTGCTAAGAAGCTGCTCCTGAAAAAAGGATCGGTACCAACTATTCGTGTTCCTGCTGCACCTTTATATTAATCTTTATATTAATCTTTGCAAATCGCTTGCTATGTACGACGTTCTCAATATAATTCATAATCCCACGTTTATAATGAACAACGCGTTATGGTTATTGTGTTATTGTGTTACAAATGGTGTACGCACAGAACAGAGGGGCGGGGTGAGCAAAGCTCATTATCATTTAAAGACACATGCACTGAAACGGCGTGCTGAAAACAGAGCTGTTTTTGACCAGGTAAAATAAGTGTTTTCTTACAATACTAATGAGAATTTTTAATTAAAGTATATTACAGACTTTTAATTTAGACCCTAAAGAATCATATTAGCTTGTACAAAAATGGCATTATATGACCCCTTTAAAAAAAATGGTTTATCACTATGGTGTTGCTTTTTAAATGTAGCCTATCGTTGTTTTCTATTTTGAATAACTGATGCAATGATTAATTGTGCACAATAGGACCAATGAATTAAGAATGTAAAAAGATTTGTTTTGATTTCTACTTTAAGTAATTTCTCTAGTGCTGCTTAGATTCGTGAATTACATATTTTGTTACACACCTACATCACAACACTAATTTGAGATATTAAAGGGGTGGTATAATGCCCTTTTCATAAGATGTAAAATAAATCTCTGATGTCCCCAGAGTGTGTATGTGAAGTTTTAGCTCAAAATACTCCACAGATATTTTTATTTAGCATGTTAAAATTGTCACTTTTTGAGGGTGAGCAAAAACGCACCGTTTTGTGTCAGTTCCTTTAAATACAAATGAGCTGCTGCTCCCGGCACAGTGGGCGGAGCTTCGATTACCTCCTCGCACAGACATGCACTGAAAATTTCAAAAACTTTTAGCCTTTAATGTTTAAACCGGATTCAGACAATGATGGAGAGACTCAAGAAGAAGTGACAACATGTAGACAACATTTCTGAACGGTTAGTTGGTGAATTTATGTAGCTTATGTGTAGTTATCTTCTAGTCATTGATTAACATATTCTGTCTTGATAATCTATAAATCACGTTCCCGGGGGCGGGGTTTAAGTAAATTTTAGGGTTAGTGATGTCACTAATCCGGGAGGAAGCTCGTGTAGTCCCTACCAGCCGTTTGTTGTAGTCCTTAAAAAGCAATTTCTTTAAAAGTAAAGATCTCCCTTTGCTTTGAACTTTGAGCGTTGTAACTTTGCAGATGTTGTTTATGCTCAAACAGCAACATTACACACTAACTAAAGTTAGAAAAGTGAAATCATAATCAACCGCCCCTTTAAAATATATTCAAATAGAAAACGGTTATTTTAAACTTAACAATATTACAGTTTTTACTGTATTTTTGATCAAATAAATCCAGCCTCTGTGAACACCTTTCACAACAGTATAAGAAACAGCACATACCAAAAGAAGAAGAAAAAGAAGAAGAAGAAGAAAGTGAACTAGCAATATTTCCTTCAGCAGGTTGAAATACCTGGAGCTAATGATGATGAATGGACATGTGGCACATGTGAGGTGATTACTTAAACAGTCTGAGTTCAGTCCACAGCGTTAGAGAAATCTGTCCAACAGCTTCTCCTAACCATGATGGATATGGTGAGTGCGTGTGATATTGTATTTAGTACACTAAACACCACATTTGAACAACATTTCCTCTTTCTTTTGCTGATTCTTGTCTTTCACACAGCCTTTTATCTTTCAGCTTCGGCCAAATGCTTTCTAATGGTAGCCATCTCACAACGTGTTTCACATCAAGCGTGAAAATGAAATAGGGAGTAAAGAAACACAGCTTTCTTATAACACAATCAATCTCTTGTTGGAGCTCAGAGTTTCTGTATGGGTTATAGACACTTCACTACACATGTGAGCAAAAGAAAAAAATGAAAAAAGAAAGACAATGCAATATGATTGCATTTGGAAATGTGTTAGAGTGCATTTATGCATTGCATTCTGAGCGTAATTTGTCTGTCACAATTCTGGCCTATACAAGGCTGGCAATGGCACGAAAAGACTGCATTTGTGTATATTGTTTGGCACATCTCAAGAAATGAGTTTTTACATCTGAGGAACGTCCGGAGGGAATTTATCCTTCTGTACACACTCGACACACACTGACTCATTCAGCCCGTGATTAATAGCCGTCGTGGGATCGCATCAGTTTAACCGCACACAGCTGAAGGAAATACAAAGAGAGAAAAAGGACTAATGAAGGAATATCAATGACATTTTAATCCACCGTATAGGCTACTTCACTGGATATCATTCACAAAACATTGATTACGCTCATAGTTCTAGTTCTAGTAATAGTAGAACTCACCACAACAGGAACTGCTGGGATTGAAACCACTCCAAAACCACATGACTAAAGGAAGATGAAGAAGTGAACAGAGGGAAAAGGAAAGAGAGAGGGATTTCTTTTTGCCAACGTGAATGTGAAAAAATATGGAAGCTTATTTTAAACGTTAAAAAAGTAATTACGACTTTTTACCTCAGATTTCTGAATGTCTTGCTTGCGATTGCAAGTTTATATCTCAAAATACATTTTTTTTCTCAGAATTGAGAGATTTAAACTTGCACCTGCGAGAAATAAGTCAGAATTGAACACAAGAAATAAATTCTGACTTTTTTCTTGCAATTGCAAGGTTGTCTCGCAATTCTGACTTTATTTCTCACAATTATGTGTTTATATCTCGCAATTCGGAAGAAAAAAAAAAGAATTATGAGCTAAAAAACAGAAATTAACTTTTTTATTCCATGGTGAAAACAAGCTTCCATTAAAAAAGAGCTTTGTCAATTCCACTCACTATTTAAAAAACTAAATTATTTGGTGTTGATAGCCAATGTTGATAGCAGTGTTGACTAGATTTACCATGAAGAATTAAAGCAGAAATTCACCAACAATGTGGAAAGGGACCATAGAGAGCTGTAGGCCTATTTGACCACTATTAACCTATAGACAACTCCTTTAATCTCAATTTAAAATCAGTTAGAATAGTTTGCAAGAGAGCGATTATAAACACAATGAGGCTGTGAAAGCGAGAGTTTAACTGTTCGACAACCTCTGTAGACTCATTTAGCCACTTGTTAGCAACCGACACAGCTTAAAAAGGGTATTACTGATGTAGTTTATGTTGTAGAAATAATAAACATAAATCTTGTGCATATGTTCACGACAGACCTTATTTCAGGCATTTAACCAGAAACCCATTGCTTTTGGGACGATGGAACCAGAAATGCAAAAATGCAAACTCGTTTGTTCAGACAAACAGGAAGTCCCACCCAAATTCACGCTATTGGTCGAGTCACACACTTACATTTCGGAAGCACAAACAAACAAAATGGGAGTGTTTACACACTTGAGGAAGTCAATACGAATGGCTTTTTACACTTTTATAGTTGTCTTTGCAAATTAAGATTAAACTTTTGTAACAGAAAAAATGCACTTTATAGAGTTAATTTATATGAAAATATATAAAATGTGTGATAGTTGACCCTGAACCTGCTCTGTGTGGTTTGCGTGTGTTTCACCTCTCTGCTCTGTGTCTTTAGTTTATCTCTGTTCTCATATTGAAATGTGAGTCGAGAAGATGCTGTACAGGTTCACGCTGTCCTGACGGGCTGCAGGACTGAGATTTATCCACTTCCTGTTCCTCTCCACCAACAGCGCATGTTTAGTGTCACGTTTTAGTGTGATAGATCTGACCCTGAGACAGCAGTAATCCTGCTTCTGGTCTCTTGATGTCAGTAATGCAGCATATAAAACAAATAGTGGCCCCAAAAAAAGACACACTTAAAAATGTCTGAATGTCATTGCATGATTAGATACAAAATATCAAAACAAATCTCTTTGCTAAGTTGTTGGTAAGTCAGTTTCCTTCAGAATGACACCACAGATTTATTTTATTTTAATTTTATTTTAATTAAAAAAAAATTATTGTTATTGGGGGTTATTAATGAGTATTATCCTACTACTCATTAAAACATTTATACTACTCATCACTAACCCAACTATTTTAAAAATGACCCAATATTTTGGGAAAATAACCCAACTTATTGACCCAATATGTAAATATGTGTAACCCAACGGTTGGGTTAAACAAACAACCCAACGTTTTTTACTCTGTAGGCTTATTAGATATAATCAGATGGAAAGGATCTCAAGCTGACTAGATGAAGACATGAAGATGAGCTACAACAACCATAATGAAACACCCCTTCACAATAGATAATGCTTTACAATGAACTCTGTTAGAGATCCCTATCATCCCTTACTCACCTGTTGAGTAATAAAAACACCATCTTTGCGTCTTTTACAACATTTAAAATCCCTCAGTTCTCGCCGTATCCGAAAAGCAAAGCCAATGTTGATTCTTGTTTTATTACGAGCTCTGTCACGTTCTCTTTTTGTCTGCAGACTCTCTTCTGTTTGGCTTTTTTTAATGGTGATTTTCTCTAATTTCGGATATGACAACACATACACTGGCGAGTGATGTACGTACGTAATTTCCTTTGAAAACAATCCCTTCAGGTCTAAAATATAAACTCTTATAATGGGCTTACCGTAAATCAGGTTAAGACAAAACATGTTTCGGAAGAAGGATTGATGATGTATTGACATATTATTTAAATTTGGTTCATTTTGAACAAAGAAAGTTATGTAGTGTACCCTTAATAAAAACTATAATAGTTTCTTAATTATATAAAATAACACTGGTTTCATTATCTTTTTGTTAAATGTTTCACTTGAAATATGTTCACTTTGTTACTAGGCCTGATATTTAATCTAATGCAATTACATTCAGATATTTGTAAGTGTGACTTGAGTCTCCAAAGAGTTTTTGGGGCTGCTGTAATATGAAATAAAACAGGTGGTAGCACAAGCTGCTGATATTTAAATTCTCTTGCTGCTTAATGCTCAATCTGTTTAAAATAAAAATAAATCTAAGAATGATATGTAATGTTTGCTGCCCATTTGTTCCATCAGTCACCCAGGGTTCAGTTGAGAGCGGGCACTAACTTTGAGTCATAAACTGGCATTAGTGCCTGTGACCCACGCCAGTTTTTATATTTCTAAGCAAATGTTATGGAAAGGAAAATAAAAGAGGAATATGTGCGTTATTGTGAGCAGTTCCAGGTTTGTGTCAGAAGTTCCTGTGGGCCAAGCTTGGGTAATGCTTGGGCTGCGGATCATCACTGTGGCGATAGTGAAGCTCTGGCAGGAGAGGTGACGGGTCGCTTGGTCCAAAGGAAACACAGTGAGATCTGTGTGTGTGTGTGTGTGAGAGAGAGAGAGAGAGAGAGAGAGAGAGACAAAGAGAGAGAGAGAGAGAGACAGGTCAGGGGCAAATAGCGAGCTTAGAGACAATCTCAGGCTGACCTCAGTGATCTACTCCAGATCAAGACAACTCAAGAGTCCTGCAGTGACAAATGCACAACACACTAACCAGTTCCATATGACCTTTCTGCTCAGCATTTTCAGTGTTTTTTGCTTATGCTGCCTTCAAGAAAATTGGAAATGTCTTGCTTCTCACAGTTTGTTGCTTTCAAGTGCTTTGTTTCTGGACAGAATGGAGGATGCCAGATACATTCTTGTCAATTTCTTGAGTAAATCTTATTAAGGCCGAAATTTAGGCCATAGTTAATCATAGTCATAACAAGATAGTTAGTCATGACAAGATAGTTAGTCAATACCCAATGGATTTTTGAATAAAATAGCATCTGTTGTGTACAAATATCTTTGAAAAAAAAGTTTTACATTTCTTAATCATAAACATCTCAAAGGGATAGTTCAAGATGTGAGTAGCTAAACTAAACATTTAATATTTTTGCCACCCTTTTTTGATTGAAATGTTAAACAGCCATGAGATAAATCAGGAATGCAAACTAATAAACTTTTGTCTTGAATTGTCTTGAAATTATAATTTATGTGATTCATGTAATGTAATTTGAAACTGTCAATGAGATGATTCCCCCTGATCTTCACTAGCAAGGTCAATTTTGGGACCTCAGTGTTTATAAAACCCTGCGTACATCCCTGATTGTAACGGCAAGAGAAAGCAATACAGATGTTGTGAGGAAAATAAAAAAATAAAATGTAAAGCCTGCCCGACTCCCGAACATAAATATGACTTAAGAAGCCACTGATGTCCATTTTACAAGTAGGAAACTTGTATTTCTGATAATAGGCAAGCATCACTCTTGAGCATATTTGGGTTTGAACAGATTTGAACATACACCACACCAGTAACTTGTCCCGCACTGTTCAGTGGTACAGACGTTAATGATATTAAGGTGATCAGACTTTCGAAAGTCTGCAAAAGGGCTATTTAGACTTTGGCCAGAAAGCAACCACCAAGGATAGAAACATTCAGAACACCCTAGAAACCACCTCGTAATGCTCTGGCAACCAAGTTTTGCACAGTCCAGCACCTGTCACATTAATGTAAAAATCTCATTTGCTTATTCAAGTTGTGTAGCCAAGATGTCCTCGCAAGGCTAGAAATACATTACATATTGCGTAACTGGTTCCAAAACACGCGCACGCACACACACACACACACACACACAAACACACACACACACACAGAGAGACAACAGCCACTAAATCAGGCTACAGTTAGTCTATCAACTGTAGGGACTATCAAATTCACAGGTCATTTGAAACAGTCACTCACAATATGAGCTAATCTGAGATAGCAACAGGCTAGCGTGCCAAATCTGGGCCGATAGTATTGTGTAAAGAGTGCTGTGAATTATCGGCCTCCCACCAAAACAGACCAGGTACACGAGCGCTTGATATCTCAGGTACACCTCCAGTGACCTTCCTCTGCACCCTATAAGCAAACATGTTCAACAACCTATTTTAACCTGTTTTTTTTGTGTGTTTTTTTTCTATATTTTGTATATAAGCTACTGTATATAACTCTATGGTCAATACATATAATACCACAATAAAAAAAATCAGCACTTAATTTTGCACTCCTGTTCCCCATATACATACTGTGTACTTATTATAGTAATTAGAATAAATGGGTAATAACTAGGTAATAACCTTGAACCTACCCCTATGTTGTGCATTAGTATGCTATTCTGAACATGAGTACTACTTTGTTAGTTGGCTATGTTTAAAATACCATACTACACTATTTCTGCAAGACAGTATGTATGAAACAAACTGGAAATAATTACAGCCACAATCATACTCAATACCTGATCAGGCTACTAAGAGTTCAGACATTTTTACACAAAAAAACATATATACTGTACATACATACATACATACATACATAAGAATGTAGATGCCACTTTCAGGATTAAAAATGTAATGTGGTGAGGTAGCGAAAACAAAATGGCAGTATAAAATGCTACAGTTTGAAATGTTCATTGGTTCATAGGCTCTTTAGCCTAATATATATATACTGTGCAGCATGCAATATGCTAGTATTTCATTTTCACATCCCCACATTTCTTCCTGGTACTGTTTTCTGTTTTCAAACTCTGGCATCACGTGAAGTTAATGAACAGGAGAGCAGAGGCATTGTGACTAACCAGAGAGATCCCAGCTCCTTTTATCTTCTGAGACCCATTGGCATGTCCACAGAAATCCATGCGCTGCGTCGCAAAGCTGCCTAATCTTCTCAAAGCTATGCTTAACATTCCTCCTCATTTCTTGAGGAGAGCAAAGAGGGGCCGTCTTGCTTGTTTGGTACTGTGTGTGTTTTGGTTGTGTCTGTCTGTGTGTGTGTGTGTGGGGGGGGGGGGGGTGCTTAATAGAAAACAGTTTTTTTTTTGCAGGGCTCTTATCCACATCCGCTTCTGTTCAGGGTTTTGCATGCCCAAGAAAACTCAAAGGACTCTGCTTTTGGGATGTGGTAGTGGTTGTGGGCCGCTTTTGGCACATTAAGCTGTTTTCTAATGGTCGGAACAAACATTAAAAAGCTAATGACCCAGCTAACCTCAACATACTCGATCTGTGATCTTTAAAACACATATCAAGTAACAAACTGTTTTGGTTTTGAGCAAAATGTGTTGCACATAATCCCCAAAAAGCAAGAGACCTGAGTATCTGAATAACCTACTATTAGTCAAAATGTGTAATATATACCACACACACACACACAGACACACACACACACACACACACAGACACACACAGACACACACACGTTGTATTTTCATGTTTTATGGGGACTGTCCATAGACATAATGATCTTTATACTGCACAAACTGTATATTCTGTCCACTTAAACTAACCCTACCCCTAAACCTACTCATCACAAAAGAAAAAAAATCATCACTTAGTATGATTTATAAGCTTGTTTCCTCATGGGGACCAAAAAATGTCCCCACAAGGACAAGGATTTCGGAGATTGCCATCTTTGTAGGTACATTTTGTCCCCATAATGTAGGGTTTACCAGGCCATAAACACACACACACACACACAGAGGGAGAGAGAGAGAGAGTGCCCCTCTCAAACAAATATCAATGATAATATATTGTGGTCAATAAAACAAAATGCATTTCATTATAATTAACATGACAATGTGTACAAAACTAAAGTATCCTAAATTCAGGTTTATCTTTACGTATCTGTCAGTCTGAGGCGTCGTTGCCAACGCGTTGCTATGGGCTGTGTCACTTGCGTGTCTTGCCTCGGACTTGACTGAAGGGGTCAGTCTCCGTTTTCGAGGGTCTAAAACTCCGGAGTGGTGTGTGTGGACGGCAGGCGTAACCGTAGCAAAAGTTATTAGTTTTAAAACGAAAATGCCCTAGTGTAAACATAGGTATTCCACAGTCTTCTTGGATACCGATGCTCTCGAGCCAAATATGGTTCTTTCACCGAGTATATGGCTCGAGGGCAGGAAAAAAAGATCAGAGATGATCTTCTGTCCTTACCTTTACTCATGGGCATCTGTCTTTTTTTATAGGTGGAACAGCAGTAGTAGAAAGATGCCAGGAAAAGGAATGAAAAAGGACAAATGGAAAGTCACCACGATCCTGCCAGTGCCGAATAGCGTCTGCCAATGAGAAAGCTACCCAAAGGGCAAGACCAAAGCAAGCAGTGGTGGAAAATGAAATGAACTCTCCAGCTTTTCGCTTCATCTCTGACTCTGTGCAGACTGGTATGACGAGTCACAAAGATCTGCACACGTCCTCATCTCCATACACTTTCCATTCCTTCTCTATCCAACATTACCAAAGTCTTTTGATTCAGTCCGTTTTGCTTTTATGATACTAGACCATGTTACCTCTGGGAACATTTAACAATATAAAATGTATTTCAGACTTCAGTATGCACTTAAATAACCAGTCCAAGACCTACAATATTGCATGGAGCATCTATTGGAGTGAGACTCAGTCTCAGAGACTCAGAGATTACTGCTATTGGTTATTGTTTCGATTTGCAGGGAATGCATGACCTGAAAAAAATGTAAACTTTCAAAGCAAAAGCATCTGCCAAATTCAAAATCCAAATTATGGTCAGAAATGCTGCTCCATTTGCCTGGAATCAGTTACAAGTTAAACTGCATCTTAGAAAGTTGATCCCACTAAATTACATTTTTTTCTCTGAAAATGAAATTCTCAAAACTATTGTTCAACCTCCACATCATCTAGTCACTTGTGCACATCATAAAAGCAATTTTTTGTTCTTTTGAACAAATTGCAAATGCTTTGGTACATTCATGCAATTGATTACGCACAACTGTCTGCTGTTTCCTATTATCAACTGCTTATGTCAAGTTGATCAATATATATTATACTGGTTCTCTGTTGAGCATAGTCTTACCCCCCAAAACATTAGTTCCTTGCATATGTCATTAAACTAGTTGTCATAAACTGTCAAGGATATTTTCAAAACATTTCTGTTAGACCTTTTTTTGTTGTAAATGTGTCCTGAATTGATGAATTGTGCAGGTGAATCTTGAATTTCACTAATGAAGGGAAATGTAAAGGGCTAGATCAACCAATGATCAACCAGGGGTGTGTTTCCCAACAGCATCGTTAGCCAACTATGTTCGCAAGTTCCGTCGTTATCAGCATAGTTCAACGAGTCTGTGTTTCCCGAAACCATCGTTCCAACGAACATTCACAAACAGCATCGCAAACTTGTGTGGTTGGTACGACAGCTCTCGACCTGTGGTTAGAAGCAGAGTTTCTAGTTTACATGACATGTGGACTCAATAAATCCTTATCTTGAGCAAAATAAGCAATCTGACATATTTAGAATATACAAATGCCATTTACATCTTTTAGTTTGTCAAGAGATTTAAAGCATCGTTTTTGAAGACTGCGCTTGTGCTAACGTGCTCTACTACGTAAGAACGAGCCTATGATTGAATCTTGAAATAAACCAAAATAACTGAGATAAATGAGAAATACAGTAGTGCTCAGATGCCAAAACATTTAGTGTTAATTCGATCTCAAACAGTTTCATTAAAATAAGTTATTACTCCACCATGTGTGTGACGTCATAAACCAACGTGGTTGAACGACCACTTCGACGTCGGGAAACAGTCGTGACTAGCTAGTTGATTTCTCTAACGATGCATCGTACTATGGTAGTGAAGCAGCGAGTTACGTAGTTGTACGAGAAACGCACTCCAGTTCTCTAAAATAGCTCAGAGATCTTCAATTGGAAAGCATATATAGACAGAGCACAACACAGAGTTACAAATTCTGACAATGGAAGAACAACAAGGAAACAAACAGAGTCAACAACCGAGAAGTAGTATTGGAGTAAGGAAGCGTGGTGGAAGGGTATGGAGGCAAAACAGTGGAAGAAGAGGCCAAGATTGTAGACATGTTTCTGATGAAAAAAAAAGGCCAGTATTGTTTCATTTTTGTTGATCCTGAAACAACATTCAAATCAATCAGATTTGAGGGACAAGTTTTCAGTTTATGTCAAGTTCAGGCTTTGGTGCTTCTGCATCAGTGTTATTCACCTATCATTCCCCTCTGACTTTAGGGATAAGTTATGGGTAGGGGTAGGGGTAGGTTTAGGGGTAGGGATAGGATTAGGATTAAATTTTCAGACAGGAATGTTGTTCCAGGATCAACAAAATAGATTGACCCAGGAACATGTCTTACTTGGAAAAATCGATGACCCGCTTCTAAATTGTGAACAAAGTGTGAAAAGTTCCTTTGCCCATGGTTAAAAGCAGGATTTAGCACGACTACCCCAGGGTTAAGTTCTAATCAAATCCAGAACACCCTAGCAACCACCTAGCAACTACCCAAATCACCTTAGTAAACATGTAGCAAGGCCCTGGCAACCACCCAGAACACTCTAGCATCATGGCAGTGAGTTTAGCAAACACCTCTCACATTTTGTTCAATCTAGTTTATACATGCCTTCTTTTGAGACACAAACACTGATCGCTGCTTGAAAAGCCCCTTCTCATGCTCTATCCCTCTCTTTTTGTTGAGGTATGTTTGCAGTTGCTGTGTACACAGGTCCCATGGTCTTTTTTTACAGAGCTTTTGGCCCGAGTGAGAGGGTCCGTGATAAGGCAGGCATTAGCCAGCTGCGGGGCCCCGGGGAGCTCAAACATTACGCCACTGAGTAAACTCAACACGGGGCCTCTGGAGGCACTGCATTGTTGTTCAGTCCAGAGCCGAGCAGGGTTCATGTTTGCAGAAGAAAGAACGCAACTCATATGGCCCGGCTTATCGCAAGATCCGAGCGCTGCCCTGCCGTCTGTTCCTAAGAGCCACAGACAGGACGCAACTTTGTTTCTCAGATATTTACAGCAGCCCTAAAATAGTATTAGGACATTAAGTCACACATAAATTGCATGCAAAAGGATCTGTTATTTGCGCTCAAATGCATTTCTGCACTTTCTCAGTGATATTAATTATTTTATTGGATGTTAAAAAATTCACAAAACACTACCAGTGCATTTTTTGTGAGGATATCTTGCCTTATGAGACATCATTTATCCAGTGTTTGTTATGGAAATACATGCGGCCCCCATAGGAAAAGAGTAAAGCTTTTGGAAATGACACACAATACTAATGGCAAACAAATGCAGTGGGAAAAACAGTGCATGGCCGGCTGTTACTAATGGCATATCTGCTCTTTAGCACCCCCTAGTAGTATTTATGAGCTGTGTGATGTGCATTAGAGAAGTTATTATAATTTCTGTCAATATTTACTTGTGTTGCTTTGTTGTTTTTTCGAAGGAAAAAGAGTCTTTATGGAGATTTTTTTTCCATATGGCATAGTGCATAAAATGCACCCATATGACTCATGTGCTTTATATATTCAATTCAAATCAAATTTATTTGTATAGTGCTTTTCATAAAACATATAATTTACATATAGAAAATGCAATATATCTTTATGATAGACATAACTTACTTGGTAGTAGTTTGGTACATGTTATTAACAAACAGTAGCTATCAAAGCTATTTAACAGAGGGTTAACTAAATAGATTTAATATTTTATTAATAATAATAATATAATTTAATAATATTACAATAATTATATTAATAACTACAATATTGAAAATGTTATAATTGAAAATAATTATAATATATACAGTATATATACAGAAACTTTTTAAATGTAATTTATTAATATTCACATTTATAATAATTATAATAATGTAATAATAATACTATTTAAAACACATTTATGTAACAAAAACAAAAAATGATAATGATAAATGACCGAGGTGAAATATTTAAAACTTTCTGAAACACTATTTAGTGCTGCATAGTTGCTGCATGTTTGATAATATCGACTACAATATTCTTTTGAATAGACTCGGAAATTACATTGGCATTATTGGAAATGCATTGGCTTATTGACTTATTTGACCTTTACCAATGTGTAGCAGTAAATGAAGAGGTGTCATCGATCACAAGTTCAGTATGGAGTACCACAAGGCTCAGTACTAGGACCATTGCTTTTCACCCTGTACACCCTTGGGAGACATCATAAGGAAGCACGGCGTTAGTTTTCACTTTTACACTTGTGATATTTAGCTCTATATTTCTTCGCGCCCTGACGAAACATACCAATTAAAAAATAAACGAAATGCATATCTGATATATGATACATTCTGAAAAAAACAGAGATTCTAATTATTGGAAACCTCTGCAGGTAATAACCTAGAATACATCATTTTTTGCAGAACTGATAGATTTTTTATAGATTAAATTAACTAGTTTAATAACTGATGATCTTTATAACAGAACTGAATCAACACTGAACTGATTTCAGCTGAACAACAGCCGAAATGCATAATTTACCTGTTATCACTGTAAAGTTGATTTAAAACAATCTGTATTGTGTAAAACGAATATGTAATGAATAAAGGTGATGAATAAAGGTTTTTTAACTGGTTCAGGAACTGATGGCCTTATTCATTTGGGTACAAACAAACCGATTTACTAAAATAAATCAGACTACTCAGAAATTACCCCAATACACATTTGTGGCCTTTTTGTAAAAAATTAAATTGGGGAAAAAAGCATACCTTTCCTCAACAAATCACATGGTTTGAGGGATATGTCCGGGATCAGTCACGTGCCAAAGTTTAAAACTTAGGGTTAGAGTTGTAAACAATCCCTAAAACTCTTAAGTATGAGAAATAGTAGTGATGCTGGTCGCAAGAGCCACTAATTAAAAACCTGCACAGAGATGTCTATTTATAGCCATGCTGTGAATGGAAAAACACTTTAGGACTTAAACACAATGAATGAGAGGAGCTGTGGGCTTTTACACAGGGCCTGCAGAACTAAATGTTACAGTTTAATAGAGCCCCTCTGTGCCTGATGAGTTACAGTGGGAAGCGAGGACTGTAAACACACCTAAACAGCTGTCAGCCACTTCCGGTCCTTAACTGAGCCCTCGCTGGCAGGACAGCCTATTGTACACATGGCACCGTTGCCAAGGCGATGTCAGCAAGCTCTGGGACCTGTCACAATAGGTTGTGTTCCATCTCCACGGCAACTGAGAGCCAATCAAGAGTAATGGGGTGGCGGGACGCAGAACGGATGGGCTTCCTCGCTCAGACCTCTGCGTGGATGATTAAAACAGGAGAGAAGCCAGAAAAACAGAACAAGGGCATTTGTTGAAAGTGTTAGTTTCAGGGCACGTTTCCCGGTTTGAGTTGCTTTGTGTTGTTGTGCAAATGATGTGCATACAAATGTAAAGGTGTTTTTGACTCACTTATAATGTAGACGTTGACGTCCAGTAGAAGTAATGCTCTTTATTAACACTCGCCAAGCGCCAAATGCGAGTAAAAAACAGTGTTGACGAGTATGAAACGGTGTCACTTGCTAGTTCACTGGTTTTTATGAATTCTAAATATGCATGATCATGAACAAACATGAACGACACTTGGGACAGTTGACGGGCCAAATATTCAAGCATAAGAAGAAGCGAAAAGAAGCTCATTTCGTAACGAATACTAAACTGAGCTCTCTTTCACGTCTTCTTGCACTTGAGCGTTGACAAATCGTCGGTTATGTCTTATAAGTGAACGTAAACAGTTGAGAAAGTAAATGCATGTGTACAGTATCAGTATAGTATATAAGATCCGTGCGTTCTCTCTTAAAGTAACATCAGCCTAATATTCCTGCTGTATTCCTGCTGTTTTTAATGTTAATCAAACAACAAAGAAAAAATCACTTACTGCTCTTGACTAAATAACTTTTGTAACTTAATAAGGACTAATTAATAAGGATGTTTAATTTATACAATGAAGACTATGCAGTGTAATTTTACATTTGCTTACTTTATTAAATTCCTGTACCTGAAAACTACTGTCAGACCTACCTGAAAAACCTGTGTGTGTGTGTGTGTGTGTGTGTGTGTGTGTGGTTTTTAACTATCTGGCACAAACCCATGAGACTAAGGATTAAGTAATGACATTACACAGAACTAACAAAATATAGTGTACTGCTTTTTTAGAGCACACGGGATGTTGTTATAGGTAAAGAGTGTTGTTTTTCCAGTTAAAATACTCCCTTATCCCTTATCCCAGAATTACCCTGAAAATTGTAAACAAATTTGTTAAAACATCCCACCATAGCAGTGGCTCAATGAACAAAGTGAATTTAGTACAGAATCTGCTATGTCACCAAAATACTAATGCAAAAATAAAAAAAATATTGACAAATGTTCCCATGAATGGGTTCCAAAAATATCCATTAAAAGGTATGGATTTAATAAGCACAGTGAACTATTGATTTAGTATCCAGCTGACATCAGCTCCGTCAAGTCTCATAAAACAGGCCCGTTTTAAAATCTGTTTGACAAAACATTCCACTTTACAATTGCAGTACATGCAGCAGATCTTACGAAATACAACTTTAGATCAATCAGATATGTCAGCATTACTTCTTTTGGATTTCAGAGGGTCATTGGAAAGAATTTTCATCTCAATAATATATTGATGTTATTTTTCATATTTAATTTAATCTCACAATCCCCCCTATAGTTCCATCATGAACCCCTGTGAAGATTGTAAAGATCAGCCACCTGATTCCTATAAATGCACTATTAAGAAACCAGATATTAATGATAACTCAGCATGGAGCTGTCAAAATATCATGCATTATGGGAGATATCATCTGTTTAGTAAGAGACAAGCTCGTTTATCTAAAGTTCCTAACTCTGCTATCACTCTCTCAAACTTTTATGGAGGCTGTCTATTCTTTTATTGGTTTTATATGTGGTTGAGATGTAAACATTGCCAAAACGTGTTATTTGCATGCTTGTTGTCATGTGCACTATAACTGGCATATAAGCCATTACGTTTGCTGCTATAGCATACATGAGAACAAATAGAGTAACACACATACACTACTGTTCAAAAGTTTGGGGTCAGTCATTTCTTTTTACATTTTTTAATTCAGCAAAGAGCATTAAATCGATCAAAAGTGACAGTAAAAACATTTTAATAATTGTAATACATTAATAATAACAAGAAATGTTTCTTGAACAGCAAATCAGCATGATTTCTGAGGGATCATGTGACACTGAAGACTGGAGTAATGATGCTGAAAATTCAGCTTTGACCACAGGAATAAATTACATTTTAAAATATAATTACAATAGAAAACAGTTATTTAATTTGTAATATTTCACAATTTTAATGTTTTTACTGTATTTTTGATCAAAATAATCCAACCTTGGTGAGGCACTTTAAAAAAAAAAATTCTAAAGTGTTGTGTATGAGTATTTTTCCCCTGCATATTGTAAAAATAATATAAAACAACCAACATAATAAACGACTCCATATTACATAACATAACAAAAGTTGTTAATAATATTGTGCATGCACTCACACAAACAGTCAGTAATACACTGAAAACTTATGCAGTGGAATTTTTCCCAGACGTACATTTTTCACTTTGCCCTGTTTTTTCCTCTTTCTTTTTGGCACACCTGGTCTGTTGTTTACAGGGTGGATGCATTAGTGTTTGGTTGCCCAGGGTGAGCAGCGTCCCAGAATGAGCTGAGAGTGTAGGGTTGGGTTAAGTGTGGCTCCGGGCCAGCGTTCAGGAGATTGACAGACCTGTAATCCTCCTGTAAACCCTCCTGAAGCTCCACCAGGTGTGTGAGGACCAGGGAGAAACCTGGGATTGAGGGATAAAGACAAAATAATGAAGCACAAAACCTTTTATTTAAATATTTTTGTTTCATATTATGACAGTAAATAAAAGACTCTCTTAACCTCAACACTTTCTCCTCTATGATTAAACGATGCAAAATGGAAGATGCGTACATTTTCAGAGAAATACAATATTTTGGATAACTTTTTTACTAAACCCAAATTAGTAGCCCTTTGCCCTAAAAAATAAATAAATAAAAATGTTGGTTTAAGAATTGTCATTTCTTGACACAGTGTTATTCTCTAAATTAATTTAGCAATTGAACCTCTTGATTTAGAAATCTGCAAATAAGCTTCACTAAATGGCCAAATATGCTCTTTTAACACGGACAATTAAAAGGACAGAATGATAGATGTGTGCTGGGGATAGACATAGGGGAGGGAAATTATATTTATATGTTGTTGTTGCATGTGTGTCATTTTCTTTTCTAAAAGTGACCATTTTAAAGTCAAACCCTAAAAGACATTTAAAGGGATAGTTCACCCAAAAATGAAAATATATAATGAAATTATTGGCCCTATTTTGCACCCAGCACAATTGACTTTGTACACTGACGCATGTATCATTCCTATTTTGCACCCGACGCACAGCGGACTTTTCCCTCCACAGACGCACGTCGGTAAATTAGGGAATGAACTTGCGCTCCCGGGGCGGTTCAGCGAAAAGAGGAGGCGTGTTCCGGCGCAAACGTTCCCTGGTGCTATTTTGCAGTTTCAGAAAACAATTCCTCCATTGACCAGGAAAAACCTCGTCTAAAGTCAGTGGCGCGTTATTCAGATGCTATTTTAAGGGCGCATGCTTGGCCATAATGTAGCGTGTGCACAACGCGCATACACTTTGCTTCTCTCATCTACACAGACACAGCACTTCCCATTTTTGCAAACCATACATAATTACAAGGAAAAATATTACCACACGTGGGAAATCTTTGTGGTGTCCATGAAGATGTGAAAAAATAGGCATAAATATAGCTTACACATTTACCCAAATTATTATACGCCTGTTTATCCGAAGCTAATTTGGGTGGGTTTCTCCATCCCCATACAATGTCACTTCTCTGTCTTTTACGGCCCTGACAAGAACATCAGTCTCCTCGGCTGTGAACCGCTCCTGGCGTTCATAATAGCAATCCGCCATGGAACAAGCACGCCTGCTCTTAAAGGGAATGTGAGATGATGCTCTGATTGGTTTATTTCACGTTACGCCCAAACCACACCTATGAGTAATGTAGCTACTTCAGACCAACGCATTTTAGATTTGCGCCTGGCGCAAGAGTCATTTATCCCGCCGGTATAATAGCAACAGCCCCCGAGATCCGCCCACAAAGTTACTTGCGTTTCGCGCTTGATACTTGCGTTTCAGATCGTTAAAATAGGGCCCTATATGTTATAGTTATCGTCTTTGGTGTGAAAAGGCCTTTATTCTTTCGTGGGTTATCTTTGCATGATGCAGCACAAAGTGTCACTCTCTGCTTGCATGTAGACAGGCCCGAATTCCAAACATTCTTGGCACATTTGAAAACTTTTAGAAATAAGTTTGACGACAGCAGCGGAATTGGCTGTCCAGTCAAATTAGTCGTATGAAATGACACCACTTTGCCCTCATTTGAACTGATGACAGCTCGCCAGAAAATACTTTGACAGCAGAAATTCATCTTGAAATGTGAGGATGCACATCACGAGCCGTAAACTGCCAAAACGTCCTGGAGCCAACAGGCCTGACCCTGTGGGGTCATTTAGTTCTGAGTGCTGTGAGGGAATATGACAGAATATATTTTGGCATAATCTTGACTGCTCAGAGATGTTCCCCACAAGGCTTGGATATGGTCCCTCACACATAATCAGATGGCCGTGTCACGCGTCTGATGCATGGCTCTCCTTACCCGGCTCTGACAGCCGTAATGGCGTCTCTGCATCAGTTAATCAAAGTCCTGACAGGAGATGTTAACAAACTTTTCTGGATTTATCACTTCACAGCAGATTTGAAAGCATTGTCCAGCGAGGCCAAACGTTACTAAGAGGCTGTGTTATTTCATTAGAGAGTTAGATGGTAAATGTCATTTGTAATACATTGCAGTAATATGAGTTACTCAACGGTCAATCCCTCTTTAGAAGTACATTTAATTTAACGGCTTGCAGCACACACTGTAATATTGGCTTACAAAAATGTACTTTTAGCACTTTAATTTCCCCCTCAGGTATATTTATAATATTAGCTGCTTGATTTGTATATGTAGTCTACATTTCTGAAATCCATTACTTGGACACAGTCCCCTCTGATAACAGACCTCTCTACATTGCTAGCTTTTAGGCTACCCTATAATCTCTATTTTATTGGCATTGGTCATTAAAAAACCACTAGTTATAAAGATTATGTTTTTCCCCAGTGCTGTAAGTGTGTCTGGTTTGATATGGCAGTTCCTCGCCAGAAAGCAAGACACTCTGTGCCTTAAATAGTCTTTTTGAGACTATCTGAGTGCACATTATTGTCCGTCTTATTCAGCAAAAGAAAATATGTCAAGTCCATGACATGGACCAAGCAAGCATGAAGCAAGTCCAAGAGTGATTTCAATCCATCCTCTGATTTACAGTAAATATTTATACATCTTTATGCACTCAGCAAAACCATTGAAGCAATCTCAGCAAACTTAAAATGAAGTACACTGTTTGTGTATTTATGAGCGCCATTTGGTTGTTTTCAGCAATTTGTGGGTCATTGCTGCACTTCTGCATTTTTGGATGTAAACAGAAGTTTGGCAAATGCGCCTGGCAAATCCGCCGTTATAATAGCAATACGCCAAGGAAAAAGTGCGCCTGCTCTTAAAGGGAATGTGAGATGACGCTCTGATTGGTTTATTTCACGTTACGCCCAAACCACACCTATGAATAATGAAGCTACTTCAGACCAACCCATTTTAGATTTGCGTCGGGCGCAAGAGTCATTTATCCCGCCGGTATAATAGCAACAGCGCCGAGACCCGCCCACAAAGTTACTTGCGCTTTGCGCTTTGACACTTGCGTTTCAGATCGTTAAAATAGGGCCCTCTTACAATTTAAAACTAGCTTTCTATTTGAATCTATTTTAGAATTTATTAGAGTTTTCTTCAGGGTCACATGATCCTTCATTCTAATATTATTATCAATTGCTTATATATTGCTTAACTTTAATAATGGTTCTAATTATAATCAATGTTGAAAACAGTTTTTGCTTAATATTTGTTCTGTAGAAACATTTATTTGAAATAGAAATCTTTTGTAATTATAAATGTCTTTACTCTCAATTTTGTCACTTTTTGTCCTTGTGGAATAAAAGTATTATTATTATTATTATTATTATTATAATTTAATCTTTCTCACTTTTTATAAACTTTTGAATGGTAGTATATCACGGTTTCCACAAAATTATGAAGCAGCACAACTGTTTTCAACACTGATAATAATCAGAAATGTTTAAGCATCAAATCATCATATCAGAATGATTTCTGAAGGATGCTACAATTTTCTATGTGTCATAATCATTTGTTAACAAACATGTATTCATCAATTCAATGAGCTCATTGTTTCTGCCTTAAATTATTACATTGTTTAAATTAATACAATTTTAGCTAACTGTGTGATTTGTATATGTTCATTTCTGAAATACAGTAGTCAACGTTTGAAGTGGATGAAAAAAGTTTTCAAAAAGTCTAGCCTTAGACGAGAATGGGTATTATTTAAAATTCATGTATAACTTTGATGAAAGGTTTTGATCCACTTCAGATGTCGACTACTGTGCATAACTTAGACAGTCACCTCTGATAACAGATCACTCTAAATTGTATTGTAGACGCATGCATTTTCTGTAAAACGATATGTATCGTGAAAAGCGCTATACAAATAAATGTGAATTGAATCGATGTGACACTGAAGACTGGAGTAATGATGCTGAAAATTTCTCTTTGCATCTTTTTGAAATAGTCAAATAAAAAACAGGTCTTTTAAATTGTAATAATATTTCACAATATTACTGTTTTTACAGTATTTTTCGATCAAATAAATGTAGCTTTGAAGAGCAGCAGAGACTGGTAATATAAACCTGACAAGAAGTTTCCACTTGTACAGTGAAATCAGTTTCTTCTTGCTGTCACAACACGCATCTGCTTGCCAAGGAGATCAACTGCTGTATTTCTGTTATTTAGCAGAACTGTTATTAACAGAACCTGAAGAATATTGCCTAAATCCTGCTTGTTTTCTCTTCCAAACCCCCTCAACCCGCTTCTAGGAACAATGGAACATTGTAGCTTAAGATTGAAGCCTTGTGTTGGTTCTCGTTCCAGTGTCTTTTCTTCACCCTTTTCACTCACTGTTTTCTCCAGCCCCAGCTCATATTTTCATTGCGTGCTGTTTTATTTGTATGAAATCTGTAGCAGGCAGGCTTCTGCAGGTAGGAGGCCGGGTAATTCAGCAAGCGAGAGTGTGTATGCATATGTGTGTGACCTGCGGGCTACCCCTACACAGTAAGCTCTTTGTGTGCGGCGCAGGTTTATAACACCTCCACACACACCCTCGCCCGCCTCCCGCTCTTTTTACAGTATCTCCTTTCTGTCGCGGCTGCAGCGCACGGCCCAACATCACCCTTAAACACAGACATCTTAACGCCGCCAGCTCTTTATGGTGCATTGAGTCCAGTCAGATTTTCCACTGAGATGGAAATGTCTTTGATGCATGTAAGCCGGCGCTCCTCAGACAAACCGATAATTGGCATGCTTTGTTACTGATTAATTCTTCTTTTCTGTCATTTATGGTGTGTCTAAGTAAGCGATGAGTGTGAGGTCAGATATTATATGAATAGGTCTATCTCAATTTTTTCCAGAACCATATTTTTCCTCCCTCCAAGATTTTCTGTATCTAATCAGCAACACAGTCTTTGCCAAATACAGTGACTGGTATCAGGTTTGTTTTTCCCACTGTGCTGGAAGTTTGCCTTTCTGCCCTGTTTCTTTAGTTTGTCTTTTTCAACTTCCTGCTGACCTTTGACCTTTGACACCTTCTTCACCTTGAAATATAAGACCTCATTACCCAATTACAGGGACCTCTTGTGCTGTACACCACCACGTTGGCCCTCTTTACACCTGGTATTGGTCGATCGGATCACAAGTAGACGAGGGAGACACGTTCCCGTTTACACCTGGTGTTTTAATCCGTCTCTTTTGTCCACTTTCAATCATTTCTGTCCTGATTTCTATGACTCGACTCAACTCGACTCGACCCAAACAGCAGGTTACACGTAATAAAGCTAGACAAAGAACCCATGAAACAAGAGGGCTATATATACACACAAGACTAATGAGCAGACAAGGGTCACCTGTGCACAACCAAGGTAATGAACCAATCAGAGACATGACACATAACCAGAATAAACCAATGAGAACATGACACAAGACTAGGGAAGCACCAGACATGGCAAGATGACATGGAACGTGACTAAGGATCAAAATAACAGACATGAACCAAAAACCCAAAACAGATGTGACAATTGCATGCATATGTGTAGAAAAACTGCTTTGTTAATGCTTCTTGTCTCATCAATCACATTTAGTTACTAATTACAAGATTCATGTAAATTATTATAGCATATATTTTCAATTCAAATGATGAAATTTCACAAAAATTTGAGTAGTTTTCATTACTGGATATTGCTGTCGGTTGTTTAACATAATTTTAACATCATAAAAAGGTCATTTTCAGATATTAAATATTTGGCAACTTGCATCTTACCTCAAAAGCGCGTCGCATTGGAATTAATTTAAAGTGATTGGCCATCTCAATCAATTTGACATTGACAATTTGACGCTGTAAGACCACTGAGGCGAACTAAATTGTAACTTTTAAAACGTCTTGTCATCATAAAAACAAGCAGAGCAGAATAAAGAATATCAAATACTGGGCCATATCTGATTATCGGTGGAGACTTGTTCTCCTCAGTTTCAGCCCTGTGCTACAGTAACTGCTTGGCAAACGTATGCTTTTTACATTGTTGTCATCCTGAATCCAAATATTTACTCACACAAACGTGTTTTTATTCTTCTGTCTCCACCAGCCATTGTTGCTACACAAACTTTGAGATTCATCATGCTCTCATGCAATAGCTTCAGAGAATGCTGGAGACGCCCCTCAGTCCAGCTCTTTATTCGCCCTCCGAGGAAAAGCCGTGAAGTCCTCTCTTTCCACACAAACCACATCTTCCCTGGATGAGTTAAAGCACACAGTGAACAAGATGATCCATCAGTTAGAAAACAGAGACGGTCAGTCTGGTGAATATTGCCAAGCTACTTGTGGTTTTGCCTCCAGCCCAAGAGAGACAGAATCTCCTGTCGAGGCACCCACAAATAACAGCATAGTCAACGTGTACAAGCGATTTGTGCTTGATAAAGCTCGAAAAGAGTAAAAAACTGCAGATAAACTTGTGCTGTATGCAAAAAAACAAAGTAAAATATCACGTTTGTGGTTTAGACCCAATGTCAAATGCTTGCTTAGGTCCACTTTCACTGACTCCACTGTAATATCTGTGTATACAAACACGACCGGATCCCCTTCAAGGCCACAGAACAGAACCACAGATCATTTCTGTACCGCTGTCGCTCATTATGAACCCAAAACCAGCCCCAAAACTTCAGACTTCACCACCTCCGGCCCCTCTGTTTATTTCTTCAAGTTTCCACAGAACCGTCATACCACGTTAGCATGCAACGTTTTCAATTTTGAACCTTATGAAGTATGAGGCAGGACTTTGTAAGGATACCGGAGGAATGTAAAGCAAAGAGGGGGGCGTAAAGAAAGAGAAAAGAAGATTTATAGTGCTCTGCCTTAAAGTCAATATGAGTTTCGGGTTTCATCAGCAGGGCTGCCCGGATTTATGTTTAATAAGTTTCAGGTGGTGAGGACGGGGGAAGTTTTGACTATTTTAGCCCAGCGCTGTCAGAACCCACAGCAATGCTTCAATTTGCACGGCAGCGGCGCGTCTGGAACAACAGAGCTACCTTTGTCCTGCGTGAGGCTGTCGAACACACGGATCACAAACACACGCCTGCCGTGAGCTCAACCTCGGCTGACAGCAGAAACATGGAGGGACACATCAATAGCCTATAATCAAATACAGCAAGAAGTCTGAAGTAAACTGAGCACTTAGACAAGAGATTGACAAGCGCCTATTAAATTGAATTTCTCAAAGACGAAGAACATGTTTGGTCATATTTCAGTCCAAAATCAAAAGGGAAAAGTTTTTGCATTGCGATTCTCATAAAATTAAATAACCACATTCCCAGATGCCAACTGCCTACTAAAATCATCAAAATGTGTATGTATGTATATATATATATATATATATATATATATATATATATATATATATATATATATATACACACACACATATATATATATATACATACACACACACATATATACACGTACTATATATATATATATATATATATATATATATATATATATATATCACATATATATATATCACTCATTTTCCATTCAGAGCTCACTCATTCTTTTGTCTTAACTTTCTCTGTCTCTCTCTGTTGTTGTTTAACTTTCACCTTCTTTTTTCATGCTTTTGTGTCTGTCCACACCCTGTGACAGACAGGCCTGCCTCGGCTCAGGTAGTGCGAGAACAATAACCCCTCTGTGTACAGGAGCGGCAGGCGGGACCCCCTCAGGCCGAGGGAGGAGAGAAAGAGGTGGGCCGGGGCAGGACAGAACGTGTCGGAGGAGTGTACACTAAACATATGGGGGAAAAAACATCGTCCTGCTACTTCCTGTTAAACTTCACAGCTAATCACTGCTGGAGGAGCAACTCTGTTTTCCATCTACGCTTACCACTTTATTCTGCTAACAAAAACAAGATACAAAAAGTCAACACAATCTAAAAAAAAAAAAAAAAAAAAAGTTCTAAAAAATGAAGATAGATAGATAGACAGACAGATAGATAGATAGATAGATAGATAGATAGATAGATAGATAGATAGATAGACAGACAGACAGACAGACAGACAGACAGACAGACAGACAGACAGACAGACAGACAGACAGACAGACAGACAGACAGACAGATAGATAGATAGATAGATAGATAGATAGATAGATAGATAGATAGATAGATAGATAGATAGATAGATAGATAAAAAATGGATGGATGGATGGATGGATGGATGGATGGATGGATGGATGGATGGATGGATGGATGGATGGATGGATGGATGATTTAACTAAAAAACAGTGAAGAAAAAAAATCACATATAAAAGGACTCAATTAAATAAAAGGAGACCAAACATGAGGATCGTCCTGACTAAAACGGTCTTGACAGTATGTTCTGGAATGATGCTGTGTGGAAACATAAACACGTGAATATGAACATATGAAACTCAATAAGCATCAGTGTTTCTCCCCTGCAGGCATTTCCTTTCCCTCCATTGTCTCTGTGCAGCCAATTCCCACTGCAGAGCTGCAGTTTAAGACAAGCATTGCTATTATTACTGTTCAGACTTTTGTTAGTGATTGTAGTGAAGTATTAAACTTCAGCATCATTTGTGCTACAGTCACGAACGATACCTTAAACTGACTTGGGCCAGTAAGGAACCACATTGCAACAAACTAGCATCATGTAGTAGGTTTTGCACAGGAAAAATGTCACTAAGATTTACTGAAGAAAATGTCAAAAACAAATTTGTCTTTCCCACTGTGCTCCTTGCGTAACTTGCAAGTTCAGGTTGTTCTAGAAGCCGCAGTCAGCTCTGCGGCCACTGAGATCATTTGGACAAAACGTTCGGTACGAGTTATTATGAGATTTAAGGCTGAAAAGGGCAAAATGATGAGGTATTGCCCAAAAAAAGATCTTTCCTGGAATTTTTTTTTTTTTTACCTTTAGGACTTTAAAGTCTCACATTTCTCACAGTTTTTAACAACCATGGCAAAATGTCTCTGGCAAAAAAAACTGGTGAAATTCTGAAGATCCTCAAGGATACGGTAACATGCTCTAACCGCTTCTGCAGAAGATCAAACACAATGTGAAATGAGACATAATAGCATAATAGCTAGAAATGAAAAAGACAGTTTTTTAGAGATATAATGGGGCATAATGTTCTTCTGTAAGTCATTATCTGAAACTTCAGAGGACCAGAAATGGAAGAATGTGAAATCTACACATGCAGCTCTTCCAGATATTTTTTCTTCTTAAGAAAGCAGCATATTTTCTTTACCATAATGAGGTACTGAAACATGAGGTACTGAAACATGGTGCTAATGTTCATTAAAGCACTTTAACACATTGATTGGTTTACAGCAATATGAAAAATCATTGCAGGCTCAGTGAATATTGTAAAGGCACTGTGATTAAATATGATGAATATATGAAAAACATGATGGAAATGGTTACAGGACCAAAGATATACCAAAATCGGTTACACTTTATTTCAATGGTCCACTTTACACATTCTACAAACTTTAAGTAACTTTGCATGTCAATTAACTCTCATTAGTGTATTAGTGGACTGTTAGATTAGAGTTTGGGTTAGTAGAATAAGTCGACATGTAGTTGCAAAGTTACTAATAGTCAGTAGAATGTCTGTTGGGGAGCATCAAAATAAAGTGTTAGCAGATATTAATTAAGCAGACAGTCAATTAATACTCTAATGAGAGTTATTTGACATGTAGTTGCAAAGTTACTTGTAGTTAAGAATGTCTAAAGTGGACCATCAAAATAAAGTGTTACTCTAAAGTCTTGTTCATAAAAACGGTCAACGGGTGCATTATGTCTATTATTCTTGCGGTTGCAAAGGAGCATATAAGACTGCCATGCGCAACTTTCACATGAACAAAGGCAGAAACATACTGGAACATGCTCATACATTGTGAGATATGTAACTCCATCGATGTCAGTCACGCCACAAAACAATAATTTCAAAACCTACTTAAATTACTATTGTATGTCTTTTCAGTGACATTTTGAAGAGAAATTGGATGTTTTTTTGTCTCTGTGAATGCTGCAGGATGTGATACTGTTTCCGTGAGGCTTGTTGATTTGTTTTGTGATGCGTGTAAAATCATACGTTTCTTTCAGTGAGCGCACACTTCGGCCCCCCACCTCACCGCGAGACACAAAAGAGCATTTCTCCCAGGGGGTTCTCAGGTGGATCGCTTTCCTCAGGTGAGCCTGGCCTAATTTGAAGCTGTGAAAAACACACAATCTTCCCCACGTAACGCCACTCCATTCTTCCCATAATTCAATCCTGCAATTATAGATGCTTCTTATTTTCTGCCTAAAGACTGAGCTTCATTCATTCGGATGCTTGCGAGGTGGATACTTTCCATGAAATCTATTGCAATGTTCAGATTTGTTTTTAGGACCATGGCCTTAAAATTTAGCAGAAAGTTGCAGAAATTGAACTTCCAATATTTACAAGATTCCACAAAGTTGGTTAAAACTCTGTACTGTACTCTAAATACTGTAGATAAAGTAATGTTACACGGAATAGCCTTCCCCAACTCTCAGACACAGCTTTTTACAGGAAGAAGAGTCAGTGTTGTTCCACTCAATGTTAATGGCTTCAAACATTTCATGAAAAAATATCTCCCAGTTCGTTTGAGTTTAATATGAGACCAAATATTCACTTATAGGGTTCAAATCTGGACTCTGACCGGGCCAAACCGTGAGCCTGATGGACTTGTTCTCAAGCCACTTCTTGGTTGTCTTTACAGTTTGGGCAGGAATATTGTCTTGTTGATCATTCCTCATTAGATAACAACTTTTCATATGTGGGAAGCAAACCATTCTGCAATATTCTACTTCAAAGCATTCAATTACTTTTCACAGTGAATCGAAAAGCTAAAAAGGCCCAATGACACATCATCCTCTATGCTTCACTGTGGTAGAGATGCATTTATTATTATATTTCTCAGCAGATTTTTAAACACAGCTCTGGAGGATCACCATGCAACTCATTCATTGTGATTCATCAATTCATCTCTGCCAAAAACTTCATTCTGGCTTTGATATTTTTCTGCGACAACAATAGCTTTTTAAGGAGTCCATTTGCTTAAATTTAGCAAATTTCCTGATAAATAATATGCGTTCAAGACAATTAAAAGCTTAGTGCTTAGTTACAAAATTGTAATTATACACAATTGTAGTATTTGTAGTGAATTGTTCTAAATAAGAAGGTGTTCTAAATACGGAGTGCAGATTCCGTGCGTGCCGGTCGTAATTAAGAGACACAAATATGGCACACACAGTGATATGATCTCAGGACTGACATACGATTGCTTTCCAAACAATAGCAGAGAAGATTCTCACCCCGCGAGTCAAGCAGGGACTCCCTCTCCACTCGCTCATTCACACATGCTGGTAAAACACACCGCCAAACAGCGAGGCCAGAGTGGAACCTGAACTCACTATTGCAACCTAGCACCAGCAAAACTCATCCCATATCTGGTTTCTGCTTTCACACAGTGAATGGTGTCACAGATTGCTGTAAACCAGGTGAACAGTTACACCTGCAATCAAAATATAGGTATCGCTGTCTAATCATGGTGAAACCCCTGCCACGTCTTCACAAGCCTTTTCAGAAGATCAGAACGTCACAGTACGCATTGACCCATATTCACACACGGTATTAACATCCATCTCAGGTATCTGATCACAAGAGGTCATAACATTTTCAAGAGTACTAGTCTCAAATGCAACTTGCAATTTAATGACTCTATACATTTGCATGCATGAATTGGCAGATACCTTTATCCAAATTGACTTGCATTGCATTTAAGTAAAAAACCCATGACCTTGCCATTGCTAGTGCCATGCTCTACTAATTGAGCTTCACTCACTGCATTAGTGTCATTGCATGCTGATGTTACACATGCCACATATGTTGCATGCATGAAAATTTAGTGATGATTTAGCAATTTTTTGTGGCTGACCTTAATGCGTATGTATTTGTAGGACTGCTAAATTTATGGGAGAAGAATATTTAAATGAATCATGAAATGTGATTTAATCAGTTTACTGGTATTTGTGCATTATTTACAGTCCCCCAAAAAAGCCAATTTTGCACTTGACATGACCTTGAAATTGTGCATTGTAGATCAGCCGCAGAACTTTCCACTCCCATCTGTGCTTTTATTAGATTGCAGCCACACGCTAATTTGCTGTTTAGTAAATCTGGTCCATAATGTCCAAATAAAAAGAGTATAAAAGTCATCACAATACTGCTTAAAAAAACACAAAAATACAGGGAAATCATTGCAAATAGATCTCATGAGATGGATGTTAACACCAGGTGTAAACAGGGTCATTTTTCTGTGATTCCACACTCGGATAATCATCACTCTCCATGATAACTCAATGATTCCACATTTCCCACCTTTGACATAAACACATCAGAAGCCCTGAGATTTACCAGGACATATAAGAGGCCAGTCCAGTTATCCAACCTTCTTCCGTTCCCAGTGAGATATGGAGACAAAGTTCTCTTCCCGACAAAAGCCAGCAGTGAAAACCTGTGATTTTGTGAGCCATTTAACGCCCCGATTATATAAACTATATTCAGCTTGTAATTGTGCAGAGTTATGAATCTAACATTGTCATTTTGAAAGTTTATCCAACAGTTATAACCTCAACAAACATGAAAAAAAAAAAAGTTGGGATTTTACTGTCAGAGTGCATGTTTCAATGGAGAAATTGCTTTTTAAATCAAACTGATTGGGTTGACATGGGATTTAAACTCATTGTCGAAGTCCTTGGATCGTGAAAAGTGTGATTATGGAGAAAGCTTGCAGACCAGAAAACAGTTTGTCAATTCTAATTCAACTCTTTCCATCAAACCTGCATGTTAATATGACGATAGCTTTGTATTTGTTTCTGCTTATATACAGTAAGGTCTAAAAGTCTGAGAATACATCTAAGGTTTGTTTCTTGTTGGATTGCTCACATGATATTTGACCCTTGCCTGGACTGGATTACGCTTTACGGATTACCCAAAATAAATATATCTAACTGCACTTGGATCTGTTGTCTCTCCATTGTGTGTGTCGTGACAAATATAAACTACGACTTTTGCCTCAGTAAACTTCTAATTACTGCTTATTAATACAGTAGTTAGTAAGGTAGTTGCTAAGTTTAGGTATTGGGTGGATTAAGGGATGTAGAATATGGTCAAGCAGAATAAGGCATTAATATGTGCTTTATAAGTACTAATAAACAGCCAATATCCTAGTAATATGCATGTTAATAAGCAACTAGTTAATAGTGAGAATTGGATCCTAAACTAATGTGTTACCAAAATGAATAGCCTATTTATAAATTTAAAAAAAGGTATCTTGGGTCCATAAACATTGACAGCTGCTCCAGTTCAATTACACTTAATTATTTGGTTAACATGTGCATAAAGTACTTTAAATGAGGTTTTAAAACACAGGTGGGGACAGATGGGATGGACTGGGGATAGATGGGCCGTCATTTGTCAGGGGGTGGAAACTTTAGCCCCCTGTCGCCCACAGGGGGGAGACTTATCAACGCTCGCTGAAAAATGGACATGGGTGCCGTCAGCTGGGCGAGACTGGTGGAAACTCAATACACCCATGCCCTTCATTCGTCAAGTTCCTCCCCTTGCCTTCCTGATGTCTCTCTTCCACTGATTTTTCCTTACTATAGTTTGCAATTTAATAACGGTGTGTGTGCGTGCTCCAAAACACAGACCTCGTGCCACATGAGAGTGGGTATATGTGCTGTGTGTGTCTGCTCATGTTATATCCTCTGCTCTCCAGGTCGCATGGCTGTCATCGCATAGTCATATAGTCAGAGTCTGTAAGTCAAATGAATTACCTCAAGGGTATGGAGGTCTCGTACTCGCACTAACCTGGGCTAGCCTAGAAATCTAGACGCACCCTAGCGGAAGCAAATGTTATTTTGCAGCCAGTGTCGTCTAGCAACTCTCCGTTGGCTTGCGAGCTGGAAAAACCAAACTCTAGTCAGGCCAATCACATCGAGTATAGAGTCGGTGGGTGGGCTTAACATAATGACGGCAGAGTTGCGACGGTTCCGCGTGAATTCCCTTCTACTTGAAAACAAAGAAGAGCTGCTGATGCTGGCGAACAGTGGTTTTTCGAAACGGCTTTGGCCTCGACTCTGGCGGACTTGGAGTTAAGCTTTTCTTTGAGAAAAGAACAAAGAACGGCACTGAACGGCATTTGCCGACCGGATACGGCAAAAGTTTAATCTATCAACTAGCTCCACTGGGGGAAACACACCCCTTGGTTGTAGCGCTATCCTATTGCATGCAGAGGGAATTTGAAAGACAACCGTTTATCCCGCCCCTCGGATTGAGCCCTGCCAATGGTGTGTTCCCAGACCCAACATCTTGATGTGGGTCTGGCTTATCAGGCTAAAGGTTTTCATTGGTGCCAACGGTTCTACGATCTACTTGAAAATGCAGCCCTAACTGAATTGAATCAACATTGACTTGAACTGAATAACAATACTATTGCCTTCCGTAGAGCTGCTTACCTGAATTGAACTCGTTTCATAATTAATGATGTTTACACGGTTATTGAGCTGAACCGAATCGACACTGAACTGACTTCAGCTGAATAATGACACTTTTCTTTACAGCAGAATTAGAATTTGTCTCATATTTGATCAAGTTTTCATCGATTATGTTAGGCTATATGTGAAGCTGCTTTGAAACAAAGTATTGTATAAATCAATCACACTTAGGATCCATTTCCCACAACCCATTCCTGGACTCATTTAGCCTGATTACATCTACCTGTGTCTCATTATAACCCTGGCTATATAAACCCTGTGTTTTCTGTCATTCATTGCAAAGTCGTGTTAGTGTTACACTGCATTTCTGAGCGCTATTACTGGTTTCGGTTTCATGGTCTTGATCTTCTGCCTGTCTCCCTGGATTTCCCTCTAGCCTGTGCCTTGGACTTGTGTTATTATCTGGACCATTGCGTTTGGATCATCAACCTTGTGTCTCGGAGCAGTTTGTAACAGAATCAGACAAAGTAATAATCTAGTGTGTTGTCTTTGCTCTAATGCATAAAGAAAAGGTTACTGGCATTCCTCATCCTGGCCTTCCATACACACTTCTACATATAAAGTTTCTTTACTGTTATCAATGATTCCACAAAGAATCACAAACACATATTGAGCCTTTCTACTGCAAAAAAAAAGGTTCTTTAGGTGGTTAAAATGTTCTTCACACATTTTATTATTTTTAAGAACTGTTACTGAAAGGTTCTTTGGGGAATCTAAAATGTTCTAAATGGCATCACTGTGAAAACCCCCTTCTGCAACCTTTATTTTTATAAGAGCATAATAGTGGTAACATTAGTGTCAAGATTAGCATATATTTTCCATAATATGAACTGTTATTGGGTGTGATGTGACCAGTCAGGTGGTTTCCCTGCTCATAATCTCCAGATATGTTAACTACATATTGTTGCAAAGCACATCAAGTAGTTCTCAGTGTACGGCCTTACATTTACATTTAATCATGTAGCAGACGCTTATCTGACTTTAAATGCATAATACCATTTTAGCATATTATAATGATTTTCTGTTTAATTCAAATGTTGTAATGATTTTTGTTTTAGCTTAGCAGGACAAAAAAATCGAAAAAGATATTACAGGGTTTAAAACTGGCACCAGGAATGTTCTGACATGTTTCTACAACCCAACGGAGGAAAGCCCCGACATTCAGACTAAATAAATGTGTGATTTATGCTCTTGAATTTCACTCTTATTTGGGCAAGTGATGTGTGCAAGGACAACCTTGAAGCTGTTTGGAGATGAACACGTAATTCTTTACTGTATGAGATCTACTGTATAGAGAAGATCTCACTCTGGAAGAGAATATAATGTTTGAGATCGTTCATATATTATGCTTTCAATTTCATCGGCAGCTCTGTGAAGTCAGTCTGCTGATATTTTCATCTTATATGTTAAACTAATAATCCAGAGCTTGTTCTAAGAAGAAAACTAGATTTTTATGTCTTCAGAACAAAATGTGAGTGGTACATGTGTAATTTCTCTGCCACAATGTTACACACTTAAAAAATAAAGATTCTTTATTGGAATCTATGGTTCCATGAAGAACCTTCAATATCTATAGAACATTTCCATTCCACAAAAATGGTACTTTATAGTGGAAAAATGTTCTTGAGAATATTCGGATGTTCTTCACGCTACTTCTGACATGAAGAACGAATGGATTTGCAACGGTCACTTTGCCGCATCTATTGGAGAAAGCTTCAATTGTCGCATCTGGGTGAAAAAATAGTTTCTTTTAAAGAATTGTTCACTGAAAGGTTGATCCAAAACTGGTTCTCTGGCCTCTTGACATGACTGGAGTTCCTAATGCAATGTTAGTCTCTTTGATTTTCCGCCAATTTGATCAGCTCCAGGAGGTGAGGGCTCATGGTATGTTGCTCTTCCGCTGTTCATTTTCACTCAAGCCTGGGCACAGATTTGTCGTCCCGCAGCACTTTTCCTCTTTTATGGCCCTTTGTCATGGCACGTTTTTTGGCACGGGAAAAAAGCAAACACAGAGAGGTAAAACACTTCAGGGAAGATTCAGATATCTTAAACAACTCCTTTACAAGTAACCGTTATTCATAACAAGCACTTGTGGCAGACACTGCTTCATATATCAGAGTTTCCTGAAGGTGGAAGATGTTTGCTCTGCGTCTCGTGCATTTTCCTGTTTCAAAAGCCACTCGTCTATAAATGAATGAAAAATACTAAAACTACATAAAAAACAGACTGGAAAGGACTGATGTTACTTGACAACGATACAAAAATATAGATTGTCTGAATAGATTGTCAAATGTCTGAAAAGGTGTGTGTGTGTGTGTGTGTGTGTGTGTGTGTGTGTGTGTGTGTGTGTGTGTGTGTGTGTGTGTGTGTGTGTGTGTGTGTGTGTGTGTGTGTGTGTGTGTGTGTGTGTGTGTGTGTGTGTGTGTGTGTGTGTGTGTGTAAAGAATTGCCATGAAATAACAAAAAAACTATATATTGTCTGCATTTGTCCATTTTAAATTTGGTAAATTTTTACAGCCAAATAAAAAGATGATGTGTTACAGTATTTCTTTTCTTAGGCACAGTGTGAAGCGACAATCACATTAAATAATTAAATAGTCCATTAGTGTAAATTCAAGTAACACTGTACAGAGAAACTCATCCCAATAATATAGAATTCAATTGACGTGTCAGACGTATATCAGATATTTTACATATTGCATACTTTAAAAATAGTAGTTTGCTATTCTGAACAGAGCCTACATGAAAAAGCTCAACTTTCTTCCAAATATCATGTAATGAACTCTATTAATACTCTCACTCAAAACACACTCAGGTCTGTTATTATAATTGGCTGCTGTGCAATCCACGTATAAAAGTATAACTATGAATTTTTATGAACTTTCTCAAGAGTGCAGTAATTGAGAGGTGTCGTATGCCGACTCAACCCGACCTGAGCTAATATTTCACTGTAATAGATCTCTGTGTCACTTTACACAGTTCCTATCAATCGCCAACCCAGTTTTCACTACATGGTTTGAAATATTCCATGTATTATTTTCTTTTGCCACATGTGGCATCTCCTGTTACTGCAACCGACTTACCAGAAGTTACAAAAACACGTCAAGTTGACTTTACAAAAAAAGGTCAGTCATCAGTTTCAGATCTTTTGCAAATTCCTTTTGTCTACATAAGTCAAGTTCAATACGTCACGTGTTTAATGCATTCTCATGCACATACAATAGGATAATTCAAGAAGACAATAGCAAACTGACCAGCCAGATATTTTGCAATTCATTTTTCATTTATCACTGTTGTGCAAAGACTTTTGGCTGCGCGGTCCTCGGCAGGGGTCGAGCTTCATTCTGCAAGACCCTCTCCAGTTCAGTTCATCATCTGTCCTGATCTGAACGCTCTCGCACACTCTGAGAGGGTCCTCTTTTATTATCTCAAAAATATGCTTAACATTGAAGTATGAGATTGATGTTTTTCATAATCTTCTGAGAACTAAATTCAAACGTCCTCCATGAAAAATGTAGCAGTATTTCCTTTGGGGAAGTAATGTACAGTATATGCACTGAGTCTGAACTAAATGCTTATATATTTATACACAAAAACATATATACTACCGATCAAAAAAATATATACAAATTTTATTGAGAAATTAATACTTTTATTTAGCAAGGATGCATTAATTGATTAAAAGCGACAGTAAATACATTTATAATGCGGTGAAAGATTTCTATTTCAAATTGAAAAGATTTTCTATCCATAAAACACTACAGGAAAATAATCCTGATTTACACCAAAATATGAAGCAGCACAACTCTTTTCAACACTGATAATAATCAGAAATGTTTCTTGAGCAGCAAATCATCATATTAGAATGATTTCTGAAGGATCATGTGACACTGAATGATAAAGCTGGAAATGTAGCTTTGCATCACAGGAATAAATTACATTTTACAATATATTAAAAACAGAAAACATAAATATATACTGTAAATAAATAATTTTTTGCGAGTGCAACAATAAAAAGAAGGCAAACAAAAATGAGTTTCATTTCAGTGTTGAATAATATAAATAAACATTACCTATATCCAGAGCTCGAAATATATATATTTATATAGAATTCAACTGATATATATACACATTTTAATTATTTATTTATTTAAAATTTTACAAGTGACAGGTCAACCATCTGCTACCAAACCTGACCCAAAATCTTCTCTCATCAGAGCATTGTTTATGAATTACTATGATGATTATGGATATGTTTGACCTCCTCTTGGCTGCTAAAACTCTCTGTCAGGCCTCTGACCTCCTCATCCACTCAACTCCTCTTCTGAGACATTTGTTTTCACACCTGGGGGTGGAAAAACCTCAGTTTAACCCCATTAATCTTTGTACCTCACACCTTTATCATCTCATCCTTTGTTTTAGCGGTTCATAAGGCCATTGAAGGAGGGACACAAGCCATATCTAAAGACCAGAATATCACAGAGACTTGAAGGTGGGCCAGTAAATGTACAAATCTAGTTTAAACGTCTCACATAGGTCTGTAAGGGTGGATAGGATATGTTACGGATGACTTTAACTGTTTTTTACATGCTCATGCCATGTTTTATTTCAATTCTCCACCATTGTTTAGTCAAATTACTCATATTTTTCCTTCCACTAATTTTCCTGCATGCATCCTGCGTTCTCCTTTCGTCTATCCCTATGATGACAGTCAAACATGAGATCGGCCCAATGTACTTGTTACAAATGGCTAATAAAATTACAGTCCTTGCCAAACCTTTTTAAATGAACACACACATTCAACACTCACAGACACACATAAGCCTCATGATGGAGGGTGATGACGGGGTAACAGCCTCCAAATAAAACAGAAACATTCCAGAAAATAAACCTCTAATCGCAAACATAAATAAAAGCGAATCAATCAAAAGTAATCCCCCCAGACTGAAGCGATGGGTGGTACCAGCCTGTGCCCAGGTGTTAGCATTTTAGTAGCTGACAGAAAATAAATTAAACTACAGCTTGTGTGATCTCACACAATGAGGTAATGGATTCTGCGTGAATGGGAAGGAAAGGATGGAACAAACAGAAATTAAATTAAAATTAAAAGAAACAAATAAAGATGTAAAAATGTGAACTCTTCATCTTCCAAAAACAGTCACTTTCATGATGAAAAGGTTTTAAATATCTTGTAAAAAATGTACATTTAAAGGTCAGACATATATATATATATATATAGTTGATATTGAAAGATAAGTGCAGGTTGGCAAATGGCATAACTCCAAGAAAACTTAGATTAATGTTAATTTAAAAAAGAGAGAGAGAGAGAGAGAGAGAGAGAGAGAGAGAGAGAGAGAGAGAGAGAGAGAGAGAGAGAGAGAGAGAGAGAGAGAGAGAGAGAGAGAGAGAGAGAGAGAGAGAGAGAGAGAGAGAGAGAGAGAGAGAGAGAGAGAGAGAGAGAGAGATTCCTCTTGTATTCAAGGTAAAAAAAAAAGTTTTACATATACCATTTGAAATCAACTATTAACCAGATTAAACCAGATTATTAAAAATATTTTTTGGTAACACTTGTCCAATTCTCACTATTAACTAGTTGCTTATTAACATGATATTACTAGGATATTTGGCTGTTTATTAGTACTTATAAAGCACATATGAATACCTTATTCTGCATGAATATATTCTACACCCCTTAATCTGAACCAATACCTAAACTTCACAACTACCTTACTAACTATTAATAAGCAGTAATTAGACGTTTATTGAGGCAAAAGTCGTAGTTATTAATTAGTTAATAGTGAGAATTGGACCCTAATCTAAAGTGTGACCAGATTCTTTTCATCATACAGTATTTAACACCCTAATTTGTTAATGAGCCATAAACACATCATATCAAACCTTCCTGTCCACAGTCTGCAGGGTCTTGCATGTGCCGACATGGATTGGGATTAGACTTGAAATTATAACATGTTCTTGTATACGTCATCTCAGTTTAACGACACTGTTGGCGTCTGAAATAAGCCTGTGTTTGCTATGGCATCAGTTTAACTTAATGGAGGAATTCTGAAGTAAATGGCTCAAAATAAAACATTACCCACAGTGCAGAAATGAGCATGTTCCAGCATGAAATGCTTCTCTCGCTTCAAGTGCTCGCCCTGAAATGATGGTTTTTAGCAAAAAATAAACATTTCTCAGAAAGGACCTACTTCCATAGCATTGGAACTTTAGAAACGGCACCGTTGCTTTTGTTGCAATTTTACTTCCATGCTTTCTGCAGTCATTCCAGCAAACAGCGATGGTAAAGGTTCACAGAGCGCTGGATCTGATAGGGAAATATAAGAGTCTCTCAACCCAAAACTATTTCCTGTAATCAAGCTGGCCGTTACAGCACTGATTTAAAAGAGATCCGAGTCCAATTTAGTCCAAATTTAAGCATGCATCTACACAGACAAACCTGCACGTTTAACCCTTGTGTCATGTTGCGGGTCAATTTGACCCGTTTAGATTTTATAGTTGCTGGAAATACTGGTTAACCTATGTTTTTTTTCTTGATATTTTGTGACTTTTTCTCATTTATCATCATGAACATGCATGCAAAGTTTCAACATGCTGGTGTTTTTTGACATATACAAACAAAATTACTGTTCCTTTCGTGATGTTCGCGGGTCAATTTGACCCGCATATTTTAACGCTCTAAGGCAACTGTACGGACCCAAAATAATAACATTTCTTGGTTATACTTTGTTATTTTATTTTTTTACTACCTTATGAAGCTAAAAAATTTGGTTTTCCACACTTATTTCAATACAGAAAAATATTTTGCCAGCCACAGATGGTAAAAATTACCTATCATTTATTTTTTCAAGCTACCTGAAATAATATTAAATCTTTTTTTTTTCTTGATATTTTGTGACTTTTTTGCATTTATCTTCATGAACATGCATGCAAAGTTTCAACATGCTGGTGTTTTTTTTTTTGACATATACAAACAAAATTATTATTACGTCTGTGATGTTCGCAGGTCAATTTGACCCCCATAGGCTATTAAAAAGCAACTGTACAGACACAACATAAAAACATTTATTTTATGTATCAACTGGGCATCAACTCCAGTTCTAAAGTGTAAGTGTATCTAAAAGTGCTCTAACCCAAACCAAACACACTTGAAAAAGCTAAATCATGGTGTTCAGAGTTAATTGCAAATTACAAATGAAAATCTTTGACAGACGCAGATAGTAAAATAAGCTCTCATTTATATATTCAAGATATCTGAAATATCTTGAGACTTCGACATAGACTGCAGGAAAAATTAGCTCAGATTAATTGATTAATTGTTCAGTTATGATGTTCTAAGCAAAAAAAATATAAAAAAAAGTAAAAAAAAAATGTATATTCAAATATATATAAATATAATGTATATTCAAATTTTGTCAAAGCAAAACAGTTTTAAAAATTTTTCATTAAATCAAATCTTCAGATATATATTTTTGGGAATATTTGACAAATGTTGATATTAAAAGTTTACAGTTTGTACCTAAATCTTTGTTGTTTTTCATAGTGTGATTTTTGAGGAATTGTATTGAATCCAATGCGGGTCAATTGACCCGGACCATAAGGGGAGTGCACAGAATTCCAACATAACACAAGGGTTAAAATGTAAACATTTTATACAAACAGTGAACATGATTAGATTAACACTTTTAAAATATTAAAAAAATCTGTCATTTAAATGTCTTTGACATTCTAAATATTCAGCTAAATAAGAGAACTGGTATAATATGTTTAGAAACAAACTAGATTTTTGCCTTTTTAAAAAGAAAATATAAGTGGCATTTGCTCTTAACTTGGACTGTTGTCAGGATGCAGTTGTTCTGATGTTGCTCTAAAGTGTTCTGAGGGTTTCTAGGGTGTTGCTCGGCTCTATAATACTCTGGTATCCGGCTCGGATCCTTCCTTCAATGTAAGACTATGATCATTTTTCACCCAAAAAGTCTGTTCTGTATGGAAGCTTGTTTCTGCCATTGAATAAAAAGTAAAAAAGGTAATTGCAACGTTTTATCTCACAATTCTGCCTTTTATTGCGTGTTATAGGCTTAAAGTCAGTCTTTTTTCACTCAGAATTGGACTTTATAACTCACAATTGCGAGTTTATATCACAATCCTGAGAAAAAAAAGCCAGAATTAATTGAGAATTAATCTCAGTAATTAACTGAGAAACTCATAATTGTATTAAAAAAAAAGAAGAATTGTGAGATATAAACTCGCAGTTGATTATATCCTGAAATTCTGACTTTATAACTCGCAATTGGAAACTTTATATCAGGCAATTCTGCAAGATGTAAACTCGTAATTGTGAGAAAAAAAATCGGAATTGTGAGATAAAAAGTCGCAATTATGTTTTTATTTATTTTTTATTCCGTGGCGGAAACAAGATTCCATATTTTTGAGCATGTTTGGGCTCTGGTGATGCTATTTTTTTGCAAAATCTCGATGAAAGCAAGAGCTTCAAAACTCTGTAATTATAGCATACTGAATATGACAGACTCTTAAACAAACTGTCCTATAGGCTATTGTTTCTTCATGTTAGATGTATATATATATATATATATGTAGATCTAACATACATATATAGTGTATATTACTTTTGTCTGTCCATTGATGGTGTGTATTGCAGGAAATCAAGTCATTTCAATTATCATCTCACTTGCTGCTTGGCTGCACTTAATCACGAGCAAACTCTATCTTCAGAGAACAGGGGTTATCCATTTAAATTGAGTTAACCAGATAAATATTGTCCTTGCCCAAAGACCCTCCTCATTGCAGCTCTCCATTCATGCTGGTGGTCAGTTTAAAAAGCCTGATTGTAGCAGGCGTCCCCGGATGACACTGGGCTCCATTGTGCCTGACTGCACCCTGGAAATCAGGTCTGCCAAAGCACCCTCTCGGTCTCTATCTGATGGCACGGGCCGCTGATCAAGCCTTCACTGCCCAGCTCATGTCTCTTTTTCTTGGCTTGGTGAAGCTTTATTTGGTCATTCGATAACTGAACCTGATATAGCACCATGGCCTAGGGGTCAAGAAGCTCATTGACATACTAACACAACAGCCAGACCAGGTGCTTTGAAGAAAAACAAGCATTTTCCAACTATTTTTATGTGAATTCTGGGATACAGCATATTAAACGCTGGATGGAAACTTCAAGATGAACATAAATTCTAAAAATGTGTATAAAAAATAGATGCGCTAAATTGAGGTGGATCATTTTTTATATGATAAGAAGACATGGGCATGATGGAAACACATTTACTGAATCCCTTATATCCCTTAACCCACAACAAAAAACTCACATGACTTTGCCTCAGAGGATGTGATTGGATAACTAGAATAACCAGCGGACCAATCGCATCGCACATAATCTCAAATGTTGGTTTGGTCGTTCTGAAATGTCTGAGTTAAAGTCTGTCATCAAAATGATTTGGTTTAATTCCCTCCCAGAACTGTCTTATCCGATTGCATTCCCAAATCAGGCATCTGAACGCAAGATTTACCGCATTTTGCAAGTCATTTATGATGTACGAAAAAGTGGCTTCCGAGATTACCGCAACTTCCATTTTTATTACAGATATTTTGCACCAATTTGCCAGGAAGTGGCACACATGGGATGGAAATGGTGCTTTATTGGCAAATGTTATGCGATTTTCCAATTTTGCACATAAGCTAAATTCGCAACTTTAGATGGAAGCATAGGTTTTGTTACTCCAAATCGTTATGCTGCTATTTTTTTGCATGCAATGAATAAAGTTAAATCAATCTTTCCACAGCACTTTTCCATAAAATTACAGTTGGTAACTGTCAAGCTCCAAAAACAAGAAAAGCACCATACTGTAAAAAGCATCATTAAAAGTTCATATGACTCATGCATTGTATGATGTTTTATAATACCTTGTTTGTATTTTTTTGGAGTTTGACAGGCTGTCATTGTATGGAAAAGTGCTGTATTTACATTTCAAAATTTTGAATAAACACCAGCATATGGATTTTCTACAACATAAGGGCGAGTAAATAAATGACATTTTTCTTTTCGGTGAACTATTAAAGCTTTCATAGCTGCAAAAAACCAAAGGATCTCCAACACAGGCATCTTGAAAAGTAATTCTAAAGTCGGTTCTCCAAGTTTTTCTATTTCATTGCACAAATATATATTTCAACACTCCCTATTTCAATGAACTATGACGATTATGTTAGCTTTATTGGCTAAATGTGACGTCTTGCAGATGTGCAGCATACTATTGCGCCTCACAGTCACAGTTATGAGGTGATACCAGAGACCGATTGAGATGTCGCTCGAGGGAGGATGGCGCCAAACCAACAAACTGATCAAAACAACAATGTCATAGCAGAGATAAATAAGATGAGACTAAACATTTGTGATTTGTTCTTCGAGATCTAGTTTGCAAAATCAGCAATGTTTACTGTTGGCAGAGCGTCTGTTGGTGTTGCTCATTCTTGAAATCGTCACCAGCTTGATTTATTTTCCCTCTCCACGACCATAAACATTTACTCAGAGCCATTAAACAAATCTAAATTCCATTAGCAGGATAAACAGATATATATTTGCATTCTCTTAAGCAGGCGCATGAGAAATTAAACAAAAGCAATTCAACAAAGGGTTCAACCAAACGGCACCATATGCTCAGCGTTCTCGGATGAAGATTATTCTGGCGATGACAGCGCTGTTGTTTTTATCAAATTCACCCACATGCAACCTAGCAGTGGGAATCACTGTATTTATAGTTCATCCTCTTGTTTTAGAAAGACTAGGAATAAAATCGAGAGTAGGCCTGGGTTTGGGTTTGGATGGAAAGGAGGGCTTGGTATTGATATAGCCCTCTAAAAAATGCTGGATTGTTCCAACCCATGTTTGGGTCAAATATGGACAAACCCAACCGTTGTGTTTTAAATTTAATTAAAAAATGTGAAACAAACATGGGTTGAAACAACCAAAGAAATTTTCAAATGAGATTCCAGAATTTGATTTGATTTGATTTGATTTGATTTCATTTCATTTCATTTGATTTCATTTCATTTCATTTCATTTCATTTCATTTCATTTCATTTCACATCCGATATTGATTAATTTGGAAATATTTCAGGTAGGTACATGTTAATTTGTCTTAAGAAAAAAATGTCTCAAAAATGTCTCAAATTATGCTGTGAACTACACAGGGAACTTTGTACATTACTATAATATTAAAAGTTAAAATAACAAAATATTCAAAACTATCAAATTCAATTGTTATTTATTTTTAGATATTATAATCAGCACTCAAATATAAAGTAAACTGTATACAATTGCACATAAAGATGTTTTTATACCAACTTTCTAATGATATAACTCTAAATAAATAAATAAATGAAATAACTAAGACATCATTAAAAGGTTAAAAATAAATAAATAAATAAATAAATGAATAAATAAATAAATAAATAAATAAATAAATAAATAAATAAATAAATAAATGAATGAATGAATGAATGAATGAATGAATGAATGAATGAATGAATGAATGAATGAAATTGCTACAAGAGTTATTTTTTAACTAACTAACTAATGAGCCACATTAAAGAGCGTCAAAATGACATTTATTGTTTGAACTTTTGCAATAAAACTGACAGAATCTGAAAGCTGAGACTTTCTTTTTTATCAAAAGTTACAAAGCACAAAGATTATTGTATCTTTAACCCTCTGGTGCTCTTCGATCATTTTTGACCGATTTAAAAAAATAAAAAATAATAATTTATAATTGTTTACTTAATCAGAATGGTACGTAACTTGGTTAAACGTAACTTACGTAACTTAAAGGTTTTGGCACCTGCCAAGTGAAAAAAAATAAAAAATCATGGACATGGACATGATTCGAAAAGGTTAAATGGTACTGAAAAAAAAAGTCACACTTGTTCTCCTCGCAGTCAAAAATGACCGCATTGGAAATAAATTGGAAATGAATTTCATCTAGTGGAAGCGTTTGGTACTGCGACCAAACAAAATCTTACTGAAAACTCATTTTTTAAGATATCAACCTCTAATTTGGAACACAACTTGTTTAGATTTGTGGCTTTGATTTTCTCACAGTTTCAGAGTAAAACAATATATATTTCATATATTTCATTTATTATTTTAAAATAGTGTTTTTATGCATTTTTCATAATAATGAACTTAAACTTCTTTTTAAGTTTCACTTTTTAAACGTACTTCACTTCAGCAATAATCTGCTTTAAAAAGAGACCAAACTTAAGTCTGTGATCCAAAGCATTCAAGATTTACGATAGTTTAAGTTAGAAATTTCATTTTCAGGTCTATGATCCATAAAAAGTGGATCATAACTGTTCCATAAATGTAATTTAGTAACATAAAATCTCCTAAAAATACAAAATATTAAATAAAAAAACATTATCTAACTAAAATATAGTACACTCATTTCACTGAAATATAATAATAAAGAAAATACGGTCATTTTTTGACCGTCACGTGAGGGTTAACCCAGCCCTAATAGAAAGAATCAGAATGTAAAGACAGCTAGTATGACAATAGCCAAACTGATTTTGTTTTATTATACATCTGATTTGTAGTATTTATTTTATGTCTATAGCATAATGACGAGTTATCCTTATAATAGTTTCCTTATAGCAAACACCACAGAATTATACAGAATGCCTGAGAAAAAGGGGGACTGGCCTAATGGTTCATATTCTCAGAAAAGTAGATGTGGCAATCTCAAGTCTTAACAGCCTGTAACGACGGGTTAGGACAGAAATAGAGTGGCGGTATTAGTAGCGACTGGGCCCATTACTGGTTCCGGAGTTTGTGGCACCATCCTGTCTGTAAAGAACGGGCTTGAGAGGCCACAGAGATACCATCACAGCAGAGCCAGTGAAACACTACCTCCCCCGGATAATCACCCCAGAATTCCAGTGCACAGGAGCCTGGAACTATGGAGGCGGAATGATATGGAGAGATATTTTGCAAACTGTATAAACCAGAGAGGGCTGCAGTAATGGGGCGTGAGAGGTATAAGTCATGTATGGTTGCACATGACTATTATCACTGCACTTACGCATATGGCGACTAAAAAATCTGATTCAATTAGCAGGACACATGATGTCTGAACTCAAGTGGAAACACATGCACAGAACACTCAGTAACACAAACACAGGTTTAGTCATACATATGTGTGTGTGTGTGTGTGTGTGTGTGTGTGTGTGTGTGTGTGTGTATATATATATATATATAATAGTATATATAATAGTATATAGATGCCTCATCAGGCCAACAGTCAGGTTCTGGGAGTAAAAACTCATTCTCTCCATAGGGAAATTGATTTTGAACGGTAAACCTTTAAAAACAGCCTTACTGTGATTTACGAGGTTGTTAATTGATAGCATTTGCTTCTGTTGAAGACTTCAGCCCGCATTATTTAAAAAAAAATTATAATCGTGTTTAACAGCAGAATTTGTGGTGAAAAATTACATTACCCATGATGCTGTACAGAAAATTACACCAATAAGAGTCGAAAAAGCAACATGCCCAAAAGATCTTGTTAGCTCCACCCACTCCCATGAAGCCCTGCAAATTATGCAATCAAGTCGATCTCTCTACACTCTTAAAATATTTAAATGTTTGTATATATGAATATTTTGCAATAAACTTATATATATATATATATATATATATATATATATATATATATATATATATATATATATATATTTGTAAATGAGTAATTATATATTTCTCCATCATTTTTAATTCCATAAAATGCTGCCTTACATTTTTAAGTACAATAAACTTGGATGTTTAAGTCATTTCAACTTAAATTACATTAAACTGAGTTGAATCTTGTATAATTTAAAAAAAAAAGTAGAAAATTGCTTAACTTGTTTTGCTGAGTTAAAGCACTGTAAAACATTTTACTTTAATGAAGACTTTTTTTTAAAACCACTATGGGAAAAATTATTGGGAAAAAATACTTCTGGAACCAGCGGGGGCGGGCGTTAATGCACTCTATGGGCCGCTGTACATCTGGGCCGTCTGTCATATTGAACAGTCAAAGCCATTCGAGAGTAAGTTGACTGAACATCTACAACAGAAGTTAGACACATGTATGTATATCTATATCTGCAATAGATTTTGATTTGGCTTTGCCTTTAATCTTGGCGGTTTTCACAATTAAGCTGTGCAATGTTGTGGCATCATTGATTCTTTCAGATTTATTTCAATTAACAAACATGTTTTAATAGTTTTAGTTCAAGACAATAACCCTGGTGCAAAACTCACCACTGTGATTCTAGAGTGTTTGTGGTGATTCAAAATATTAGTACTATACTAAATTGCTATAAAATGTAAAACTATAATATAACACTAAAATAACACTCTGCACTGGCAAACACAACTCACACTGTCATCGGAAAAAGTAAAACACTTTAAACACAATTCTGCTGAATGCATGAAATGTCTAAATTTCCGAGTGGTATTTTAACAGGTCCAGGTATTTAAAAGAGCTTTAAATGACACCACAGTGAAACAAGGCCAGTCTGTGGTCAAACAACAGCAATGCTAATGACTCTGAACGATTCAACAGGCAACGAGTGCAATGGCAAAATTAACACCACTGTGTGCAAACACAAACACAAGATAGACAGCATCATTACCTGCAAAAATCACAAAATCACTTTTTTTTTTTTTTTCACAATCACTAAAAATGTGTGCTTATTTATAGTTTATATTACAAATGAATGCTTATATGCAACTCCTAAAATAGTGATTGAAACCATGTGTAATGCGATTATATTGGGTCCAGATATCTGTGTTTGTGTTCATTAGTGTGTGAATGAGTGTGTGTGCTTCATTTCTCTGTTTGCATTGGCCATTTGGAGGCAGACAAAAATAACAGCTCTTTTAAAGCAAACACATATATTTCACACTTCCGACCACAGCGAGGGAGGGAGACCAAGCATCCGTTGCCAGAAATTACATAAACACATATTTTCTCTTTTTTCCCCTCATAATTTACTTTTAATATAGATTGTTTTACGGATGTTTGTACCTACACTTTTCTCTATAGGAGAAATCAAAACCAAATCAAAGAAACATGTTTGTTTTACAGCTATACTACTAAACAGAGGGCTTTTGTGTTTATATGAACACATTCAAAACTCTGGGATGATAAAGAGTTTTTAAAAGAAATTATTTATTCCGCAAGGATGCATTAAATTGATCAAAAGTGACAGCAGTGATATTTATGATGTCACAAAACAATATTTCAAATAAATGCTGTTCTTTTGAACGTTCTATTTTCCACCAAAAATATTAAGCAGCACAACTGTTTTCAACATTGATAATAATCAGAAATGTTGAGCATCATATTAAAATGATTTCTGAAGGATCATGTGACACTGAAGACTGGAGTAATGATACTGAAAATTCAGCTTTGATCACAGGAATATTTTTAAATTGTAAAAATATGTCACAATATTACCGTTTTTACTGTATTTGTGATTAAATAAATGCATCCTTTGCGAGCAGAAGAGACTTCTTTCAAAAACATTAAAATCTTACTGACCTCATTCTTTAATAGAAACTTTAGTATACATCAAGACTCTGAATATATATGTATGTTGTACAACATTCAAAATGTTCATGATAATTTACTAACACACCTACACTTCCAAATCTCTCAACACGTGGTATATCAGTGCCATCTGTAATTACAGTAATCTGTAAAATCCCCACTTCCAGGTCTAGATTTGGTTTCAGAAAATCTATTAATACACACCGTGCTAACCCTCTTAGCAAAGCCACCCAGATAATAACATCTATCAAACATGATTCACCCCTTACAATTTCCTATTTACCCAGTCTATGATTTATGGTGGTCATTATAAGGATTAAATATGTACTACATGTGTTCACATGACGCCTGTCCCACACTTCACAAAGGTCCTTCTGTTTCACTGTCTGACTGAGTGCTGACTGAGCGCTGCGTGAGTGTGTGTATGTGTGTGTGTAGATGAGTTTTGTGAACAGCGGTCCACACGCTCCAGCTCTAAACGGTTCAACTGCAACAAAAAGCGGAGGCCAACAGTGAAGCGTACTCTCTCTCTCTCTGTGTGTGTGTGTGTGTGTGTGTGTGTGTGTGTGTGTGTGTGTGTGTGTGTGGATGAGTTTTGCGAACAGCGGTCCACACGCTCCAGCTCTAAACGGTTCAACTGCAACCAAAAGCGGAGGCCAACAGTAAAGCGCTACGCCTGTGTGTCCATTGTGCAGCAGAGCTGGTTTGTCGTTCATTTATGAGCGTGTTTATTTGTATGTGCGCACTCATGCGTGATCAGTGACAGTCTGTGTGGTCTTTGAGGTCGTGGTTTGGCCCTCATCGGCCCAGAGAGGGAAGGACACACTTTAACAGCGTTTCAGCGGGCAGGTCTCAAGGGTCTGTGTGGTTCATGCCCAGCGTTTCATGCCAACCCACACGACCCACACCACAGATCCACAGTGCCAGCACTAACACACACCACAGCCATCAGAAAATGACTTCTCCTTATGGACATCTGCCCTCTCTGAAATCACCATTTCGGTCTCAGACTAGTGTTGGTGTATTATGTCGCCACACCAAAAAAAGCAATAAATTATACTATGGAAAAGTGATGGTCTCAGATGGAAATACCATGGTACTATGTGATATACCATGGCACTGAATTTGGGATTTATTTAGATAATATACAGACAATCCATTAAATTGTATTATTATGGAACAATGACCAAAAGAAAAAAAGAAAAGAGTAGTTCCACACTAATATGTGATATACAATGATACTGAATTTGGGATTTATATGGTACTCCTGGGTACTTCAGAAAATACATTTATATATGTATAGCAAATCTGTGAATCTGTGATTGTTTATATCACAAAAAATGATGTGAATGTAATTTAGAACATTGTATATAAAGTTATATATATATTATATTCAACTTTCTCTGCATACATACAGTACACTCACGTAAAGCAATGGTCGCAAATCTCAGCTGATTTCTTTAACATTTTGTCACAAAATGTAACTATATATATATTATTTATGTGAGCATACATGTATCCAACTTTTAATATATCACTGTGCAATAATAATTGTCCAAAAATGTTTAATAAAATAAAATATACGGCACTAAATAGCACTAAATGTCAAAAATATTGTATTTAAATCTAAATATAAAAATGTAAAGCTAAAAAAAATATATATATATTTTTTTTAATTGCATCTAGTTGACCTCACTAATCAACTAATTGACAACTAGATGAGCATTCTGATCCCTACTGAGTGTGCATGATTTTAAAAAAAAGTGCATTCATACTTGAGTCAGAATGTAACTATAGCTTCACATGTGAAATGACTTTCCTTTCAGCTGATGTACCCTAGACTTATTTTCCAACCACCTGTCTTATACAGACACTTTTCAACATCCAGTCAAACCCCAATGGATTAAATCAAGTCTCATCCTACATTCTGTCTCATTTAACATCCTGTTTCACTCTGAGATGCGCCACATTACAGGACGGGATGCTGTTTCTCGTCGTCGCACTGTCCTGGCACTTAACTTAGTGGGATGGCCGGAGGTGCTGATACATGGAGTGGCGAGTCATTGTGAAACACATGTCCAGTCTGTTGGGTCTCTGGCGCCTGTTCATCCACAGGACGTCCACTGCTCTGCCACTGTGATAAAGAGCCCTTCCTCTGACCTGTGCACTGGCATGCTCTCTTCCCAACACGACGCTCAGCCGCTCAGATTTACAACACCCTTCAAACCGAGAGACCAGCACAATCTCAGCACTCAGCGGGTGGACAGAGTTCATTCAGAAACATGTTCCTGACACAAAACCCTCTGGTACACAACCTCTACACTACATCCATCACATCATTTCCCTTTACATACTCAGCATATTATTTATATATACAGTTGAAGATGTCAAGTGTGTTTGTTGGCTAATATAACTAAAACAGATCATCCTATTAGATTTTAGATCCAGAACTATTCATCTAAACATTATGGAATATAGTAATTTAGTTCTAAAAGATGGGATAAACAATCAAAATATGTATACAAAAAAATTCAAGCAAATATTAAATCACATGGACTACTTGCATAGTGGTTGCAGTCACTGTAAGCTTTCAGTAGCTATGAAAAACATGTGCAAAAAAAATGTATGCACTCAATTGAGGCGAATATATTTTTTATTCGATAAGAAGACATGTACATAATCTAAGATGGAAGCACATTTACCGAATAAATTCCTCAATGCACAACAAAAAAACTCACGTGACTTTGTCTTAACAGAGGATGTGATTGGATAACTGAACTAACTAGCGGACCAATCACATCACAGCATCTCAAATGTTGGTTTGGTGGTTCTGAAATGCCTGAGTCAAAGTCTGTCATCAGAATGATTTGGTTTAATTCTCTCCCAGAAGCGTCTCATGATTGCGTTCAGAAACACCAGCATCTGAACGCAAGAGAACATGACAGCGTTTATTGCATTTCATCTGACGCTCTGAGTCATTTATGATGAAGGAAAAAAGTCACAGTGGCTTCATGATTGCAGTAACTTCCATTTTTATTACAGATATTATGCACCAATTTCCCCGGAAGTGATGTTTTTGTTCTCTTGAACACATGAGACGGTATGACATTCCAAGTTAAATTCGGAAACTTTGGATGGAAAAATAGCTAATGAATAAGAAAAAAAAACAAGAAAAAAAAACAAAAACAGCATGAATATTCTGATACTATAGGTTTAAAACAACATGAGGGTGAGTAAATAAAGATGAAATCATTTCAAATTAAAAAATGTAACATTTTTCTTTATGTGGCTCTCATCTGTTCATCAACAGCAGTCCACTCTAAAGGGAGCCATGTGGAACAAACTAAGGCAAACGCTCAGTCGAGAGATATGACGCTCTCTATAGTGTTTCGCTGCTTATCTTTAGACAGGAAACGCTGTGGTCAGAGGACTGACATCACTCAGGCTGGAGTGTGCATATAACACCAACACCAGCACACACACACACACACACACACACACACACACACACACACTAACCAGAAGCCTCCTGTCTGGAGTCTCTCTGACCCAGCAGGGTAGAGCTTTGCAGGATTTACTCCACAGATATTAAATCATGGAGAATTATTCTGAGCCCAGTTGTAAATCTGATCAAATGCTCAGCAGAATAAAAGATATTAAATCCATGATTTCTATTTAACCCACTGAGGTCAGCCATAACTTGTGCACATATTAGTTACTCATCACTTTAAAAACTGGTCTTATTCCACCAGCTAAAATGATCACCATTTGGTTCATCAGGGCCAGTGGTTCTGTGTGTCATTTCTGACAGCAGAAGAGGGAAAATAATGCCTAATGTGAATAATAACATGCAACTGACAAAATAATCATAAACAGGCTGTCAAAAGCTGTACATCCAATCAAACTTTGATGCAAATTCATCTGTCACTTGGTTAAAGCTAAAGTCAAATAGACAGATGCCAACTTGAAAACTATTAACAAAACCAGCGGAAAGCGTTAAAGGGAAAGTTTACCCAAAAATGAAAATTCTATCATTTAGTCATCATTTACAAGTTGTTCCAAACCTGTATGAATTTCTTTCTTCTGCTGAACACAAAAGAAGATATTTTGAAGAATGTCAGTAACCAAACATTTGATGGACCCCATTGACTTCCATAGTATGATTTTTTTTAATATATATATATATATATATATATATGGAAGTCAATGGGGTCCATCAAATGTTTGGTTACTGACATTCTTCAAAATATCTTCTTTTGTGTTCAGCAGAAGAAAGAAATTCATACATGTTTGGAACTACTTGAGGGTGATAAATGAAAGATATTTAATTTTTGGGTGAACTAACATACAACTAACAGTGAAATGCAAACCTGGTCAACTACTTAATTTGTGCTTTAAATATAAATAAATAATAGGTAAAAATGGTAATAAGATGAACATAATGTATTAATAAAGAAAAACTGTATTAATAATAAGCAAATTAGCAACAAGTCAATAATATTCAAATGTACAGATAATGTACAAGAATAGGAAGTTAAAAAATTAACAAGGCAAAAGTATAACTTTGCCAGGAATTTACGGGATTAAAGAGTATTACTGTAGAATTTTACTGTGAAATCAATGCATGATGGGTAATTTTCTTAAAAATGACTGTAAATCAACCACAGAATAATGCGGACATCATATTGCTCTTGTTTTACTGTTAAGTTGTCTTTAATCATGCCACTGTAGGAAATGTAATTGTTTACAGCTTTAATTGATTTGAATTTGGTGATTAGTGTTTTATTGGCTTGGGATTTTAGATCTTATATATTCATATATATTCATTTCTAATCTAGTCAAGTCAAAAGTGACACAAATGAAAACGTGTCAAAACAATGACAAGCTAGAATATTAAATAAGCTAATTGGCTGTTTTAAGTTAAGTTTAATGTTCAGCGTTATATCAGCATGAAAATTGATCAATCATTTATTTCATATTTATCACTTTCACAATAGTGAAGCAACTGCTGAGATTCATCTTTGAAAGATGTGACATTTTTTCTTATTTTCTTATAAGCATCACCTAATGATGCACAGACATGCAAAACACAACAATGGTGACACTCAACAAATAAAATAAACAACATTATCAACATAAATCAACATTACAAAATAAACCATAAACTGCTGAACGTAAACCAAAAATAAGTTCAGCAGCACAGACCAAACCAACAAGTATCATAAAACTCTTCATTCATGTTGCTTTGCATGCTGACTTCATACATACTGTACTGTAGAAATACAGAATGATATTGTTTGTTTATAATTATTTGTGTTTTCCAATCCCAATACTGTAAAACTCACAGTAAAACTAAGATTGTGTACAGAACAATTGTAAAAACATGCCTACAATTTTCACAAGAAATTTCTGAGAGTGCAGTTGTACAATAATTATGATCTACTTTCTATCCTGTCACTCTGCCAAAACATACTGTGTGTGACCTCAGTGTTTCCAGCCAGCTTTCTATTTCTATTACATTCACAGTGGCGTCAATGGCATTTAAAACCCTTACGACGGGGAAGGTCAACAGAGTTCCTATATTCGACTAATCTGACATCACTGACAGAACTGACGTCATTCCAAATGAGGTTAGCCGAGTAATAAACAAATGTCTTACATAAAATATATCCAACTATTTTACTATCTAGATTTATGGATGTTGGGGAAGAATGTTCTTTTTGTAATAGTACTGAGGAGTCTTTATGCCATTTGTTTTTTGAATGTGAGATTTTGGAAAGATTGTTTTTTCACTTTTTCTGCCAAAATTAGAGTAATAATAACTTTGAATGTGAAAGCAATTATTTGTTATTATGTTCATGAAGATAAAAGTATTGACAGTTGTGTACAATTTATTATTCTGAGCGGCAAATTCTTTATTCATAAATGTTGATTATCTAAATCTCCTTTATACAAGGTTTTCTGTAATGAACTCACTCTTTTAATGAAGTCTCTTAAAGTTATGAAAAATGTAAAAGGGAATTCTATTGTCACATATTATGAATCTGTATTTGGTGTCTTGTGAATGTCTTTTATTTTTATTTTATTTTATTTTTTTCTGTTTATCTTTGGAGCCTTGTCTTTGATGCCTGTTTTTTGTATTGTTGTTCAGTGTTCAAAATAAATAAATAAAATAAAATAAAAAATAAACAAATGTCTAGTAAAAAAGGATTCAAGCTGCTTTGTGCATCAAGATCGCTCCTGCTTATATGGGTGATTCTCCAACTACAGGCACTTTTGTGTCCTTGGCCTTTTTTTGTAAATAAATAAACAAACAAGTGCAAAAATAAACTGTCATTATGAAGTTCATGCTCCAACATCCTAGTAACCACCAAATCTTGCCCCTTTTTTCTTTTAAAAATGCTTTTGCATGGCTGTTTATTAGCAGATTTTGCAGTTTTATGCTTGTCCCCAACCCAGACTGGCCCTCTTTGAATGTTAGAAAATTATATTAAAGGATTGATTTAAAAATATTCTTTAACATGTTTGTCTTAGGGACAAATAAAATAATATCATACCATCGAAATTCCATATGTATATCATAATTTATGTATATCAGCGTCATTTCCACCTTGGCTGTAGTTCAGTTGAATTATGTACAACAAATATGAAAATAATGTATTTATGTTTATTACCAGTAAACAACATAATAAGTCCAAAAGTAGCTAAGCCTGACATGAGGGTGTGCTATATTGCAGAAAAACTGCTAAAATGTCATTTCCACCTCTGAGAAATTCCAGGCGTAGCTTTGGACATGATATATGCTGTTTTTGTGCGCTATTTGCATGTTCTCATGACATATTTGTGCTTTTGGACTGAGAACTTTATATATCACCATTCCAGTACACTCTAAATGTATTTTTATTTATCTATATTTATATGAATGTTTTGAGCAGGTTTATATAATTTGCATATCATTTGTAATCATTATTTTTAAAACTATTAGGTATACTGTTCAACTCATATATGTTAAATAATAAAATACATGGTTAAAAATATTTTGGACTGGTAAAAATAAACAGAAACAATCTTTCCACCATAAACCGTCATTTCCACCACTTTCCACCACTACAGTTTTTAAGAAAAAAAATAAGAATAACCAATGATGTGGATCTAAATGTAGTTTAAATCTATGGAAGCAGAATAGTCTCAATTATAATTCACGCAAAAAAACATGATTCACACATGCGTAGACAATTTCACATGCATGAAACCTAATTCACGTACACACACAAAAAATTTGCGTGCGTGAAAAAAAAAAATATTCACAAAAAGCAATTCACATGCGCAAAATAAAAGTATATATTCATAAAAAAGATTTCACAAATGCAAACCACAATTCGTAGAAATACAACTTTGCACAAAAACCTTTGAATGTTTGAAATGTACGAGTTTATCCTTGAATGCGAATGTACAAATCGTCATTCACGTGTGAATCGCCTTGGATTTGTGTGTGTGTGTTTTTGAGACTTTCCTGTCAGCGAACTCCTCCTACACAGAGCAGTCGTACTCTTTAGCCAATCAGATTTAAGCTTATCAATCGACCAATCGGTATCAAATGAGGGCGGGCCTACCGGCATGATACGTCATCAGCTTTCGACCTATTTTTTTACAGGCCGTTTCTCAATATGCGTTCTTGTCTGTACTTGTGTTCTTGTGGGCTTGTGAAACGTCATCAGTCGCTGCCCAAGTACTGTCCCAATACACAAGTTTGCATTAGAACGGTTAAAAATCCCGGAAGTGTTCTTGACACGCCCATTTTACCGAGGATGCATCGGTTGGTAACTTGCGTGAACTTGACGGCAGAAATATCCCAGCATTCATTTCGGCATTCGAGGAAGGAGAGGCAGGTCAATACAGTAAGTCGTTTTTCTACAATTTCGTACACTATTTCATCACTAAATTCACTTCTGAGAACATTTGATGCGAGAAATCAACTGTGTAGATTTCAAATATTGGCATTTTTACGAAAATTTATGGCGAATCGAAAATGTGCTCAAACGTTTTCGGAAGTGAGAATCTCCATAAGCGTTGCTTTATTGTTATGAATATTCATTACATTGTAGTGTACAGTTGTAGAGTAATCCCTTGAGCTGAGGGTAGGCTTGGGCGATAAAGCCTGGCTGTTATCAATAATTCTCGTTATGTTTGAGTACTGCAGACGGCGTCTGTGCGGGGGTATTATTGTGCAATACCAGCAAGAACACATCGTCTCAAACTGTCAGCAGCGTTCTGTGTGCTCGTCACCTTGTGAGTTCATTCTTCCAAGAACAACTAGCAAGAGCGTTCTCCCCAAGAACACAAGTCCGTTCTTTGCATTCTTGGTTTTGAGAAACACCCACAGTCTATGCTTTCGACCAAGAACCGGTTCGTGGCTGAGCAGAGGTATGTGCACTGCAGTTGATCGGTTCATTTCTGTGTTTACTGAAATTAAAGAGTTCGAGATCAGTTGAAGCAATAGTTTATTAACTGCTGTTTAGTCCACATGTGAACAAACATTTATTTTTAGTATTGATGGATTTTCATGTCCTGTCCACCACACATTCAACTGATGATAATGTAATGAAGAAGTGCATATGGAGACATCTCTTTTGTTTTAAGATGCATATATTATGTAGTATTATTGTTTCAGATTTCCGAGACAGATGATGTATGAAGTTGCAGACAACCAGTACTGTGATCTTACCATTCCTACTGTAATTCTTTCAAAACAGTCATGTTGCAAGTCATCCATTTTTTCCAGCCGCTCTGATATAGCTGGAAGGCAGCATATTCAGGATATTACTGAAGCGGGAATAAACATCACAATATGATTATCTGCTTCTATGATGACAAGCAGAGTTAGTGTCCCAGTAACACCACTGAGAAGTTACACATCGATGTGTTTCACTCAATTGAGGCTAAAGCAAATGTTATTTGCTTACTCACTCACTCAGAGCCAGCCAAAGAAGCGCATTTTAAAATAAAATTGACTTTAATCAAACCACGGATCCGTGATAAGTTTTGTGATCCGTCTCGCCACTAGTGTCTCAAGCGTCACATTAACGTGAGTAAAAAAAAATCAGTTTGCCTCAGTCTGTCTATTGAAAATGTTTCTGTGTTTTTGTGAAATTAATTATAATAAACATATAGGCTTACGGAGTAGTAACCTATAGATCTGAGAGGCATTTCAGTTATTGAATTATTTCCAGCCTTAGTGGGTCGTATGACTGGCATACAAAAAAAAGTGGGTCGCGGTGGGCAAAAGGTTGAGAAACCCTGCTGTATGCTGTAGTATACAAAAGAACATCGTACCAGACAATTCTTGAAAGAAAGAAAGTCAGTGTAAGTATTAATCTTTTCTCTCTATATATATCTATTTCTGCCACCAAACTGTATTGAAACTTGATTATTTACACAATGGTACGAAATGAAACAAGATGGAGCTCAAGTTATTCCTTGCTCATTTTATCAAACATGATGTAGCCTAATGTTTTTGAGTGCAACAACAAACCCACTAACATCATCTTATTTATTGTTTATACTTAATGATATTTTTGCTGTTCAAATCCCTCCAATATGATGTCACTTCCTGTATGATTATGTCAAGGAAGTGGCTTTTGTTATTTAAAGGGTTTTACAAAATACTTACACAGTTGAAAGTGATGATCAATTAAGACAATATTCTCTAGAAAATATGTTTTGTTATAAACATTTTTATTAAAAAAAGTAAAAAAGTAAGAAACACCTGGAATATTTCGTAGTTTTTTTTTTCTTTCAGTTTTTAATTTCTCTATTCAAAAGAGAACCCCTTAAAATTGTATAAAATTAAATGTAATAAAAAAAAAAAAATTCTAATTATTTGTGGTTTAGAAAAAGTAATAAAAAAGTAAATCATATGATCTCAATATTGTGAGATTAATATTTTATCCAGTATATTAAGACATATTTGATGGGGACATAAAAAATGTATTGCATAATAGGAATGTCCCATCCAATTTCATTTAAAATCAGTAGAATGAGAAATATCAGAGTTTGAGACTTTTATTGATTTAATAATGATTTTGATCATATTCTCTTATTTAAATGTCTATGTATTTTTAATTAGCTGGATCATCATACATACATATATATATATATATATATTTCTTCTTTTTTTTTTTTTTTTTTACCATGATTTGGGCTAAAGAAGCACAATTTGTTATGCAAATTGACTGATTTTATTGCTGTATGTATGAAGAGTTTTGGAGAGTCAGATATACTGAATATATAATGAATATGAATATATATATATATATGTGGGTTGACAATATGGCAGCAGAGTAAACTGACTTGACTCAGAAGATTGATTTTAATTTACAACAATATTTCATTATTATCTCACGAACCCCTGCAGTTCCATTAAGAACCTCTAGGGGTTTGTGAACACCTAGTTCAGACTTTTGACCTAGAACTATGAAAGGAGAGTAGAGGTACCAATGAAGAGAGAGAGAGAGAGAGAGAGCCAGCTGCCACATGTCTGCCATTAGCTAAGTGCTGGTGTTTATGGTCTGCACTGTGTTGCTCTTAAGTGGAGATTATGTCACTAACCAGCTCGAGATGGGGAAGCACTTCACACTGTGGTAAACAGCACAGGCAATGAGAGGACGTCCACCATCGTGACCCTCGGCCGCATGACTGGACCATATGGAAACAACATGACTCCTAAAGTTAGAAAGTTAGTGTTGTTAGTGTTAGAAAAAGACAACTTTATATTATTGAATTAAGAAAAGGGCCAGATGGTACTATACATATATTATTTTTTAATATGTAGAACATGCATCTATACAGATCTTACAGATATTACTTGTTTTGATATTAAAATATCCCAGCTTAGAAGACAACTATTCAAAGTTTGGAGACTTTTGAGACTTCTTCTAAAAAAAAATTAATTTCTTCTGCTCATCAAGGCTGCATTTATTTGATCAAAAATACAGTAAAAAAACAGTAATATTGTGAAATATTATTACAATTTAAAATAACTGTTTTCTATTTGAATATATTTTAAACTGTAATATATTCCTGTGATCATTACTCCAGTCTTCAGTGTCACATGATCCTTCAGAAATCATTCTAATATGATGATTTGCTGCTCAAGAAACATTTCTTATTATTAGTATCAATGTTGAAAACAGTTGTGCTGCTTTCATATTCGTTTGGAAACTGTGATACATTTCTTTCAGGATTCGTTGATGCATAGAAAGTGCACAAGAACAGCACTTGTTTGAAATAGAAATCTTTTGTAAATGTCTTTACTGTCACTTTTGATCAATCATATGCATCCTTGCTGAATAAAAGTATTAATTTATTTTTTTAAAAGTGTTGTTGTAAATGCAAACAGCACACAGTCCATTCCAGGCCGCACCAAGAGGCGCTTTTTGTGTTTTTGCGTGACTGAGGTTCACATAAAAAGAGTTTGTCTCATAATTTGCTTGGTTTGGATGGTGTCCATCAGCAAGGGGTTTTTATTTGGTGCTTTTGGTGTGACGGACTGAACCCTCACTCACAAACCCCTTTCAATATGGTTCACGTTTCTCATCTCATACGAAATGCACCATGAATCATCTGTCATCATAATCACAGAATACAAGCTATTGATCTATATAAACACACTTGCATCCTCAGGGGCTTGATTTCTACCACATTCACGAACTCAGACCACTGACAAAATGAACGCTGAAACCGTAGACAATTGAAATCGCTCTGCGGAAAACTCTCATTTCTCTTCGCGGCAGAATTCCATTTGCAAACCATTAAATAAGCCAGATTGAGATCATCTTCCAAACCAACGTCTGCCTGTCCTCCTCTGAGGTTCAAACCACACAGCCGTTGAAACTGAATGGATTTCGAGCTGCTGTGTTTCAGACTCATCAAAGGAAACAGGAGGGTAAAGTGTTTTATTCTTCTATCAACACTTCCAACAACACGTTTTACTTCCACAATCTGGTGCATTTCTGAATGAAACAGGATATTCGACGTGATTTCAAGTGGAACAATGAATTGTGCACAAAAAGAGCATGTATTAAGAAAATAAATATGGTGGATTTTGATGTCTTGTTGACTTTAACAGTCGCAATCATGCATGCAGAACTCCAAGTGAAACAAGGAACGCTGATGTTGTTGACAGACACAGCAAATGTGCCATTAACATCATAAATCACTTTTGATGATGTTCATTCAGCCAACACAAACTCCTCAATTCACGGACCAAAACCTTCCAGTCCAAGTGCTGTGGCACGGCATGAAACGGAAGATACAATAGTCTTTTCTTCCCTAATTGTGATGTAAATATTCAAGTTAAATGGCTTCTTGAACAAGAAAAAATGTAGGGCGGGGAATTGATTGGATGGTTTGCTATTGGTGGATCTCAGGTGAGTGACAGGTTGTCCCGCCCCTCACCGCCAGTAAACGCGTCATGAGAGACGACAATGATGATGAATTTAAAAAAACGATGTGCACGGATAAATCATTAATAATTAAAAAATAATAAATAAAAATAAAGAATTGCTCATTTTGATTTCATGGAGACTTTAATCTTCAATTTAAACTTTTGTTACCCCAAAGTGTTCACGTTCAAAGACAGTAGCACCTCAATGCAGTACACGAGATCCGGGGGGCGGAGTTGGATCCAGATATAAGGGGTGGAGATTGGTAGGTTTAGGGGTGGGTTTAGGGATTAAGGGGTGGAGATTGGTAGGTTTAGGGGTGGGTTTAGGGATTAAGGGGTGGAGATGGGTAGGTTTAGGGGTGGGTTTAGGGATCAGGGGGTTGAGATGGGTAGGTTTAGGTATATGTAAGGTGGGAGGAGTTGGATCTGGATCCGACTCCTCCCCGTGGATTTCATGTTCTGCAGTGAGGACCATCTCTTCAAAGAGGCCCTTGCAAAAAATAAGTGCACTTAATGTACTTGTAGTGTACTTTAAATCTTAAATTCTATTTATTTTTAACTGTACTTGCAGATAATACAATATTAATAAATAAAAAAGCCACTTAACTAGAGTACACTTTCATGTTTCTTAACACAGTTAAGTACACTTTTAAAAAATGCACTTTGTAATAATGTTAAACATTGTAAATCATTGTTTTAATAATTTTTGTTGTGGTTTGAAGTACACTTATTTTGATGTGTTGACTAACATACTGAAGCATATGTAAAGTACTTGATTATAATTTAACTGTAGTGTGTTATTGAGTATTACATTTAAAGTTTATGTATTTACTAAATTTGCTCAGTAGAAACTACATTATATTTTAGTTTAGTTAGTACCATAAAATGCATTTTAAACACATTTCAAAAGACAATAGAATTAATTATGAAAGTACATACTGTATAATGATGTACTTAAGACCAACTTAAGCGGGTCATAAAGCTCTCTTCAGATAATCTAATAATTGCATTTAAAATAAATGTAAACTAATACATTTTCATTCAATAAAAGTGTCTAAAAACATTACATTCAGTTCACACTTAAGAATATTAATTTAAAGTAAATTATTTCAGTAATAAGTACTCTTTTTAAAAGTATTCTATAAAGTGTACTGCTTTTCTTAACACTTTATTTCGATGGTCCACTTTAGACATTCTACTAACTACAAGTAACTCTGTAACTACATGTCAACTAGCAGTCATTAGAGTATTAGTAGACTGTCTGTTTAATATCTGCTAACACTTTATTCTGATGCTCCTAAACAGACATTCTACTGACTATAAGTGACAATGTAAGTACGTTAACTTATTCTACTAACACCTAACCCTAACCTAACAGTCCACTAATACTCTAATGACTGATAGTTGACATGTAGTTGCAAAGTTACTAATAGTTAGTGCCTAAAGTGGACTATTGAAATAAAGTGTAACCCTTCTTTTTCACAAGGGCACTAAGATTGCGTCCCTCATGGGAATGGAGCGCAGGGGTACAGTTTGATTTTCCATCCAGGGGTGGTTGGTTCCAGTCAGAGTTGGGCTGGGATGTGGTGTTGGGCCCAGCTGTGCTCATGAGACAGTGCCAGCGAGGGCCTGGACGTCCGCCCAGAACCACAACCGCTGATGGGACCGCACCTCTGTCAACCTGGAGCAGGACAAAGCACCTTTTCAGCACTCGCTCTCCTTCAAACTCACTTTTCCCTCTGCTTTGGTCCAGTCATCTCCAAGAGCTTGGAAAGACATTTTTATTTATAATTATAATTTCCATACAACTTTCATCCTGCGACCCTACAGAGGACAAGCAGTTTGGAGAATATGATAGTTATAAGTGTTTTAAGTTTAAATTTTGTATCTAATATTTATATTTCATTTTCATTTCAGATTTATTTCAATTGAAATGAAGAAAATGATTTTCAAAAGGTTTAATTTTAACAACACTGATATGTAGCAGACAAAACTATGGAATTTGTTTTAAACTATTTTCTATCAAAAATGTAACATTTGATGCATGTTTATTGTGATTCCTAAAAATAAAAATGATAATAGCATGCGGTTGAACAAATTACAGAAATGTATTTATTTATTTTATTATTTTAATTTTATTTAATAAAAAATTTTTTATTATACATTAAAGAGATAGTACACCCAAAAATTAAAATTCTGTCATTAATTACTCGCCCTCATGTCGTTCCAAACCCGTAAGAGTTTCGTTCATCTTCGGAACACAAATGAAGATCTTTTTGATGAAATCTGAGAGCTTTCTGTCCCTCCATTGACAGCTACGCTACTGACACTTTGATGCTTCAAAAAGTTCATAAAGAGATTGTAAAACTAATCTAAATGAATTGAGAGGTATGGTCCAAATTTTCTGAAGAGACTTGATCGCTTTATATGATGAACAGATTGAATTTAGGATTTTATTCACATTTAAACATTGATCAGAGAACATAAACAGAAGCTTGCGTAACACGAGAATGAACCTCATTGGTTCTTGCACACAAACATGCTTGAGCTTCCGTTTACCACGACTGATGTTTGAGTTGATGATGAAGGGACAGAAAACTGTCAGTCAGATTTCATCAAAAAGATCTTCATTTGTGTTCTGAAGATGGACGAATGTCTTATGGGTTTGGAACGACATGAGGGTGAGTAATTAATGACAGAATTTGCATTTTTGGGTGAACTAACACTTTAAATGTATTCAAGAATTTGTATTTATTTTTACTGTAAAACAAAGTTACTGTGAACTTTTTTGGCTAATCTGTTTTCGCCAAGGGCACTTGAACAAGAACAAGCTGTAGAAAGAGGCAAAGACAGTTAGGGGGCGATGCTAGTTGGAAACTTGAATTAACGTTCCTTGCCAGGACAAGATGGGAAAAGTTCTTGTCCTCACAGGTTGTCGGCATTGAGTCACAGCCAGGAAGAAAACTGATTTAATTACATTCTAACCCCAAGACAAGCACAGACATTCCTGAGTGTTTGGAAGGGCAGCCTCCTTCAACCTGCAGCCGGCAAGCTAATTATCTACACAATAGACACTGTGTCCAGGTAAATGACTTTAGATATTGCGCATTAGCTGGGGGGAAAATTGCAGGCAACAGGAATGAGAAGGAGGTCATCGTTCTTTTATATGGTGTTGAATGAACCTTTGGATTCTTTGACTCGTCTGTTTTCCCGCTCAAACGAGCAGCTGTCTCTGAACCGTACGCTACAGACTAATTAAGTCATGCTAAAACTGAAGCTGCTAGCAAATAACACTCAAAACCTTATAAAAAGCAGCATTTAAGAAACAAAGATTTGAGAACCAGTTAGTTCTTATCTACAAAACGATTGTCATGATTTTTGGTTTTATTAATGGTTTTGGAATGTCAATACTGCAAAATAATGCAAAAACAAGAAATAGGCTAAACAATACATCTTTCTATCGTGTTGTCCTTGCTATGCAAATGACTCTGCATTCACAAGCAAATTACTCTTTTGTGTGAGTTATTTTTAAGGAATCAGTCAAAAAGACTCACAAATTAGTCTTGAACTTAGTTGTAGCAGATTTCGAATTGCTCACTTAAAGGGGTCCTATTATGCTCTTTTATGAAGTCTTCATTTTGTTTTTGAGGTGTACTAGAGTATGCTTTCATGCTTGATTGTTCAAAAAACACATTATTTCTCATATATTTTACATTATTATTCTTATTCTGGTTTCGATGAAGCCCCTCTTCCAAAATACAAAATGTGCTGTGATTGGTTAGATGGCCCAGTGTGTTGTGATTGACAGCGCTTATCATGTGTTCAAGAAATGTCCTGCCCCTCCACTTCTGTTCTAGTGTAAATATAAAGGATGGCGGCAATTTCAAACTTGATTCAGACCCTGACAATGTTATCAAACAAGAGCAGCATCGAGAACGGATTTCATGCATGGACTTTGCAAGCACTGATTTCACAGGACAATTTCAGAGTGGTATGTTTTTCTTGAACATTATAGATACAATGTTATCCACCATTTAATCATGATATTTGTCGGAAAACTATGGTTATACAAACAGTAATTGATCACAAAAAGGCGGTGAAAAGCCTTACGAAAGCGAGAGTTTACAAAAGCTATAGTAAACAACACTATATCAACACTAATGTTGGCTAACCAGCGAGCATACCAACAACATAAAACTTAGAATTAGAACTTTTAATAGAAAATGCAACTACAAATAATAAGACATACTTACAAGATGTCATCCACAAACAAAGTAGAAACTGCTCCATTTCAGGAGAAGCTTTTATGTGTTGTGTAGCCTGCTGTTCTTCATAAAATGTGCAGCGCACAGATAAACATCGAGATTATAGCGTTCAGGAACAGTGTTTAAAATAAATTTTACCCATTCTAAGTTCTTCAGCCTTAGGAAGGTCAAACAAATGAGTTGTGGAAAAAAACAGCGTCTCTTTGACATAGCAGCTCATCCAGGCCTTGTCTGCTTTTCTGTGTATTCTGTGGGCGGGGATTATTTAAATGAGGAACATTATGATTTCATAAATCCCGGAAAAATCAAGTTGTAGTCCAAACAGTTCGTTGTAGTTCTTGGAAAGGGGATTCTGTTTAATAAAAAAATCTCCATTTGGAGTGGACTTTGAGCTTTGTAACCTTGTAAATCTTTTTTATGCTCAAACAGAAACATTACACACTAACTAAAGCTGAAAAAGTGAAAAAGCATAATAGGACCCCTTTAAGTCACAACTTACAATGTCCAAAATGGACTAAAACTGAATAATTTCATAATGAATGATTCATTTTGAGTTGTCTATGACATTAGATATTTCTAGACTATGTCTAATATCAAAGAAAATAGTTTAGTATAAAACAATTGTTAAAAGACGTTAAATTCCTTAGCTGCTGATGCACAACTTCTGGATTATAGACGTTCAAAGCTTCACGTTCCACTTCAAAGTATGAGAAAAACACCAGGGCAAGATCATCAGAGCTCCGATGAACTGCTCATCTGCTCATTTTCAATTAAAGCTCATTTATGAGACTGTGTTTCTTTATGGCTGTTTTTATTGGCCATCATGAAGATTGGAGTTTATGACAGTAGCTGCACATCTGCTATTCCTCTTAAACTTTAGAGACTCTATTGACAACTTAAGCCCTGTAGAGACAAGCTTTAATATCTAACTTGATCATTTTTAATAAACCTTTGAGGTGAATCTGAGGACTAGCTTGTACCTACCTCCATGTAAAACTTCCACATTTCTCTTGTGTAGGCAATCGCTGCACTCAAAATACTATAAACCAGTGCAAATCTAGGACAAGAAACTAGCGATTTGCTTGAGAAGTCTTGATTTCTGAAGAATGTGATTTCTGTCACCAAATTAAACTAACTCAAAATAATGATTGTTTCCAAACAGGCTTTCCGAGCACTTCCCCCATTGGCCGAGCAAACAGACATTGGTCCCGCCCCCAAACTCACACTATTGGCTGATGGTTCCTGTGTCTGACATGTTGGGCGAACAATGACTGAATTCATAACAGCATACTAGCATTCTGCTCTTTATTTTTTGACAAAAAACATCATTTAGAAAAAGTAGGAGCAGTATGTTCAGTAAATTCAGTCAATGTTCGCCTAACAACTCAGTCAAAGGAACCATCAGCCAATAGTGTGAGTTTGGGGGCGGGACCAATGTGTGTTTGCTCAGCCAATGGGTTCATAGGGCCATAGAGACACAACAGATAGATTTATTTTATAAAATTTATATATTTATAGATCAGAAATCTGACCTGGATAAAGACAGATTAAAAATTCTTGTTTAATTTTGTGTTACATATTACATTCAAGTTTTTTTTTATATAGCCAGGAACCAGGAACATATTTTTAGTAATATATGTAAATATAAATCAGATCAGCAAACCCCTCAGTAAAAACCTTTAGAATAAAGATAGGAATAAAACTGTAAACTTTGGTGTAGGTAAAAAAACAGCCTATAAAAATATGTATTGTAATTGAAATCTACAGATGTAGATATATTAAATGTATTAAATTCATGTGTATTTATCTTTCCACTAGTAGGAAAGTTATGGAAGCAAAACAGCCCAAAATTGTAAACAATGATTTTGCCTGTAGTGTTTGCCTTCATAAACAGAAAATACACACATCCTTTAAGATTACCCTAATGCATCAAAAGACAAACTGAGTTGTGTGAGGTGATCCTCAACAGATCATGCTTTAAAATTACCTTCAGAAATGTCTCTACAGAAGCCGACTCTGAAAGTATAATTCACACACTGAGTTTGCTATGTAAGCATCTAAACCATGGTTTGTGTTACTGATTAACTCTGTTCCACCGTCACCGGTGTGTTATCCATGAGTGTGGGTCTGTCTCGCCCGCTCCTGTTGACATTCCAGAGGACTGGACCTTGTGCAAACAGCCTCCTGACAGATGGAGGGTACGAGAACGAGTAGATCTAGCGCTCTGATGGGCCTCCTCATGTATTTCAACAGCTCGGAGCTGAAGAACTCTGTGTGGCAGATGCTCATCGCAGTCTCTCATTAAGCGGATCATACAGGCTGGTGGAGACCAGTAATGGGGTCTGAATGCTTGTGTCACTGATGGTCATGACAGGTTTCAGTCACCATAGTTATTGTCCCATGACCCCAGTAATCTCATAAGTGTCTCATCTAAAGATCACAACAAGGTCTAAAAACAAGGGCCTAAAATTAACACTCGCCAAGCGCCAAATGAGAGTAAAAATCGGTATATGAAACGGTGTCAATCGCCAGTTGGCCTGCAAAGTTTTTATGAATTCTAACAATACAATGTTGTGAGAACATGAAAGTGAACAAACATGAACGACGCTCGGGACAGTTGACGAGGCATTGCTGCATCATCATGAAAATTTAAGTCTTGCTAATTTACATATTCAAGCGCAAGAGGATGCCAAAGGGAACTCAATTCATTACTCGCGCACCGTGTGGAAAGTTTAAAAATCCGAGGAGAGCGCACAGAAAGCTGCGCCTCAGACACCCCGCGAATACTAATACTTGAGATCTCTTTTACATCTTCTTGCGCTTGAATGGACAAATTCACACAAAATAATGCCACAAAATGCCCGTCTTGGCGAGTTTAGTTCTAACCCTAATCAATCACACCTGAACAAACTAATCAAGGTCTTCAAAGTTACTATAGAAAACTTCCCCCTTCCAGGGCCGGATTTGAAGAACCGATCTGTGCATTCGGTCTTAAAGTGACAGCAGCCTAATATTCCTGCTGCTGTCTGTTATTCAGTCAACTGCTCTTGACTGAATAACTTTTGTAAATTTAATAAGGATTAATCTATGTTTACAGTGAAGACTACGCAGTGTTATTTTACATCTGATTAGCCTACTTTATTCAGTTTCTGTACCTGAAAATTGTGAATTTTCACTGTTATCTAAAATTTTGGTGTCATAACTGCCTATTTTGCAAAAACAGTTTCATGTCTGGTAAAAAATATTTATGGCCGGTACATTTTCTTAAGTCACCGTCCATTGGCAGGTATGAGTTAGTTACAAAAAGTTAGTTTTAGGCCGTCTAAAACTGCTAACATACAGCATGCCAAAATAGCAAAGCTTGAAATTAACATCAGATATCTCAAAACACTTGTGCCACTGATGGCCATGACAGGTTTCAGTCATCATAGTTTTTAGTCTCATCTTCACAGTCTTCATATCCTCTCTTCTCCGTTCTGAGGATCAATCTTAAAAGTAAATGTTCTTGATTGGCAATGATGGTTCTATGAAGAGAACCTTTCCATTGCACAAAAGGTTCTTTATAAAGGAAAAAGTTCTTTAGATTTTTAAAATGTCCTTAAAACTAAGAAAAAAGTGGTTCTTTTAAGAGCTGTTCACTGAAAGGTTCTTTGGGGAAACCAGAAATGGTTCTTCTATGGCTTTTTCTGTGAAAACCCCCTTTTGGAACTTTTATTTTTAAAATGTAAGTGTGATGCCATTGGGATGAGCAGCTTTAAACTATATTAAACACAGCCTTATGAAGAACAAAATGACCTGTAATGGCACTTTTCTGGGAATGCTGGTTTCTACAGGAATGAAAAGTCATGTACAGTAGGAGATCTAAATTTTGAAAGACATCAATGAGATCAAATGATGGATTTGCTTAGGTTAACATCTGCTTTTCAGATGATTCTCCTGAGAAAAAGACCCCAGTAATATCATAAGTGTCTCATCAAAACATCTCAACAAGGTCTCGAACTGCTCACATATGCCAAAATAGCAAAACTTGAAATTAATGTTAGATATCTCAATATGAACATTTCCTATCAAATTCTTTCTACATTAAGACAAGGATGTGTGTCTGTGCACTTGAAACTTTCACAATATGTGCAAGGACACCAGAAAGAGACTGATGATCACTTACTATAGTATAACAAGCAAATCACACACAATTCATTTTTTCCATCTTTAATTTTACAAATCTGTCAGGAACATTTGTTGAGAACAACCCATTTGTCTGGAAGAAAATGAAACACTTGAACAATTAATACTTTTGTGTTTTGAAAACTGTATTGTTGATGTGGGTAAAACTGCAAAAAAAAAAATATACTGCAACCTTTTTTTTTCCAGTATTTTGTCAAATTCAAATGCAAACTTCAGTGTGAGTAAAATAGCCGGATAAAAACAACATCCTCTACTATAGAAAAGGGATTAGCTGACTATAAAAATGTACGTTATTTTTGCATTTTAACTTACCATTCACATTTGTATATATATAAAAAAACGTAAGAAATGCAAATCTTTCGATACCAGCCACAAATAATTATTTGTACCATTACCTCACTGAAATGTCATTTTAAATTACAAAATAAACATTATGAATCATTATCGTTTCTACTGTCATCATTAATATTATTATCTCTTTAATATTTTGATCTTTTTTTATCCTTTTGATTCTTTTTAACATAAGTCAATAAATTAACATGCTATCTCTTTCCCTGAAAGCCAATACGTGACTGTGTCAGCAAGTGAGAGTTGCGCAGGACCCGACATTAAACGTTTCCCGGACTCAAACCAGCACCACAGCTCAATGTGTCTGGAACATACGCATGAACAACTGCACCAAAATAAGAGTTTTGTGGCTTTTAGTGCATATTTGTTAATTTTGAGGTCAACTAAATGCTAGTGAACTCCTAAAAGAAGACAAAGAAAAGAAACTTCCTGTTTTAACAGGAAATACCTCAAAACACACTCAAAAAAACACTTTTTTTTTAATGTCGAGTCCTGCTGTACATGTGCGAATGTTTGTCTGGGAATGTAATAGAAACATCTATACTTGTCTATATCCATTTTTGACTCTGGAGAAAAAGAGGGAAAGGGGAGGAATTGTTCGGAAGTCCATACAAAAAATAATTCATTGTAAATATATAATATATATTTTTACATATTTGAATATATTTACAAATATACCCAGCACTATATACCATGTTTTAATATTATTATTTTTTACCAATAAGGATAACTGCTTGGGCTTTTGTACTGAGCTATCACGGTAAAAACGGAACATTTGAAAATAAAACAATTTTAAAAACCAACCGGGAGGCAGTGATATGTTTTCTTCTACTTCTTCTTCTGTTAGTTGTGTGTTTCCATATAGTACTCGTTTCCTATTTTCTCCTTTTTGTCTTGGTTTTAGTCTCTTAAGAGTTCTGTACACGTGCTCCATTTCAATTCACTTGGGAACACAGACTCCTGGAATGCCAAGCAACGGAATGATAGCAAGAATGGAAGAAAATTCCAACATAAACGGAAAAAAAATAAAAATCTGCAAAATAAACAACAAAATAAAAAAAAAAGAGGTTGGCCCTTGAGAACAGTCACTTTTCTCTGGTCCTCGTCCTCTTCTTAAGAGCTTGGTCACGTGTTTTTTGTGTGCGCAAGTGTGTGTTTCCAAAAACAAAAACAAAAAAAGCACCTGCTCTTCACACACTTCAGTTTCTTTCCGGAAAAGCAGCACTCGGGCGTCTCAGCCTCCCTCAGCACGCTCCCAAAGTCCAGCGGGAGCTTCACCGGGAGTCTTGAGGCAGCGTACGGTTCTGGGTGGGTAAAAGTGAACTGTGGGTAAAAGTCTTTCACTCTTTTTGAGAGCTGGAGGTGTAGCTTGGATGTGGTGGGTCTGGAGGACGTTGAACGGGCTCATGTTTTTACGCCTCCGTTGATGTGCTGGTACTTGGGAAGGCAGGGCTCGTCTGCTAAAGGGTCGTGGGAGAAGACGGAATCGTCTCCGGAAGAGCAGGAGCTGCGTGTGTCGGGGAAACTGGGAGAATACTGCTCCACTGGGGCACACAGGTCCAGATACTCCTACAGACACACAGATATCAGCATATACATTCTTATGCAGTCCGGCTGTTGCATTTAATAGAAAAAAAACATATCGCCAAATTAAATTTCAATTAGTCAATTGGGAATGGAGAACCTTTTCCAGTTGGAAAATAAAACATATTTCTATGGGAAATAGTGTTATTTTTGTATCATTACTATTATAGATTTTGCTAATATTTTGAATTAGATTTTAGATTTAGATTTTTCATTTTTATTTTAGTTAAAGTGCAAATACTTTTTTGTTGTGTCATTATTATTATTATTATTATTTTTAAATATGTACATAGTTTATATATATTTGTAAATGTCGTTTTTTGTTTACACCTGCTTATGATATTGTTCAAAGGTTTGAGGTCTGAAAGATTTTTTTATGTTTTGTAAAAGCCGCTCACAAGGCTGCATTTTAAAAATACAGTAAAAACTGAAATAATTACAATTTAAAACAACTGCTTTCTATTTGAATATATTTATAATTTATTCCTGTGATCAAAGCTGAATTTTCAGCATCATTACTCTTCAGTGTCACATGATCCTTCAGAAATCATTCTAATATGCTGATTTGCTGCTCAATAAACATTTCTGATTATTATCAATGTTGAAAACTGTTCCAATTTTTGTGGCAACCGATACTTTTTATTTTTCAAAAACATTTTTTTACTGACCCCAAACTTTTGAACACTAGTGTATATAATCATATAATTGTTTAAAACTCAAATAATACTTTCCGCTGTGGTTCTCCAGCAATAACACTCAACTACTAGCCGCTTCCTTCAAAATACAGCACGCTCAAATGTGAGAATCCTCAATCCGAGTTTAACCAAGCTGGAAACCACTGTGGCAGATTCCACGTCTGAACAGTCTCCTTCAGAACGTCAAGTCTAACCAATGTCTGGTAATCGAAATTCAGTGTCACCTGAAGACATGTATATTTTCGAAATACATCATATAAACATCCAATGCACAGGAATATACAGTATAAGAAGAATGTTTTTCCCTGGTTCATTCCTCAAACAAAATTGGAGCCATTTTCTCTTTGTGGCTGGTACTGAGCTATTTGACTAGAGGAAGAGGGGGGTTTTATGTTGCTGAAAATGAGTGTTGGATTGAACTCTCGCTGCTCAACACAAGGCAGCTCACATTACTAAAGACCTTCACATCTGTGAGCAGTTTAAGACGGGGGGAAGAAAGCAGAGGCACTTTATTACATTTCTAAAGTTCAAAACGGCGAGCGAGAGCGGGGCTTTTGGCATCATCTCTCTTCCACGGCTCAATCCCCCCTTCGACAAGTTCTGACAGATTTCCATCCCTCAGCCCGCCACACGGATATCGTGGATGACAGCTAGGGAACGAAAAGAATCGTCTAGCGTTCCGTCGTAGGGATCCATCTGACAATTGAGCAACGCTAGCCGCGCTCGCAAACCCAAGCCTGGATGAAATCAAGCACGTGCAACTCTCGACCTGTACGCTGACCGTAAAAACGTTTCCTTCCCTTTGCGGATCTTGCGAAATGTTGCGAGCTGGAGCCAGCGTTGGCAAGGGTTTGATGGATCCCAGAACCATAGAGAAAGCGTGAGTGGTTTCGGGTCTGTTTATTCATGCGTGTGTAAATGTGTGCACATCTCACCTCGTTGGTTGCCAAAGTGAGAATGCGGTCCAAGTCCTCAACCAACTGTTTGAATGTGGGCCTGTGGGAAGAGATCGCATGCCAGCAGTCCTTCATCATCATGTACCTGAGAAAGAGGAAAAGACAATGTGACATCATTTATTTATTTCTATGCTTTGTTTTGGAGATCAAGTGCAGTGCAACCATTTGAGCAATCAGACATGCTCAGGCGAGTATGTGTGCGCTAACTATCTGGTTCGATGAAAGGGCAACATCTCAAAGCTACTGCAACATCTCATTTTGGCAGTAAACCAACGTGAAAGTTTGTTAGGTCATTGACATTATAGCTGGTAGATACTTTTTTTGGGTTAGGGTGAGAAGGAGCTCATTTGTCACTGTGAATGCTATGAGAGCCAGACCAATGACTACCACTGTGAAATTGCAATCTGTTGGTTGTTCTCAGAAGCTGCAAAGTGTCTTGGAAGAGCCAATTCACACTAGCTGGGAAATTAGCTTCAAGTCGACATGAAACAACAACACTAGCGTAACTAGCTCATTCACACTATAAATGCAAGGCAAACGTTGGTAGGAAAAAAGTGGTTAGTGGGACACTAGCTTAATTACCGTAGTACATGGACACAATATAGTACAAAACGTTAGTGGGACGCCAGCTTAACTAACTTTGCAAGACAAAAATGTTATATTACGAAAATGATGGGATGCTAGCTTAACTAGCATAGACAAATTAAGAGCAAGCAAGAAAAAAAAGAAATGTTTAGTAGGACACTAACTTAACTAGTACATGGGCACACTACATGCAGACAAAGTGCATGTAGTGGGACATCAGTTTAAAGTAATAGTTCACTTAAAAATGAAAATTCTGTCATCATTTACACTCCCTCAAGTTGTTTCAAACCTGTATGAGTTTCTTTATTCTGCTGAACACAAAGGAAGTTATTTTAAAGAATGTCGGTAATCAGACAGTTGATGGACCCATAGTAGAAAATATATATACTATGGATGCAAGGGTGTAAATTTGGTTTGAACATTGGGGGGGTTGAAGTTTGGGTCTGCATATTTTTCATGTGATCATGGTATAAATATTTGGGGGGGTTGTAATGCATAGATTTAAATATTGGGGGGGTTATATCCCCCCCAACCCCCCCACAAATTACGCCCCTGTATGGATGTCAATGGGGTCCATCAACTGTTTGGTTACCGACAAACAAAAAATGGTAGAAATAGAGGTAGCACTTTATTTTACAGTCCCGTTCCCCATGTACATACTGTGTACTTAGAATTATAGTTTTTACAATAACTGGGAAATAACTAGGTACTAACCCTCAACCTACCCCTAAACCTAACCTTAACCCATGTAGTTACCGTATATCACCCAGTACTTTCTTAGGTAAGTTCACTGTAAGTGCACATACTGTAAAATAAACTGCAACTGAAATAGAAAATGATTAGGGAGATGCTAAATTAACTCGCTCACTGACAAGGTAAATGCAAACCAGAAAAAAATGGTTAAGACACTAGATTAGACATGCTAAATTATTCCAAATACGAATAGACTTTAGCGATCAGGAAAGATTGCTATAACAAACCATGTAACAGGAAACCTTTGAGAAAAGAACACTCACAACTCGTTGGTGCAGTTAGCAGGTTTGTCCATGCGATGACCCTCTTTTAGTAGCTTGAAAAGCTCCTCGACAGGTATTCCAGGATACGGAGAACCGCCGAGCGTGAAGATTTCCCACATTAAAACCCCAAACGACCAGCTGGAAGAGACACAAACACACATTCATCAGATCACTTTCACAGTGCCACACACAGCAAACACGTTCCTTTTGTTGTTCATATCACACTTTCAGTCAGTGTTTTGACTAAATACAATGCGAGTGTATTGACATGCAATTGAAATGTTGAACAATCAGCATTTTGTTGAGTTATTCTCAACAACCCCTGTCAAAGGGAGCAAAACATTCCAGCCTCTTCTGTGGTACCATCACTTCACTATCCTGAAAATTTGGATGAGGATCGCTCTGTGAAATTAAGCCAAAACTCCAAATTTGATCCATTTACAGTAGTGATATTTGTTGGCGCTAACAACGCAGTAGCTGTTGGGGTCTAAATGCGGTCTTTTCTCGAGCGTCTCAGACTGTGGGACCACTCTTACACGACTCAAATGACTCTGGACTCAAAGCTGGCTTTTGTCCTCCATGGAACACCACAATGACACATATTGTCCAGCCAAAACAAACATTAGCGAGACCCACAGGAAACAAACGTCCAGAGGGCGGAAGATTGTAGCGGGGAATGATTTTTCATCACATGCCAATTCCATGTTGCTTCATCTAAGACTGGGGGTGGGGGTGGGGGGGGGATAAAATACTCAAATGATGATAAGAGTTTCCACAGAGGGTTCCACACGTTTTGACTCATCATATGAGAGTCTCAAAATAGGCCGGGGGACATGCAGAGCCAGAAATCCTTATCATCTGCATAAGCTTTTATTTATCCTGCTGAGTTGACAAAAGCATTTCACAATCACAAGATATAACGGTTTGAAATTATCAATGCATTACACAATGTACTTAAGAAACAGATCTCCACAGACACACACACACAGGCTATAGAAAAGAAATAGCTTAAGTGAGATCTCTGTAACTTCTCAATTGCTTCTTGTAATGAGATTTAAACGAGAGCAAATTGAGACTTTTGTTGCAGTCTGCTTCCTCTGAAAAAGTGTCTCAAAATGTTCTAAGATACCAAAGTTTAATAATAAATCAAAGATCTCAATATTAACTATTTTTTCATAAAATTCTAGTAAGATCACATGACCTAAGCTGCTCTCTACAGTACATACATTTAACAGCTCTGTATACTGTACTATATGTCAAATATTGACTCATTTATGTCTATTTTTGTTGCTCCTATGGAATTTTTCAAGAAACATCTTAGACTAAGTAGATATGTAAATGAAGCATAAACTCGTCATTTAGCCTTCTGAGCTACAAAAGAGCAATCTCTGAGCAACACTTTTTTTTTTCTGGTTGTACTCCTTTCTGGTGACCCGTTGCAGTCACAATACACGAAGCAAAGCACAAAGACTCTCTGCTTTCGTTTACTCCTGCGGTCACTCGTCCACGTGTTTGTTTACATAATCAGTTACCCTGTTTGTCTTCTTCTCGTCTTTATCTAGCGCCGCATCTTCTCTGACATGTTTGCTAAATTCATCATCTCTATTCAGTCACCCCATGTAACCGCTGCTAACCTCCCCATGATCAATCACTCACACTGAGAGCACAAAAAGGGTCACCGCAATGCCCTCTTGAACCCTTACGCTTCAATGCAATAAGCCGCAATCAGCTTGCGTCTTCTATTCTCTAGCTAATAGACTTTGCTTGCTAATTAGCAATGATTGGGTGAATCTTACAAAAATTCACTTCAAAATTAACAGAAAGAAATAAGAAATTATATTTTGCATGAAGAAAACATGCTTAACTGTCTTGGAAATAATGCCTCAATGCATATAATCTTCATTTTTTAAAAGCAAAAATAAATAAAACTATGTAATTCAGCTGTATGCATGTATATATATATATATATATATATATATATATATATATATATATATATATAAATAAGGGTGACACCTTGTTAATCTAATATAGCTGACCTTGCATGGGGCCGGATGAACCTTAACCATAAAAGCCATCAATTTAACATCCTAAGCAAATCCACACACATGCATCCATATTTTCATTTTTGCAAGCTCTGTAACTTACATCATCCCATTCCCTGGGGATCTTGTTTGTCGAAACTTGCCAATTTTTATTATAATTTATGTATTCATTTAATATGATGTCATATATAGATTGTGTCTGCCTCTGAGCCAATCAGAGAGCTCGGGACCCTAGCTGAGATAAAAGATTCAAGAGTTTGCCATCAATAAGGGTCTCTTTGCTATTGATTCAATTTTACTGCATGGACCACACAAAGAGCGGACACACATGACAAAAGATAATGACCTGCAAGAGATTACAAAACAACACACACACTTACAACATATTTCATTAGAGGGTGGACAGTATGGCCAAAATCTTAATGTGTTTGTACATTCCAATGCATTAAATACTGGACAAATTAAAGATTGAATTTGAAACATGATGGGCCTAAACCAAAAGATCTGATTATTAATAACAAAAGAATGTAGAAATGACTGCAGCCCAAGCATGAAACCAAAACTTCAAAACGCCCCGCAAAATCCTAAAGTGTAACTTCCGGTTCGTTTCATCTCTTTATGAGACAAAGAAAAAAAAGTAAGCTTAAAATGAGATGAAACAAGCATGTACTGGCGGATAAATGCAAACTCAAATGACAAAAAACAGGATTATTTCACTCTATGGAAAATAAAAAGAGGGGAAGAGACATTTAAGTGTTCAGAAAAAGAGAAAACAATGGGGTAAAGAAGCACTGGAGAGAGGAGTGTGACGGGACGGAGTGAAGGGAAGATCGAGGGCATTTCCGTCCAGACTCTGGGAGGTGAGAGTCTGGCTCTTCTGAAGGGCTTTGAAGCTGCGCAGATTAGTAACACGGCACTGGTCGCAAGTCGAGCGTGAAATCTCTCGCTTTTCGGTGTAGCGCTGGCCGCGAACAGCCCTTCTTCTTTCTCTGCCTTACAAAAACACTTCCTCAACTTTCCATCACTGTTCAGAAGGGAATCAATTCTCGTACCCTCAACTCACCTGCCAGCAGTTCCTATTCATTCCCAAACTATTCGCTTTATACAAACACACAGCGACTCCAATCACAGTAGAAGTGTTTTCCTGCTCTCCAACTATACCGAAAACAGTACCTTTTTCAATTTGTAGAAAGACAAACATCTCTAACAGTATAATTTTCAAAAGCTATTTAGACTTCGATTCATTACAACTTCCGCATTTCCTTCAAAACCACTGTGCAGAAATAATAACAAGCTTTTAGCGTTCTATACGCAAATTTCCTGTTATAATTGGCTCAACTTTTCACATGTGGAACCAGTAACAGTTGCACTTTCATACATTCAAATGTTTGTGGTTGTGATAGAGTTTTTTTTTTTGCAAAAGCTTAGGTTCAGGAAATAATATGCATGGACTAGGGAGTGAGTTTGGGTTATAAACCTAAGCAAAACCTCAATAATAATCATGTTTTCTATGATATGTCCACTTAAAAATTAAAGAAAAATGAAGCACACAAATGGTTGACTTACACATCGCTCTGGTGCGTGTACACTCGGTCGAACAGCGCCTCTGGAGCCATCCATTTCACTGGCAGACGACCCTACAGACATCAATAGGAGAAAAGGTCAAAGACGGCTGACACACAACAACATCCACACACTGCGAAACTCACATCTTTATCTGTACGAGCCCCTCGTTAGCCTGAAATTTCATTAAGCCTCAAGCAGACAATAATGATTGGGAATTAAATCCTGGTGGGACATATAGCCGAACTCTAATTTCCCGAAGGAGCCATTGTGGGGGTTTATAAATTGAGGCTAGTGGAGAAGATAGAAGAGTCAATGGCATTTACAGTGCTAGATCCAATAGGGAAGGGCTCCGAGTTCACAATCTCCTGGCTCACAGTGTTTTATTTAGACAGGGTTGAACTAGTGTAATTGAATTTAACCCCAGCCATTAATCAGTCATCAGTATCGCTCAATCTGGGCTTTGCTCATTGTTTTAATAACGCCAAACTATGTTTAAAATATGCATGGCCAGATCTTGGTGACCTTGATAAGAACTAAGAAATAAATCAGGACTAAAGCAGAACTGGTGAGTTAAGTTTGGAAAAGTTGCTGCTTACATTTACTTCCATGTTTAAAATCCAAGTCCTACCAGTTAAAGGTTGGCAGGCTAGTTTTTTGGGACATGGTGGCTGGTTTTCTACTGGTCAAACCAGCTCTAACCAGCATGGCCTAGAAGGTCCATCAGGATTCATTGATCAGTTGAATTTCCAGCTGTTGAACCTGATTTTTCAATCCAGATCCACAAGCTGGAAACCCAATTGATCAACCATCTATACCATCTAACAACTGTAAATGACCAACTAGAAGTAAATAGGGTCAATTTTGATTTCAATCCAACTGATCAACCAGCTTCAACCCTAATTAAACACCTGAACCAGCTAATCAAGGTCTTCCAGGCAGGTGTTTTGGATCTGGTTGGAGACAGTGGCCCTTGAGGAGAGGAGTTCGACACATGTGAACTAGAATCATGCACAATAAGTAATGTTTATTTATTAAGTAAATAGGGTCAATTTTAATTTCATGTTGATCTTATGTGAACATTGACCCAAATTTGACAATTATTATAATGCTATCAAGATTCACACACTCTTTCGCTGCCATGTCTGATGACGTAAACTCTTGGATGAGTGATTTACAGCCTAAACAAGCATCTATGATGGGCTAGAGACTGGTATAATGGTGGGAATGAGAGTCAAAGCTATGCTAATGTGTTTAGGTTTGTCACTAACATTTCTTTCTCATGAGCTTGAACAACAAGCTTTGGAATAAGAGAAGAGGGCAGGGCCAAATAAGCAAAGAGCTGAAATCACTTTACACGCCGACTGCCTGGGAATCTGCAAATCATGCCAAGACTGGTGAGAGAAGGGGGGGATGTGGCAGATAAACAGAGGGGAAAATAGGAGAAATGGAAGAGAGAAAAGGTGAGAGAACAAAGAAAGAGATGGCGGGAGGCTGAAAGGAGTCAAGCCTGAATATAACTGTATAAAGGATGATTCAAGACCCAGTGAGATCTAAATTGGAGTTTTGTTGCTTTTAGTCCATGTATATTGGATTTAAGGCCATTTATATGGTTGCGCACACTTAAACATTGATAACATTAACATTTAGTAGATGCATTTAAAATGTACAGTATTTCTTATCAGGAAAAATGGACCAAAAGCATTGAGAACTCATCTTTACTCAGAAGTTTATTCCAACTTTTGCCAAAATAAACTGCTTAAGAATAAAAATGTCCTTCTGCTATGTCTGATTGGCAAGTAGTAAATTATAGTTTATGTCATTTAAAGGCTATTGACCATTACATTATAAAAAAATAATACTATACACTACTTTTCAGTACAATTGATCAAAATTGACAGCAAAGACATTTATTGGGCCCTATCTTGCACCCAGCGCAATTGACTTTGTACACCGACGCATGTATCATTCCTATTTTGCACCCGCGCACAGCGGACTTTTCCCTCCACAGACGCACGTCGGTAAACTAGCAAATGCATTTGCGCTCCCGGGGGCGGTTCAGCGCAAAGAGGAGGCGTGTTCCGGCACAAACGTTCCCTGGTGCTATTTTGCAGGTTTAGAAAACAATTCCACCACTGACCAGGAAAAACCTAGTCTAAAGTCAGTGGCGCGTTGCGCATGTTATTCATATGCTATTTTAAGGGCGCATGCTTGGCCATAATCAATGTAGCGTGTGCAAAACGCACATACACTTTGATTCTCTCATCTACACAGAAGCAGCAGTTTTCATTTTTGCAAATCATACATTATTATGATAGATAGATAGATAGATAGATAGATAGATAGATAGATAGATAGATAGATAGATAGATAGATAGATAGATAGATAGATAGATAATTTATTATAAAAGCATACATCTAGCTTACACATTTACCCAAATTATCATACGCCTGTTTAACTGAAGCTAATTTGGGTGGGTTTGTCCCATCCCCAATGTAACTTCTCTCTCTTTTATGGCCGTGACGAGAGCGTTGCTCTCCTCGACTGTGAACCGCTCCTGGTGCGCGCCTGGCAAAGGGATACTTTAGGGATACTTGCGTTTCGCGTTTGATACTTGCGTTTCAGATCGTTAAAATAGGGCCCATAATGTTGTTCTTTTTAACTTTCTGAAAAATCCTGAAAAAAAAATGCATCACGAAAATATTAAGCAGCACAACTGTTTTCAACATAATAATAATAAGAAATGTTTCTTGAGTGATTTCTGAAGATTTCTGATTTCTTTGCATCACAGGAATAAATTACTTTTTAAAATGTATTCAAATAGCAAACATTTATTTTAAATGGTAATAATACTTCACAATATTACTATTTTTACTGTATTTATGATCAAATATATGCAGCCTTTGTGATCATAAGGTACTTTTTTTTTTTAAATACCTTTCAACGGTAGTGTGTGTCTTGCCTCAATCTTTTTCAACATCAACACAACAGATAGTAATGGAGTGCCATTACATGCATCTTTAAATACAGACAAAAGACTAACACCGAGATGAAAAGCAACAGGAAATGTGTTTAAAGGTAAAAAGGAGTGTCTCCTGACGAAATGAAACTCACATTTGTGGTCTTTTTATAGTAATCTATATTGTGGACGTCTCTGGCCAGGCCAAAGTCTGCAATCTTCATAAAGTTGCTTTCTGTGACCAACACATTCCTGGCAGCCAGATCCCTGTGTATACACTGCAATAGAGATGGAGAAAGACAGAAAGAACTTAAATCATCACAACTTCATCTTGGAAACACACCCTTAAAAACACACACACGCAGACACAAACAACACACCACAGGAACGTTTAAGTACTTTAGGGATAAACCGCAGGGCAAATCTGTGAGAGAGTGCGATAAGGCCCAGCGTGCATTCCAGACGGGAAGGCGAGCGTGATGACAGTTTAGTTAGCATGCTAGCAGTGAGAGCGTTGTGACCGGCTTACAGAGTCGTGCACATCTGCTGTGATTCATTCATTGACCAGGTGAAAAATGTTTGGACGATGCATGAATCTGATTGGACGGCTGAACACTCTTTAAACGTGCATGTAAGAATTAACTGCGTTAAAAATGATTATTATATATTCATCTGTTGGAATTCAAGTCTACAAATAGTTTAAAAAAGCCACTAGCACGAATCTGATCCATTTCTGTTTATTGTGGCCAAGAGCCAGCCACTTTTTGAAAAGTGACATTTAGGAACAGCAGGTAGATGTGTGAAATCAGACACTCTAAAAACAAAACAAAATATACAGGTGTGCTCAGACACAACTTTGAAATCCTTCGAAGATTTGATGGCGTGAACCTCGCAAACTATCCAATAACTAGTTCCTCCTTGGCAGAGCTTACTGTAGCAGCCTGAGAATATGCAGATGCAACATTTGTCCCAGCTGACTGGTAAAAAGCTTGCAATTTTCAGAAAGTGCTCGTCAGAGACATGCAATGTACATTAGAAAGATCACAGGGATCCAAAGCCAGACCAGCACCACTTAAAGTCTATGTAAGTGACATTTATATATATATATATATATATATATAAATGATATTTGTATATGATGTGCATGTGCTTATACCTTCTGTGAGGCTAAATACTCCATGCCACGGGCTACTTGATAAGTGCAGGAGATCAGATCTTTGAAGGTGAGAGGCTCATCTGATACTCGGGCTATATCATATGAGTACTCCATTCCTGGGGGCCGCCGGGCCCTCAAATACTCCCGAAGGTTACCCTTAGATGCATACTCTACTATGACATATAATGGACCTGAGAAAGAGAGAGAGAGAGAGAGGTGTTGTCAGAGATCCCACTGTCATTCATACAGGTGAGAACCCTGTAAAGCCTGACAGATGAAATCATAAGCAGAAAAATCATATTTTTGACAGGTTTATTGAACCATTTGACGAACCTTCAAAAAAGTTTGCATATGTGTTTTTTGTAGAGTATCATATTTGATACATCAGGCTTTTATTGCTCATATTGTCTGATGAAGTGAGAATATGAAGCTCACACTCAAGGAGGAAAAACACCTCAATTTTATTCAGAGGCCAAAACTGAGCAAAACTATGCAATTTGGTGCAGTTGCTGATATTTATATGGCCAAAAAGAAAGAGGAAATTATGATAATGTGAGATCTACTTACATAAAATGCATATACATATCATTTGTCACTCTATATCTCCCAATAATTGTTCAGCAGATATTTAAAGGCTTAGTTTTATGATCACAGCTCTGTAGTTTTTATTGTGGTGGCAAAACATATAATGCAATACAATGATGATTAAGAGATGAACGAATAAACGTTCCTCAAAACCCTGATGGATCATATTTAAGACTCATTATATTTCTAAAAAATGATGTATGAATAATCAAGTAAACCTAAGTTGCTTCAGTCCAGTTAGGTGTTCATCTTGAAATAGTACTAACAATATAAAAGTTATTTTAATGTTTACTTTATAAAAATAGATTTCACAGCAAAAACACATATGAACCAAGACCTGAATGATATTAAAAGGCCTTTTACTTGCTAAAAAAAAAAGTATGAACTATTCTTCAGAAGACAGAAGGCGTGTAGAAGATTATGTACATCAGGCTTTTCAGCAAAGTTTTGATACAGAAAATCAAATATGATACAGTAAGCTAGGGTTAAAACGAATCCCTCACCGTCCTGTGTACACGCTCCCAACAGATTGATGATGTTCTTGTGCCGGCCAATCATCTTCATCATCTCCATCTCTGACACCAGGTCAGAAAGATCTTTCTCTGTTGCATCATCTAGAAAGGTTAAAAAAAATAAAGAAAATTTACATTTAAAATACATTTTGTGTCCACCTAACAAGTCTAATAATCCACTTAATAAATCCTGTTAGTTTTTCCCTGTTTTCTGCACACTAAAGCCCACAAGTGAGACTGTACGGCTGTGTTCTGATTTTAACACTAGCATACTACATATTTGACAGTATATACTGTATTCTGTAAACTATACCTAAAAAATAGTATGCGAAACAGAAAAATGACAAATGTTTAAAAAACGGAATGGTGTCTTAAACTGGGAAATACATTTTTTTATTTTTTAATCAGTTTTTATTTTTTGTAATAATATCTTAATATTTGGCATTTAAATTCATAATAATGAAAATGAAAAAAAGTCACTGGAAATGAAAGGTCAATGCAATTGCTCAGTGTTCTGAATGTATACTGTAGAATATTATATTCCTATAAATAAAGCAAAAGTAGTATGAGTAGTATGCAGGTGTGTCACACATGCCAACACTCCCTGTGTGAGTAGTTTGGCTGGACTGTCTGTCTGTGTCCCAGTGTAACTGTCTGTCTGCGTGGTTTAGTGTTACACTGAAGAGCCGCCACACAGCTCTCCTTTCATTGCCTCACAATTAAAAAGCGTTTCTTCCATTTAGAGTAATTACCTTAGAGACAGTGGCCTTTTCATTATCTGCCTGCTGATCACTGGAGCGAACCTGACACAATCCACTGACCGCCATTCCTGTCTTATCTTACTCCAGTTTCTTCTCTAAGAATGCTGGACACTCTTCCTTCCAGACTAGAATCATGAACGTTTCAAAGCCTTCTCTAAAAATGGTGTTTTCATGAACTGTTCAATATTTTACAGTGGGCCAAAAAATATTTGCATGCTTAACATGTGTGTATATATATATTCAGTTTTCATTTTAGTTTAAGTTTTAGTAGTTTTGTTATGCGCTTTTCGTAAAACTTTAGTTGAGGGTCCAATTCTCACTATTAACTAGTTGCTTATTAGCACGCATAAGGATATTGGCAGCTTATTAGTACTTATAAAGCACATATTAATGCCTTATTCTGCATGATCATATTCTACATCTCTTAATCTGAACCAATACCTAAACTTAACAACTACCTTACTAACTATTAATAAGCAGTAATTAGGAGTTTATTGAGGCAAAAGTCATAGTTAATAGTGAGAATTGGACCATAAACTAAAGTTATTAGTTTTTGTAATTATTTTTAAGTTTTAGTTTAATTCCATTCATTTTTTAGTACTTTAAGGTAAAATTACTTTATCTGTTAGTTTCCATTCATTTTTTTAAGTTTACGTTTTTCATCTAGTAATTATATTTTACTTTATCTTTATTTCATTCAACAAAAACTATTTGTCAAAGATTTCTCCTTCTTTCTTCTGTGGAAAGCGGAAGATATTTTAAAGTATGCATCAATTCTTTTTGCTCATACAATGAAAGTCAATGGGGTCCAAAACAACACCGGACTCCACTGACTTTCACCGTACGGCCAAAACTTCTTTTGTGTTCCACAGAAGATGTCATACAGATTTGTTAAAACATCAGTGAATAATGGCAGAATGTAAATTTTTGAGTGAACTATCCCTAAGTTTCTAAAAGTTTTCTGGGGCCATAATTAAGCCAGGTGTAAGCGGTGAACAGGCTCTTGTTTCAAGTGTTTTTTGCACTGCAGCCCTGCCCCCTCAGCTCTTTCTCCATCCTTTAAAACTTCTTTTGAGACGCTTGCTCCCTCCCTCCCCCACTCTCTTTTCTTTCTTTCTTTGTGCAGGTGAAGAGCGAGAGCTGTGCAGCTGGAGAGCGCCGGGTCAGCTATGCGGCCTCTTGACCCGAGCTCTACCAACATCACTCAGCACCAACAAATAACCCCGCGCAGGCCTCTACAGTAAAGACCTCGTCTCACACTTTCTCCCCATTCTCAGATCATAATACATTTACTAGTCTGGTTCATTTGGTCATTTTTAAAATGTGCACCCAATCAAAACACTATTAGCTTATGTCAAGTCAAGTTTTTATATTGATCTGGATTTTTGATATTTGGCCAATTTGTGATAAATGTGCCTAGAAGTGTCTGCTCCAAAATCACTCCAAATAAACATCAATATACTATCACATTTATTATGTCAAAACTATTACAAAAAAGTTATTTTTAAGGTACAATTAAATGTTAATTAAATTGACAATATAATTAGCATATTATGTGTGTAAATTATATGTATATATAATTTATTTTACTCATTTTTACTATTTATAATATTCAAATGACATATAATACATACATATAACTATATAATAGAATATATACATATAAAATGGAATATATATATATATATATATATATATATATATATATATATATATATATATATATTCTATTTAATTTAAATATTATAAATGGTAAAAAGGAAAAATACTGGTAAAAATGTAAACAATGTAAAAAAAATTTAAACATTTATAAATATAAATATATACACAGTACATATATATATATTATTTAATTGTATATATATATAATTAAATAAAATATATATTCATTCATTATTTAATTCATTAAATTAATCAGATACTGATATCTAGAGCTCAAAATGTCAGATGGTCAGTGTATGTATTTATATATGGATACCTGATGTTCTGAATCATAAATGCTGGTAAACAAGTGTGATGATGATGATGCTTCAGGGAGTGTCTTTGCGTGTTGCTGGGATCATAACACACTGCTGTTTTTGTTGAAAAATGTCCAGGTTTTTTACTGATATTTTAGCCTCATATGGTCCATATGACAATATTATTCTGTCTGTGTTGTGCTGTGCCTGTCAGTTTGGTGTTTTTGTAAGACTTTTTAGCTGTTTTAGTAAATGCCTTGTCTGGACAGGCACACATTATTAGAGCTTTCTTGACATGTTTGCTTACCTTCATCTTCGAACACTTTGCTTTTCTTTGAACACCCCACTCTGTCTTCTGCATTAAACAGTCTAAAAGAGCCGAGTTGTTCTGCAGAAGATCACATGTGCATTTTATCTGTCTGCTGAGCTGGTGTGATTTGTAACCTGTATCTGCTGGGCTTTGATCTTTCACTTATGTACCATCCATATCTGAACTAGTAGTTTTGTGATTCACAACATCAGAGAGGTAGCTCCCTTGTAAAAAGCAATTCGAACCATTTGAAAGGTGGCGCCCACATCAATTTATGAGCTGATGAGGTTAAATGTCAAGTAATTCCCACCATCCCACATTTGATGAAACCATTAGTGGAGAAAAGTTCTCAAATAAATTTAAATAAATGCTAAAATGGTCCAGTGGCACACAAACTCAAATTCTGCAAAGGCCTAGATGAATAACAACATTCAGATACTGTTCACATGCAAGCAAACTAAGGGTAAATGTTGACTGAGGATGCTCAGCAGGGTGCAGTTTTAGAAACTAATCCATAAACACTTACTTTTCAGCATCTTGACAGCCACCGTCACGGCCTCTTTAGGTTTATCCTTGTCGATGCCGAGAGCTTCAGCCATCACAACCTGCCCAAAGCAGCCCTCGCCAAGCGGTTTACCCAGAGTTAACCTGCACAGACAAACCAAAGACCACAAACATTACACAGTTATTTATGCTCATTTCCAGACTCACTTCAACCCATCCAGACAGACGTTTTCAGTCACCATGCAGATGCGCTTATAAATGCTGTCTAAGTAGGTAGTTCACTCGGTTTGGAGACATCGCCAAATGGTAAAATGGTAAATGGACTGCATTTATATAGCGCTTTCACAGACCTATGGCCACCAAAGCGCTTTACATTGCCTCACATTCACCCATTCACTCACTCAATTCATACACCGACGGCGGTGTCAGCCATGCAAGGCGCCATCCAGCTCGTCGGGAGCAGCTGGGGTTAGGTGTCTTGCTCATGGACACCTCGACACTTGGTCAAGTGGAACCGGGGATTGAACCACCAACCTTTCGGTTTGTAGACAACCTACATGAACCACTGAGCCACTGAGCCACAAAGTCTGTCTCTATTTATCAAATGCAAGCATTCGTGACATTTAACCGTATATCAGAGTTGCGTGTCCATGTGTTGGCGCGCTGTTGTGTTTACTTAACTCGTAGGTGTTAAGTGGATGCCCTTTGCGTTCCATTGCAAAGCTTACATTAGACATTAGCGAGTGTGACAGCTGAATGTCTGGCTGGGAGAGCTAGAGTTACGCTCCTCTGGGGTGAGTAACAATATGCCTTTGGGGATTTAGAGACTTTCTTAGAGTGTGTAAGAGAGGGATGGATCCCAGGGTTAACACTTGACTAGCGTGCTCTGGTCAAGTGCAAAAAAGATTAGACCATGTATTATATAAGAGAGTGTTGTAACTTATCCATCAATTAGGAGACTCCCACCTTTTTTAAAGGGGTAAAGTGTATTATTACACTTGCTCAACCAAACAGGTAGTCCTAAAACTAATGCCAATGATAAAGTCATTGTCGGTCGGGTGATCAAAACCATTGTAATTCTGTCTGGTGCCGACTTGCTACAGAAATTACTGACATAAAATTTTTACTTAGCATTGAAAATTCACAAATAGAATTACCATAATTTCCATGTAAATAACATGTTTTTTTGCAATCAGTCCATATTATTTAATTTATGGTTTTACAGCAATAAAAGGCTCATTACAGCATTATTTATTTTAAAGCCGTCATGGATCGCATGTGAGGATTGTATGTTTGTTCAGAGCATTTGACTGCAGATTATTTTGTGAACGAGGCACAGTTCGCAAAGAAACTTAAGTTTGAAAGATGAATTAGCCAACTGTACTGGATCTGACAGCAGCTGCAACACAAACCCTAAAGTTCATAATGCTTTGTCTGTAAATGACTAACTCACATGGCCATTGATACTGTTTTCTATGCAATGACGTAAGCCAATCATAACAGTGGCCGTTTACTGAGAAGCTTTAAAGGCTTTAAAGAGCCCTTAAAAACTGATCATTTCAGGGTCAGAATGAAGGTTGAAAAGATTTGTTTTTCCACATATATATTTGTTTTTTGTGTGTGTGCAAAAACCTTTATTAACATTATAAGGGAACCTTAAGGAACATATTAAAATAATAAAAATAATCATAGTTATTTTTTGCAAGGACATAGATTTTAAATTATATTTAGGTTTTATCTGATTTATCCAACTTTTGAGGCCATTTTTCAGCAAATTTGTTCCCTAATTAGATCTAGTTTGGGAAATAAACACACCCTGACACATAAAAACACAATCCCACACGTTTCATCTTCATCCCTCACGGTCACAGTGACATTCGACCTCTTGCCCTGCCATTGGCCCTCGGTCAACCTTTGATTGGCAGGTGCTGGGTCTGTCCCCGGCCCCCTCCACCGCTGGGCTATGTAAACATTCACACCCGCACCAGGGCCCGGGGCCGATCTGTGGCTAAGATAACACAATCCCCCTCTGTGCCGTACGGTCAATGGCGGTCTCTGTCTACTCCAGCCCACCACAGATAATCAATGTTATGTTTATCCTCCATGCCGACCGCTAACGCTAACATTCCTCAGTTTTCTGCATGCCATGCGCCCCGGGGCACGTCATGCGGGGATGAAGAAAAAAAATGAATGAGTTAACTAACTCAATAGCTTAAACTCTGTGCTAAGAGCGGATTGTAGGAATGCACTAAGTCCAGCTAATATCAAGTAAATTAAAAAATGGTTTCTAATAAATCTTTTCTTTCATAGATCTTGCGTTCCTCACAAAAATACAGTACATGTCTTAGCTTGTCTGCCAAGAGCAACAATTCCTTTAGTGGGTGGGAAGAAAAAAGTCCATAAAATGGTGCCTCCCTTCACCTATAGAATACCAATATTGGTCATTAGCTGTGTACATGAAAGGACTCTTAACTTCTGTATGATGGATATAATAATCCTGCAGAAGAAATGAGTGACTCAACCTGTATTTGTTGAGTTTCCACCATTAATTTAATAAATAAAAGACTTGGTTATAGTTTGGAGTTGAATAATAGCATGTTAAACTCTTCCTGTCTCTCAAACTGCTTACAAATCATCCTTGAGACAATCAAAGTACAAATAGACTCCTTTTAAACCACCGTGTTTGTGACAGATTGCTTAAACAGGCTTTCTTAGTCATTAATTAGAAATCTGTAAGGTTTTGGCAACATGATAGTGGACCCATCGTAAATCTCCAAGTGATGCCGGAAGCATTTCGTAAATATTAAGCATGGCAATTAAACATTAATCTGTGAGTCTGAGTTTTTCTGGTTCTGTATGTCTAGTCGTACGGTCAGTGTGTGCTATCGGGGTCACAGTGTCAGAGCATAACAGAACATATCAACATCCAAACCAGAAGCTGCTCAAATCTTCCAGAAAAATAGACAAAAATCCATTTCATTTCTGCAAGAATAATGGTCTACTAATGGAATAAGGGTAACGCACGGAGGCCTGTGTTGTGTTATGAATGATTGATTGTACATTGTGCCTGCATAAGTCACAGGTTAATAATTAGACATAATGGGATTGTGAGTGTATAAGAAGATTAGTTTCACATCACAATGATTTATAAGTGAAAAAGATGCAAGATTATACTTTGAATTTAATAAATGTGTAAATGCTCACTTGTCTCTTGAGAACTCCCAGCGCGGGTCCTCAGGGAGGTCATACTCTGGGATGGGGTCGTCGTGGGCGGAGCTACGGCGAGTGGTGATTCTGACCAATGGCGTGCTAGAGCTCATGGAGGAGCTGGAGTCAGAAGACACCTGTAAGGGGAAAGACGGATGGCTGATCACCTGAGTCTTGGAGATAGAACCATGCACTATTAACAGCTACATGTGTGTATGTGTGTGTGCGCACATTTAGCCGCTTAACATCATCATTATAGTATGTAAAATCCTCATTATAGTAAGCTGTGGCTATGACGATGCAAATCAAAGCACAAAATCTAAGGTATCAGGCTCTATTCAAATAACTTTACCTAAAAGCCATGCAGTTCGTACAGTTAGGTTTCTCAACATGTCATACATTTGTAAAAAAATATGTGAGAAATTTCATTTTCAAATAATGTTTCCAACTTACCACCATATAGAATACCTTCAACTTCTCAACAAAAGAATTTGACATGTTATTCAGTAACATTTAAGTTATCATACAAAGTTACCACTGTACTACACTTAAATTAACTACAACTTTTAATCTAGAATACTATAATATATATTTTTATACAATATATGATATATATCATGTATAAGTTAACATGGTAATTTCTATATATATACACTCTTAGAAGAAAATGTTCTAAATAGAACCTTAAAGGGTTCTGTCAGGTGCTTCATATATAGAACCTTTTAGAGGTTCCCATCATGGGATCATTTTAAGGACTTTTTTAAATGAATTTTGTTTTAATTAATTTTTTATTAAATTTTATGAATTAAGCAGCTTGTAAACATACTTTATCAGAAGAAAAAAATGGACCCATTAAACATGAGAGTATTTTGCAATCATTTAAGATATTTCTTCTTATAGAGAAACTTTTTTGGTTCTATATAGAATCCCATTTAACCTTTTTTTTTCTGAGAGTGTACTTTAAAATGTGTACTCTGGTGCAATTACTCTTAATTGTGCATTGTCCCTGTAAAAATAAACAATAAAGTAAAGTAAGTAAAATAAGAGGTTGGTTCGAATCACTAAACATAAACCTGCCCTTACAAAACCAACTAACTACATATTCCAAAGACAAATCATTCTTATATTAGTGTGAGTGTATGTGTGTATAAGATTTCTGGAACTCTTTATCTACTTTCTGTTACCTGGCGGCGCAGAGGGATCTGTTTGGTCAGCTTGTGCACTGCCGGCTGACTCCCGAAATCAGGCTTCTTAGCCGACGTCCTCATTCGGCAAACCACCACGATCACCACCATACAGGCGATGAGAAAGACGCCTATGCAGTAGATGGCGATCTCCACGTAGTCAGGAGGGTAGTCCGTCTCGATGGCATCTGGCTCGGCTGTATAGTAGCGAGAAGGATCGGAGAAAATCGGACTAAGACGTGAGGCAACAAACCAAAAAGGATTTAAGGCACTCCTGAGGTGAGGAAAACTGCACCAGAAACCTTAATGTTGGACACAGCACAGATTTAAGATGCTTATGAAGGACATCAAGGTTCCAAGGCAAGAGGAAAAAGAGGAAAAGGTGTAGGTGACTAAGGAATTATAGGATGAACCAACACACACACACACACACACCAATCACTTTTCACTCTCTGACTCTATACCTATAAAAACGTCTACAAATATCTTTCCTTCCAAGGTTGTAGCAATAAATAACTAATAAAAGACACTCTGGCAAAAAATTCAATTTAGATGTTCCTCTACCTTAGTTCAGGAAACTTTTCATTTAAATATCAACTTCAGTAAGAGTATAAAGCTATAAAATGAATGTGAACAGCAGTTCAGATCATGGTCTTGTCTTAGGAGAAAAATCTGAGACCTAAGCCTTAATTAGATCTCCATTTAATAACGGAGATATTGGAGAGTTTCCATCACAGCATATTTCCTGACACTCAGTGGCCCCTGCGAACATACACATGCTTACAAAATGGTTTGCATATGACCACAGTATTGAAGTACTTCCTGACACTTGAGGTCCTTCAGAAATACACACTACGTGGATACAATCGCACACACACACACACACACACACACACACACAGATTTCCATCTGTCTGACCGCAGACCAGTAAGTGGTGCCATTTGCGGTCAAAGATTTTGTCTGTTTCCTTGTCAGGAAATGGACTCTTAATAAAATGCAACGCTGTTGCATTATGCATGTTAGCGTGCACACTTGACGCTGCCTTGTATATGACGACAGATAGCCATTGTGTTTCTAAAACTATGAAACAGTTCACTAATATTTAGTTAAACCTGGCCAAAATTTGTGGACATGTAGTAAATGATCTAGAGTCCGTCACATTTAGATACACACTCAAACACACACACACACACACTGTGGTTGTAAGTGGCTCTAATAACTAAGAAAGTCCAGCATTTGAGAAGGCAAGCAAATCTTGAGACTTTCTTTAGAGAACAAAGCAGTTATTAGAGCTGAAATAGAAAAAGACTTCGAAACATATAAGAATAGATCACCTAAAAATCAACATTTTATCATCATTAACACTCTCATGTGTTTTTTGACTCTTTCTTCAATACAGAACTTATTCCCCTCTTATCATTCACACTTGCACAAATTCTTTCGTTATCTGGAAAAAAATTTGTTCCACTGAAGAAAGTCAGTCATACATTAAACAACATGAAAGAGTAAATAATGACAGAATTTTAATTTCAGATGAACTACTCCTTCAAAACAAGTCTTTCCAAACATGCAACCAGGGAAATGTTAGTTGGGAAGAGAATTTTTATAAATAAGGATCTCGAGACACTTGGATGCAGTTTTATATATTTTTAAATATTATTTCATATCTCTTACATTTGATGCCCAAATAAATTAAAATGTTGAACAAATTAAACGTAGAAAAATGGCTGAATGGGTTATTATCGTTAACTAAAACTAAAATAAATAAAAAATCTGTTACTTATAACAAAATAAACCTTAACTGAAACATACATATATATATATATATATATATATATATATATATATATATATATATATATATATATATATATATATATATATATATATAAAATAATGTAGCTGGCAATCAAAAATTATCGAATTATTTAATTTTTATTTCAATTAAATGAATGTACTATTTTAGTGCAATAATGCGATAAATCTTGAAAGCTTTGGAGAACAGACTTTGGTCTCTTTACAAAGACAATCATTTGGCAAATTATTGCTGAAGTGAAAAATGTTTCAAAAAGTGAACTTAAAAAAAGTTATCGAATTTTACGTTTATTGTTATGAAAATTTTTCATAACAAAATCCATGATTTTTTTGTGTGTTCACATAGCAAGTGTACAATTCCATAAATAAAAATAAAAAACAAACGTAAAATGTTTTGGTCAAAAATGATCGAAGAGCACCAGAGGGTAAGTGAAAACAGAATCTATAAAAAATATAATCTAATTCAAAATATTAATAATAACTACAATAGTACATCAATACTAAAGTAACACCGTCCAAAGTGCCTCATGTTTCCTCTCAAAGAACGTTGGCGCGATATCAACCAACGTGACTTCGACAAAAAAGAAGTGTGTGTACAGAAGCAGTAGAGGAGGAGTGTATACCTGGAAGCACCGTCAACCAAGCAGTGTGATAGGAGATCCCAATAGAGTTACCCGCCAAGCATGTATACTCGCCCGCATCCTCGAAAGTTACATTAGGCAGGTAGAGCACCTCGATCTCTTTGTCCGTAGTGTTCACACCTGCCGTCTGAGAGAAACAGCAGGAGAAGAGGAAGATGGAGATGATGGAAGGGAGATACAAGAAAGGATGGAAGTGGAGGAAAGAAAGAAGAAAAGAAACAAATCAGACCCAAAATACCAAGAAGAGAAAAGGAGATGTTCAATGTTGTATTTCCCATCTACGCATTACAGAAATGGTAGATGTTCCACTTCGTTAGAGAAGATTATCAAACAGAAACAGCAGGGGAAAAAAACGCCATAAACGTAGATCGAAATGAAGGTCGAAAACCTCTGAACCCAACACAGGTGAACCCACCAGATCCTCAAGGGTCCATGCAAACACAAGTGAAGAAACATGGAAAACAAGCCACTGCCTTTCGGAAAGAAAGATTAGAGTGAGAAACTAAAGAAAAGTGATAAAGGAAAGGGAAAAACAGACATGGGAAACATGTCATTGACACAGAACAGGAAGGCAGAGGCAAGGACAGACCAAAGGCTTGTTTCCATGTCTGATTGGCTGGATGGCACCAGGAAAGATCCACCAAAAACAAATAAGGAAAATAATACACCAGACCACACCACAACGGCTCAGCGAAAATCCCAGGATCACCAGGACGACAAAAAAACAACCCAAAACACCAGCAGAGGGGGAAGGGGCGCCGGGGAATCAATGTCTCGTTCTTGGTTTTACCTGGTAGGACAGTGAGCCAACCGGACTGGCTGACCTGACCAATATAATTGGACACTTGGCACGTATATTCACCAGAGTCCTCTTCTGTAACATTGGTGAGCAAGAGCACTTCCACGTCCGAGCTGTTTATGCCCGAGCGCTAGAAGGTGCCGCGCACAGGGACAAAAACACACATATGGGAGCTTGTTACAATCTCTCGTGCTCTTTGGGAAGGATAGGAGAGCGGAAAAGGAGGGAGCACCACCCATTACATGGCATGAGAAAAACAAGGATATCTGCTGTGAGAATAGTCTTTCGTTTTTGCATCTTCTCATTCTTTTTAAAAGAATTTAGCCGCATCAAAACATCTGAAAATAAAAGCATTCTTGTTTCCGAGAAAAGTGAAAGCCAAATCAGATTGTTTGAAACATGAAAACCAAGCCTACCTTTAACACGCGGACATAGGGTAGTCCATCGGGGCCGTAACGGCTGCCGTTCTTCACGATGTGCTGCAGCCACTGGATGTGAGGCTGAGCGTCACTGTAAACTTTACAGACGAACCTTGCGTCCCCTCCGACATGAACAGTGATGTTGGCCGGCAGGCCTGCCTGAAGGATGGGCCGGTGAGGAGAGCGTTCTGATAACAACCAAGAAGAATGAGCATTATTATATGAATATTTATCATGTACGCTACTGTTTAAAAGTTTAGGGTCAGTTACATTTTTCTCAAAAAAAAAAAAGTCTCTTATGCTCACCAAGGCTGTGTTTGTGTGATAAAAAAATCAGTAAAAACAGGAATATTGTGAAATATTTTTACAATTTAAAAGAACTGTTTTCCATCTCAGTATATTTTAAACTGTAATTTATTCCTGTGATCAAAGCTGAATTTTCAGCATCATTACTCCAGTCTTCAGTGTCACATGATCCTTCAGAAATCATTCTAATATGATGATTTGCTGCTGAAGAAACTGCAATAGCAGTTGTGCTGCTTAATAATTTTGTGCAAAAGAACAGCATTTATTTGTAATGTTAAATTGGTTTATCGCGATTAATCGCATCTAACATAAAAGTTTGTATGTAAATGTGTATATATACATATAACCCATTCAGCCATTTTTCTTTCTTTTTTTTACAGTCTTTATTATTGAACGTTTAATTTGTTCAGCATCGTAATTTATTTGGTCATCAAATGTAAGAGATATGAAATAATGCATCCAAAGTGTCTCGAAATCCTTATTTATAAAAATTCTCTTCCCAACTAACATTTCACTTTCTTCAGTGGAACAAATTTTTTTCCAGATAATGAAAGAATTTGTGCAAGTGTGAATGATAAGAGAGGAATAAGTTCTGTATTGAAGAAAGAGTCAAAACAGCTCTAATAACTACATACACACACACACACACACACACACTATATATATTTAAAAACTTTTATGTTAGATGCAATTAATCGCGATTAATCGATTTGACAGCACAATTATAAATGTCTTTAGTACTGTCACTTTTGATCAATTTAATGCATTCTTGCTGAATAAAAGTATTAATTTATTTTTTTAAAATCTTACTGATACCAAACTTTTGACTGGCAGTGTATGTACCAATTTGATTCTGACCTAACATTAACAATAAAGAGACCGACTCGCAACAGCACAACAAACACAATACCCCAAAAAAATGTACTCACTAAAGTTTGAAATAGCTTTCAATTCCCATGTCTTGTTAGGAACCTTACACGCTTTTGGAACAGAACATAATTATATTCGTCTTTTTTTCTAAACTTTTATTAAAAATCAGAAAAATCAAAAAAGACATTTAAGGTATACGTGAACGTTTGGCATTCAGATCACCACACCTACTGTCCTATCAGGCTGCTGTTAAGACTTCACAAAACAGAGGCTGTTGCATTATCTCAGCAGATAAGGACTGAGCAAACACAGATGAAGAAAGGCAAAGTGGGGGGAAAATAAGACAGATGTCCAGTGTCCACCGTATATCAGCTGCGGTTCCGGGTGTATCAGGAACATTCTCGCTTGTCATTTCATTCCCTTTGTTCCACTTAAATATGATCAGATATGATTTTTGTTTCCCAAAAGGTCACAATAATGAGTAAACTAAAGTTAAAATTAAATTAAAGTTAAAACACTTGGTAGTGAGATTTTCTATTATTAGGACATTCACTTTTCCTTGTCCTTGTGGAGACATTTTTTGGTCCCCATGAGGAAAACAGCTTATAAATCATACAAAGTGATGTTTTTTGAAAATGTAAAAATACAGAAAGTTTTCTGTGATGGGTTGGTTTAGGGGTAGTGTTAGTTTAAGGGGATAGACTATACAGTTTGTACAGTATAACAATCATTATGTCTATGGATAGTCCCCATGAAACATGAACGTGTATATGTACAAACTTTTTGTTAGAAGTTTTTATTTTAATATTTTTAGACATTTCAGTAAGTTTTAGTAATTTTGTTGTGTGTCTTAGTTATTCCTTGGCAACTAGCTGAAATAAAATAAGTTTATGTATATATTTTATTGTTATGTGAATATTTTATTTCAGTTAACGTTTATTTTATTTCAAAACAAAAATGGTTTTAGTTTTGGTTAACTATAATAATCCTGAGTGAGGACCTCACGGATAGAGTAAGGAATCACGTTTTCCAAAGAAAAAAAAAAATCAGAAACTAAACAGACTAAACCACATTACTAACACACCTCATTGTCTTCACAACACAACATTACTGTCGCCCTGTAATTCTGACGCGTCTCCTGGTTACCCCGACACACACAGACACACAGGCATGATGTCACACAGGAGATGTGGAGAGGTCAACCTTCACAGACATGCAGCGAAGGTTTACGGGGGATGTAAGAGGATTTAGGACTGAGGGGCACAAGAGGGGGCACAAGAAAAGCTCAAAACAATGAGCAGAAAGAGAAAAAAGAGAGGGCTGGGGTTAAAGGGATGCAGAGTATAAAAGATGCCCAACAGATGGGCAGTGAAAAGAAAAGACAGACAGATGAAGAAGAACAGATGAGAAACAAAAAGTTAGAGAGGCAAACTTTGCTCACACACAGAGATCTATACCAAATATCCAAGTCAGACAGAAAGCATTCCTTTGGAGTGGCTAGCAAGTGTTTTAGATTGATTGTGTTACGCTATAGCAAAAACACTTGCTAGTAGCCACTTGTGCACTACCCTAACCAAGATGCTTTTTAGAAACCAGTTTGTCAGATCATCCTCCAAAAACCCATTGAGTCAGCCCACAAGTTGAGCCAAGTGCCAACCGCGTGCCCGCATTCTCCACCAAATCACAATCGATCGATTACATCACTAGCCAGGCATTTACAGGCTGATCTGGCATCCCGAAGCGAGACTGTTGAACTCTGGGTAACCTGCTGACTTAGCATACGCGGGAGGAGTTGCGGCGTGTGATTGACTGAGAGAGAAATCAGGGTGGAGATGCACCGAGTTACTAGGTCTGGATGGTTTGAAACATGCCAATCAGATTGTGAGATTGTGCTGTATGCTTCATAATGCAGATGTATTTACGTGGCTGTCAGTGTAAAGAACCACTTTATATGATCTACACATTAACGAGACTGACAAAGAGTAATTAAGTTAATAATAGTTAGTGTAAATAGCCTCTGTCAACAAGGCGGGCTCTTTGCACTTAGTGTAAATAGACGCTCTGTTTACTAAAATGAGTGAACTAATTAGTAAGCCATGAGAACTAATCTTAATTCGAAATTGTACTGTTAATAAGACTTTAAATTACTGTGACCAAATTTGAGTACCAACATGCTATGAGTGGCAGTGGATGGTGACTGGGAGTCCTAAACTTAGATAAGTACATAATGTGCACAAATTGGTATAAGGGGGTATTGTTGGAAGTTATCTACAGTTGAAGTTTCTGCGCTGGATTCTGGCTGACATCCACAGTAAACAGCAATAATTAGTGTCTTTTTGGCTCTTTCAAGTGTCAGCGCTTTGTACTTTGTCCAGCTTTGAAATGCAGGCCAGTTCAGATTGGCGCAACTTTCATTGACCCGTTCGAAGGGTCAGCGAGACTCCAATTCCGGCACAGGGAAAATGTTTTCGCTCTCCCAACCTTCGTTTTCTCATCTTGTCATTTTCATTTACTTCCCAGGTAGGTTAGTCTAACATTAAAGTGAAAAACAACAGAAAAACAGCATAATCCATTTCCTCTGCCTCTTTTCTCTCCTGCTTTCTCTGTGATGAGAGTATTAGACTGAGTCAGACACAAAAGGGCTTTACAGCCCTGCAATAAAACAGAAAAGAAAAACAGAGACCTTCTGAAAGACTGCTTTTACTTAACCCAGAACAGGGGCCCTAAATAGGGAGCATATATATATGTGTGTGTGAGCCTTTGTCCTTGCGTGTCTGCGTTCTGTTCATGGGTGTGTGCATGCAAAAATATAGCTTGGTTCTGAGGTTGGAGATGGCAGGTCTACTCAAACAACTAGAGCAGACAGCTATGAATTATAGGCACAATTCACCCCAAAAATGAAAATTAACCCTTCCAAGTCTTTTAAAGCCACAAGACAGCTTTGTGTGAAACAATATTCACAATGTTATTTTAACTGCATTTTTTATCAAATAAATGCAGCCATGGTGAGCATAAGAGACAGCATTTTCTTTTTTGACTATCCCTTCTCTTTTCTCTCCTTTTTTACTTCACTTGCTGTGTTGTCCACTCAGAGGCCCTGGTATTAAAATGCGATATGGTCGATCGGATCACAAGTGGACGACGCTAAATACAGGTGTAAATGGGGTCTAAAACGTTTTGAGCTTGTCCACTTTCAACCACTTCCAGAGGAAGTCGAAAACGCATTGACCGGATTGCTTTCATAGTGTAAACGCTCATGTGGTCGAATGACCATACACACCAGACACAAAAGACCATCTACTCTCCGTCTACTGACCTAATGAGTAAACATTATGGGAAGCGCACTAGCCAGACGGGATTTAAACTTTGTCGGCTGAAGACCCAAGTTTGGTTTGAAGACGAAAAACGTACAAAGCACAATGTTCTCTCACCATTCCTGATTTCTAACACACACACACACACACAGCGTTCGGCTGGTCTTGCGGCTGTCAGAGCAGAAACTAAAGCTGATGCTCTCCGTGTGTTTTTCTGTCAGCGTATGCGTTCATATGTAAATTACACAAGCTTATTTTGTCCATTAGATTGAAAGATCTGAAAAAGTTCATGCATTTACCCGCCCATAGACCCTCCCCACGAAGAAATGATTGAAAGTGAACAAATGAGACAGGTGTAAACGGGAATGTGTCTTCCTCGTCCACTTGTGATCCGATCGACCAAAATACATCTTAATACCGGGTGTAAACCGGACCTAAGATTCCTTTCATGCCCTGTTTACCAGTATCCAAAAATGGTCAACAAACATGTCCATAAACAAGACTCACCCACTACATCCAGCGTGTAGGTGTGATTGATGGATCCATAGGCGTTCTCCACCAGGCAGGTGTAGTTTCCTTTATCAGAGGGAACGACACTCTCCATGATTAGAGTCCAGTGCTGGAGCCGGACCTGAACAGGAAAAAGGAAAAATCAAAAACAAACTTCCTGCATAGTACAACAGCACACATTCAGAACAGTTAAGTGACTTGTTTACCTAAATCGTATTCGGGCACATTATCTGGCGGACACACAAACACATATATTCTCAAATCGAATTCATCTCAAACAAAACTCCAGGAGGCTATCCTCAATTTCACACTTGTGTGTGACGACTTACAAAATGGAGGGCAAATCTGACAGGAGCACTGACAGAACAAACAGGAGAGAGAGAAATTGGCCCAGAAGACGAGGGTTTTTCGAGCGAGAGCACCATGGGAAAAGTAATATCGCCGTGCCGACAGACGAGCGAGCTCCCTCCCCCCCCCCCAGGAATTCAGCTCTCGTGACTGCAAACCACAAATCCAGCGTCTCTTCCATGGAGACTTTCGCTCCACAACTCTGCCCAAACCCTCGGCCTTTTGAGACCCAACAAATGATGACAAAATAAGGGTTCATTTACCTCAGGCACTAGTTTATGTACGTTATCCAATGATTCATTTATTTTATGAAATATTTGATATCTTAGGATGTGTTCACACTTGTAGTTTGGTTGGCTTGGTTCGTTTGGTCAAAACAAAACAAAAACATTTAGTCCTGGTCCGCTTAGCGTTCAAATTGGCATTTTTTACACCGAACCTAAACCTAACCTGATTGCTCGGCATTTATGACATATTTCGAGACGGAACTTACCGAACATCCAAAACAATGCTGTGTTCAAGGCTAAATGTGCTTGTTGTATGTGCGTAGCTGCACCAGAGTTTGTTTGGAAGCGGACAGAGACCAATCTTTTCAGTGGTCTCGTCTGCTTGTTTGGTGCGCACTAGACTTCGGATTGGCAGCGTACAGAGAACAGAGAACACTAAGAGAGCAATTGCACTAGAGTACGTTTTAATCGAACCAAACAAGCCAAGTGTGAACACACTTTTTTTTTTTACACGAAAACTGTAGTCTAGGTGAAGGGTGGTGACTTTTATCATTTCTTTGTATAATGAATTATTGCAATAATTGCTTTATGTTTCCAAAGCATATATTTGAAAGTTATTATTGTTATTAAAAATAATTCATATTTAAAAGGAAATTCAAGTCTGGATTATCGAATGAACCAGTTCATGGTCCTATAGTCAGACACTGAGCTCATATCTGAGTCTTCAGATCAATCGAGCGTGAGCAGCTCAATCATTAGTGACCTTCTGTGTGGAACAGCTGTGTTTTCAGAGACGAAAGTGCAAACAGACACTGATCGGGGTACATCGGCCAATCGCCCCACACATCTATTACACTTTAACCAAGAGTCAGTGCTTCACCAACTGTTTTACACTGACAATTCTGACTCATGCAAATCTGCCTGTACAAAAAGGGTACCTATTTCTAAAAGCACTTTCATTTTTAAAAAGCACTACTATTTAAGCCTTATTAAATGTATATGTCGAAGACCATGCAATGAGGTCCAATTCTCATATAGCACTAGTGAAGATCTCTCACCTTGTAGCCACCCATGCGATCCTCCTGTCTGAAGGGTTTTGCGTTTTTCAGCCAGCGCATTTTGGGCTTGGGGTTTCCTGCTGCAGCGCACCGAAACTTCACAGTGTTGGCAGCTGGGACGGCGTGCAGCTTCTTCTCCATCTTCTCCGGAAAGGTCCAAAATGGCGCCCCTGCAGGCAAGAAGGAGCAATTACAACCAACCATTTACAACATCCAAATATCACCAAGAATCACGCTTGTAGTGCACTATATATTTTCTTTGATGTCAGTGTCTAAGCCTTTAAGATTACATGCAGCTTTGATATGCATCACATAATACCTCCATGCAAACTGGAGGTTTTTATTATCTACACCCCCTCTCTTATCTGCTTTCAGCAGTTCATACATCAGCCCCTGACATCTACAGTGTTTTCTATATCTATGTTTATGGAAAAACTCAAGATCAAAGCCAAAAACAGTAGCTTTTGGCTTATATAGTTGACTGAAGAAGACGTTAGTTTGTTTTTAGCATTCTGCATAGTTCTGAAGATCAGCATTAGGGCCTTACAATTAATCAACATAAAATCTAAATTGCAATATGAACGTGTGGGACTGTTAAACCAAAAAAGGCAGCAATTTAAATAAATACTATTATTATTGTACTGTGATTGTTGTCCAAATCGCACTTGTAATGCGCTGACAAAGCATTTGTCACATGTAAATTATTTTATGCTGTTTATGTGCCTGTGCATTTAATGCATCTAAAACTATTAAAAAAATGACATTAATCGAAATAAAGCTGAAATAAAATAAAAAATATTAACTTAAAAATTAAAAAAAGATTAAATAAAATATGATATAATCATGTTATATAAATTATAGAAATAAATGAAATGATTTTTTCAATACAAAATTAGAAACTGAAATAAAATTGAAATAAATTGAAATCGAAAGTACTAAAACAACAATTAAATTAATTAATTAATTAAAGCTAAGTAAAAAGAGCTAACCAAAATTACTAAAACATAAAATAAACAAAAATGTATTCGAAATATTAATAAATGCTATAAATAATACCAAATAACATTGACACAAAGAAATGCATTGAAATGGCAAATCAATAAAGTAAAACAATCAAAATTAATTTTGATCCGACCTAAATATCCCATCAGAACTACATCATTGCCAAGAGAGAGAGAAAGCAGGAGGCGCCTGAAACTCAGCAAGGGGAAACAGGAAGCCATGACCACGGATGTAAATCGAAACAGTTATTCACACTCGCAGCACTGCATGACTGCACCGCCCATCTGCTTAAGGGAACCCTGCAACTCACAGTGAGCGGCTTAAATAAAAACATATTCCCGTTCGCTCTGGAAATACACAAGAGAAAAGGAGAATAAAACAAGTCGGTCCAAAAACACAGTGGCTTGCCAAGAGGGAACTGGACCATCACATCCAATTTCATTTGTTCGACAGATAGCTAACAGGAAGGTTGCAAACGACTTGATATGAGACTTGTAAACAGACATCTTCCCTTCAGCACGAAGGCACGCTAATTGGTTTTCATCTCAACCCTTCTCTATCTCTCCGTCTGTTTTCTTTCCTCACCACCCAACTTTTTCATCTCATCTCACGGGAATTCTTTCGTAACGGTCATTCTCTTTGACCTCGGCGCCCTGACGGACAGCAGACTACAAATCTGTAAGCCTGACTCCTTTTAACTTTGTTAACGGTTCAGGTTTGAAGATGGGAATGACCCTCAGACACTGGGGTGGTAGGGTCGGATGTCCTGGGAAGCCCCAAGACAGGTGACCTCCAGTGACAGATGGCCTGACCACTGAACCTTTATTGACATTTTTCTTCAAAAACTCTTGGAATCTGGAAGGGACTATCAACAAATACCACCGTTATCAGTGCAAAGATCAGTCAGTAAACTGAAACATTGAGACATCCCGGCAGCTAATTCCATCAAGCTAAGCAGAGAAAGAAAAAACATTTAGTCTTTAAACAATCCCAGTGTTGTCTACTCCAGCACACATTGTCTGAGAGCAACACATCTCACAAATAAAGGAAACTTTCTCGTGAGAGGGGAAAAAAATGTGTGTTTTTGAGACTGCTGTTGTTGAGGCCCCATTGCACAGAAATATCAAAGAGTTCTGAGTGGTTCAGCTGGGCATAAATCCAACCCACTGAGCCCGAAACCGCCCCAAGCACAATGCTAAACACCCCTCCATCCCAACCCCAATTCCCCAACACACCCACCTCAACTCCACTCGTACACGGCCAAAGGCCAGACCTCCAAAGCTTACACAGAAAAGTGTTGGTGCAGATCCAAACCAGAGCCCATTAGCTGAAAGACCTCGCTCCACCCCTCTTTCCAACAACCCTCTTTAATATTTAGTTTTGAACAACTCAAAACAGATTTTGTTGGGTATGCCACTCGTTTCAACAGTGGAAGTGTAGTCAATTTCCTTTCCTCACCTGTCAACGCTTCTCCTTTGCATAAGGTTCTCAAAAAATATGAAGCAATTAGAGATGACCATGACAAAAAGACGGGAAATGAGTTAGCATTTTTTAACTTCAAAGTCAATGGGTGATTTCAATGGGTTTGGGCCTGAAATAAGGTCTCAGCAATATCCCACTGTTTTTTTAAGCTTTTACGTGTCGTTAAAAATGTTGTTGCAATGGGACTACATAAGTCGTTGGGGACATTAAACGTCATCAAGTAACAAGTAAACTCATCTACTCAATAGTCAGCCTTGTGATTATAGTAGTTTGTGTGATTAGGTGCCTAACTTCTGGAGATTGTATTTAGGCTTCAAAATACAAAATTCCTTGCAGCACTCTATTGATTAACAAGGCTTTTAACATCTTCGGAATTTCTCCTTTATCTAAACTTCATTAATATTCTACCTCAGGTCTTTCCATTTTGCCATTCTCCAAATGGAGCCCAATCCAAAACACATCTCTTAGCAGTTAAATTACAGACAGGCCCCTGATGGACTAGCTACCTGAGAAGGGGAGGACGCAAAGACTCAAAGGAAAAAGAAAAGAGGGCCTGGAATTCTGGGAATGTGTCTGTGCTGGAATTGCTTGATGACATAATTAACATCAGACTCCGCTGCAGTCTGCCTCAGTGAATGTAGCAAAAATACCTTCATTAATTAAACGAATACCTTCATTAATAAAAAAAAAAAAAACAATACGCCAAACGTGTTGAATCTACAGCTAGCACTTTTTTATTTTCTCTAAAAATCATAGGAAATAAAAGTGCATTTCACATAGTACTTTTTGGCAACTGGTGTTTGGCCCTCAGTCCCGATACTCACGCATTTGTTCGCCGTCCGCCCCAACATCGTCTGATCGCTCCGTGTCGTCCTCATCGTCGCCGGATGAGATGGCATCTGCAGAGAGTACCGGGAATACTGTAACCTTGCTTTGTTTCCCCTGCCGTAACAACACCCTCACATCCACTATAAAATTGACTCGTGAGGTGTAAATTACTATATTTTTATTTCTTTGTAATATAAATCGAAATGAGACACACCAGTAGTAACTACAGCGTTGAACACAGCATTTTGCAGTCAAATGAAATGCAATATCTTATATATATATATGATATTGAGTTTCAGTTAAATTAAATAAATCTTTAGTTGAAATTTCAGAAAGATTTTAAAATGTTACTATGAGATACGATTGTGACCAGCTGATATGAAAGCTAGCTGGCAAACTGTCAAAAAGACGTAACATTTAATGTGACGTGTTAAAACAGACAAAATGTTTGTATAACACAACAACAAAAGGAGTAAAACAAAAGCAAACAACAGGCATTTCACCTAATATGTTCTTAATACTCAATTTACAGAGCCAATGAATGTCGTAAAAACAATACAGACAAATACGAAACGTGCAAAGGACGTGCAAAGTCATCTTAAAGACTACATCTTCCACCTCACAGCATTGTAAAGTGAGCAACGAACCTTAAAAATGCAATGAAAATAAGACAAACAGAATTATAGCGCCATTCAATTTCAGGCAGAGACGGCGTACGAAAACTCAGGCGCCACCTGTGGTAGACAAGCGTCTCACCTGTAACGTTTACGATGAAGCAAAGCGCGTCGCTGGCCTTTGAGCCCGCGACACTGCACGCATACAGGCCCGAGTCCTTAGGGGTGGCGTCGCGGATCTGTAGCCACTCCTGATCTATGAGCGTGCGGTTGTCAGGGCCCAGCGAGGAGCCGTCTTTGGTCCAGATGATGGCGGCCGCCTCGGGCAGCGGGCAGTTGAGCTTGAGCAGTTCACCCGGGTGCACCGAGCACAGGGTGGGCTTAGAGTTTTGGTTTTTGGTTGGAGGCTCTGCAGAGCGAAGAGGAAAAGAGAGGAGGGCAGGAGGAAAGGGGTGATAGGGTGCACAGAGAAAGAGAAAGACAAAGAGCAAGAGTGTAAGACGAAAAACACGTCACCAAAATAACATCCCTAGAGTGACTAGTGAGAGTGTGAAAAGGAGGCTTCAGATCATCAATTATATAATAGCTCACCCAAAAGTATAAGTCTATCCCAAATAAAGACACAGTGTCCCATTAGCTGTGAACTGTGTACACAGAGCGTTTCTGGAAGCATGCAGCTGTACCAGTGGGAAAGAGGGCGGCATTAGCAGTGCGTTGACATGAAAGAGGTGCCAGTTGAGAAATAGGACTCAATATTTGTTAATTTCATAAACAGAGACTTGGGTTTTCCTTTCCCTGTCATTTCAACCCCGACCTCACACATTAGAATTAAGCCATTATTGCCGATTACATTATTCTCTCTATATATTGTGTGTGTGTGTACTTGTACAACTATCTTTGTGAGGACCAGTTTGAGTGTTAGACCATTGGAGTGAGGACAAAGAGAGTAAAGTGATGACATTTTGGCTGGTCCTCACTTTCTGAGAGCCCTTTAAAGGCCTGTTTGAGGGTCAAGACTTGATTTTAGGGATAAGGTTATAATTAGGTTAAGGGTAGGTTTAGGGTCAGGGTTCGGGTTAGGCACTTAGTTGTGATGGGTAAGGCTAGGGTAAGCAGTTAGAGATTGCATTGTGTCAATGAATGTCCTCATAAAGATAGATGTACAAGAATGTGTGTGTGTGTGTGTGTGTGTGTGTGTGTGTGTGTGTGGTAAATTATAAAACCCATATTGGTTGACCACTATTTAGTTCAAGCAAAACATACCATCTATATCCATTTCAATTCACCTGAGATTCCACTGAGAGCAAAGCCAAGACGGACAGAAATCAAACACTCAATCAGAAAGTCAGAATGAGCAGTAGAGAGAGAGGAATTCAGGAAAGATATTCTATCCGTTTAATTCACTTGATCTTTTGGGTGGAATGATAAACAACGATTAACACTGCACACTGCATAGTAATCGTTAAAGGTGCCTTGATGTTGTTGCACACTCAAACTTTCTTCTTCAAACTAAAGCCATCAACACTTTCTAGTGTAGAAGCGAACTATACAACCTGTGTGAAATGGTCCGAGCGACACAGATATTACATTTCTGTGCAATTAACATAGCTGGATGATTAAACCCAGATCACAGAAATGCAGCTCAAACCACAATCTCGCACTGACTAACACATTCAGCAAATCTCCAGACTAATTGTCCAATAATTTGGCCAGTACACCACGATCCACTTCTGTGATAGCAAAATGAGAATGCAAATGCATTGTCTCTGATTCTGGAAGCTTCTGACCCTGTATGAAGGAGATCACATGTTTCTACACTACTAACAATAACCTATTGCATCTGAGCGGAAACTGTGAATTAAGACAGACTAAACAGCTTTATACATGTACAAAAAGACATAAACATTGAAAGTGAGAGGTATGGAAAAACGTGGTCAGACTTGTCAAGAATCAGAAATAATTAGAAGGGCAGAGACACTCCCAACCCTTCCCGTAGTAACACACCTATCTTCCTGCACATTCTTGTCTTATTGTGACCGTGTGTACCATAGATTGAACTACACTCCACAGGAAGGGAAAGTCATATGACTAGCGCTTAGTCCTCAAGGGGGTTGGAGTGTGCTTGAAGGTCTAAACTCTCTCCCCCGGCACATTGCCCTACACACGTATAGTTCCTGTATTGTTCCTTTTTTCCGCTACTCCGGAAACAATTACCTTTTCCTTTATGCCTTTCGCGACTGTGCAGCCTTAGAACGAACTCTGCTGTTGATTGATGGGACCGGTATTCATTGCCTTGCTCTTCCGGAGGCCTCTGTTTGTCCAACTGTTATTTAACTGTAATTGGTTGCGTATTTCCCTCTATTGTACGATTAAAGGCAACCTGAAAAAACCTAGGCCTGCTCCTGCTCAAGTCCTGTTAGATAGCCAACACATGTGGATCTTTATTTAATTCTTTTACATACACTCTTAGGAAACTCTGTAGAATGACCGGTGGACATTCAAGTCTCACTAAACTTTTAGATTATAAATAGAGAGTAGATAAGATGCTAATGGGTTTTGAACAGCTACAACTGATTAAGGAGTGCAAAAGATTAAGCTGTGCATGCTGAAAGTGGAAAAAAGCCATGCAAAAATGCAGAAATAAGCAAAACAGGAGACAAAAGAGCTCTCCAACACATCCAAATTATTACTTATGGGTTTTGTACATATATGCATTTGGCAGACACTTTCATTATGGCATCCATTGTACTCGAGAATTATTTTAAATGCTAACTTTCATGGTAACACTTTTCAATAAAGTTAGTTAACGACATTAGTTAACATGAACTAACAATAAGAAATACTTTGAAAACATTTATCAATCTTAATTAATGTCAATTTTTAAATTTACTATTACATTACAAGTAAATATTATTTAATGACTTGAGCTGACATGAACAAACAATGAAAAGTTGTGGTTTTATGAACTAACGTTGACAAGGATTGATAAATACTGTGACAAATGTATAACTCATTGATAGTTAATGTATCTAATGTTAACTAATGGGACCTTATTGTAAAGTGTTACCACTTTTATTTATTTTGTTTTAAACTACAATTCCCTAATTAAACTTACACTAGCGCCATGCTTTACCAGCAACATACCAGCCAATTTTAACCTGTTTTAGTTGATCAAATGATCAACTTCATGGACACTTACAACACGGAGAAAAAAAAATTACTTTATAACTCAAAGGTTAAGAAAACTTTTCTCACGGCACTACAATAAATCCATTCTGGCAAGTCAGGAACTTAGTAAGATGCAACCTCAACGTCTTTAAACATTTGACATGCTTTCATTCTCTTTATTCTTCAGGTCCAGTACATCTGTTCTTTACCATCAACAGTACCTCCTGCTCCTCTTATTTGCTCTTTGACCTTTCACCTCTCACCCTGCCAACCGACCCCCTGCTGTCTACAAGACACAGACCCACCACAAATCCACAACCTGTTGACATCCTGCAAATTCCAGATTTTTCTTCTTGGGAAAGGTCAGAGAAGCATCTTACTCTGCCACAGTAAACGCAGTCTTTTACTTGTGTGCTTAAACAGAAATAATACGTGACTGAGGTAAAACACGCTTGCAAACTCAATTTCTCGAGGTGTGACTGTATCTGTTCTCCTGTGTTTACTTCTGAAGAGAGTGCCGTGAGTGGTGGTTATTATCAAACGTCCCGTCAGGAGTGACGGAGACGGACTGTCTCGCACTTCCCGTCCGCTCCACCAAGTCTTATTTTCGCCTCTGCTAGAACAGATAATTAGGCTCTCGATCCAGTCTGTCCAATTCTCACACTATCATCCTTCTGTCTCTGCCTGCTTGGCGACATGGAATCGAGACCACCGTGCGCTTCGCTGAGTGCTTGGGTAGAGCTGTACGTTTCTGGATAAATTGAGGATAAATTGATAAATTGATTCATGATTTTTTAAGATCACGATTCTCACGCTATCCTGAACAGACAACTAAACAAAATAGGCTAACATGTAATTTACTAGAGGTTCAGACAAAATGTTAAATGCTGCAGTCTATTTAAAATAGACTTAATTCATTTGAATGAATTATTTTTTTTAATCGGTTGAATGAATGATTCAATGACTCACTCATAAAGACTTAACTTGTTTCATACTGGATGAATCAGTGTTTTTGAACGCATCTTTTGAAATTCAATGACAAATACATTTTTTAACAGTCACTTGTCGCCACCTACTGGTGTAATGATGTAATCGATACAATCGTTATTTGAAGCACCAAGTTACTTTCAGAAGGTGATTTGCTCTATTTTGAGCGCTTCCTTAGACATCAGTGTTTATATCCGAACTATAAACTTTTATCCCAGTACTTCTGTGACAATTTAAATATTTGTAACATGGAAATACTGTATGATGAAAAAACTGTTTGTGAAGCTGTTTCATACCTAGATAGCCTAACTGCTCTCTCTGGATGAGCGGCAGTGCAAACGCATATTTGAATATTCCTGTATGATTTTGACATGGCCGAATCGTTGTCATTTAGGAATAAGACCGTATGGGTGTTTGAATCGAGATTGCGGTTTTTTTTTAACAATTAATCGTGCAGCTCTAGCTCGGGGTCAGTTGGATGAGATGCGTCTGAGACGAAACAATGATGAAATGGCTCTCTGATAACAGAGGCATACACCCTATTCCCACTTCTCCAGGATTTCCAAACAAGGGAGTTGCAAACATCTATGTGTTCATAATGGAATTAGTAGAAATGTTAATGCCAAATGTAATTCCCTAAAAATGCCTAATTCTTAAACTTAAATCAAAACATCACATATCAAATCTATTTCCATTAATCCTACGGCCAAAATCTTAATCTTGTGATTTATTCATTATTTTGAATGAACATGGCAAGCATTACTTAGCATTACACAAAGTATATGGTGTTGCTAAATAGTTGCTTATTGGCCAAAGTCACCCTCAAGTCTTGATGACATTCTGGTCCCTAGTTATGCCTCAGTACCCTCCTTCAAAGTCTAATCGCACCTGTCCCCAATAAGCACACATTTCACATTCTCTATAGGACAAAAGGTGTGGGACGAGTTCAGTAGTTATTATGGGAATTGTTTAAAGAGTAATAGTGAAGTTTTCCTTAGCAAACACTGTTTATTAGATTAGATCACAGAGGTTCAGAAGACAACCCACCCGCCCCACACAAGCTGTGCATTCGTCCTGTTCTCCTTTCACGTTTCCCTCCTTCCTTATTTTCTCACCCCTTCCCGTTTTCTACTCCAGTTAAATCCCAACACTCTTCCGTAGCCACTCCTTTTCTTTACTAATCACAATCGCCTTTCAAATTGTAATTTCTGCAAGCTTTATTGTCATGACAATGGCATGCCCAGCCAAAAGCACAGGCCTCTCAGGGGCGCCCACGGCAACAGATCAACACACAAGCATCCGGGCAAATCTCATTGGCCAACTTTCCCTCCAAAACCTCTGGAGTCACATATAAACACTGGAGTTTGGTGGTGGATAACTTTAAACTGTATTTATATAACCTGTTCTATACTATTTCTGCTAGTCTGCTGTGTGCTATGAATTATGCATCAAATCATGCAGCTTCTTAAGGAGAGGTGTGCTAGTTAGTGCTAGTAAGGGATGTAAGTAAATAAAATGGGCAAAAAAAATAATACTTACATTATACATAGGGCCAGTTTTATATTAAGAAGGATATTTTTAGTGGATTCCAATTAAATAAATTCACAGGTCTTAAGGTACTTGCTAAAATTTTAATCTGGGTGAATTACAAAAAATTGGTTGGCACAACTACAACTGCTGAAGTTGAGAAAACTCAAAAATGCTTTGCAGCCAGTTGCTTTATTTTAAGTCTTAAGTTTAATCAACTTTTTGTTTTTTACAGTGCACCCAAAACACTCAAGCAACCACCTAATAATGTGCTAATAACCAGTCCGAACACTTTAGCAAGTACAAAGTAATGACTAAAGTGGGAGGAAGTTTTGGAAGAAAAAAAAGAAAGAAAGAAATTACACATATACAACAAAAAACACTGCAACAGCCAATTGCCACACACAAAAAATAATTTTTAGTTTGTTTAGTGGGAGAGTGAGGCTTTAGTCGCCCACGAAAACACAATAAACAAAGGGTGTGAGCTGGCACTTTTATTACAGGGACTTGCAATCATGATTTAGGAACGTTTAGTATAAACAGAGAACGATTCGCCCAGGAAACCCCCTACTGAATGCAGGTGGTCACTTTAAGTCACGCTTACCCAGATTGAGCGACAAGCTGAGCATCTCTCACAGTTCTGGCGTTACGGGTTTGGGTATTCTCGTTGTGAACAGGAACGTCTGGGTTGCGAGAGAAGAACCCTCAGGCTAAAAACTTAGAGAGCAAGGAAATGGGGACGATTCCGATTCCAGAAAAAGAGTGATGGCCGGAAAGATTCGCTTGGATCTCCAGCCAATGTTTGAAACATCATCAAAGCCCTGTTTGACTGTGTCTAATTCTGTCCAAACCAACAGGGCACACACGCACACTAAACACCAGCAGAACCACTCCAATGACAATAAATAAATCACACAATCCAAATAACAATGATCCGAACCAAGCGTGTGCGATTCCACATTTTCCACCATTGGGCCAGCTTGGCCATACCTCTGGTTCCAACCACAAACCTTATGGGGCGGCAGGGACTGAGAGAATAAAGGGCGAAGATCTTCAACTCTATTGTGGTCTAAGCCCTGTCAGATTACATTTGATCCAAGTTTGCTTTCCCACACTTTCACAACGTGTTGTTTTCCAACCACTCTGAAGATTTCAACCACTCTCCCAGCCTTTAGCACGTCTAACGAGAAGCGACGCCTGTTCCAGATTTCAACCACTCTCCCAGTCTTTATCACGTCTAAATAGAAGCAACGCCTGTTCCAAATAAAACTAAGTAAGCAACACTGCTGATTCAGGAAGGTAATATAATATTTCTATCATATAACTCTCTACCTTAACACAGAAAAACTAGCTCATGTGAAACTCTGTAGGAATTCTAAACTGATATGCTATCTTAAACAATAACCCCTCCCAGAAACACAACCAAGCCCTTGGTGGGCTTTGCGTGCATCAAGTGGGGGCTGTTGTAGTTTCCCTCCAGGAGTGGGCGTTTAATGGCAGGCTTTTTTTGTCGAATTGATACATATACTGTTCTTTGGTAAAAAAAAAAAAAAAGAGTAAACATGTTTAGCACAACTCCCCGTAAGCGCTCAACTACTTGAGTTGCATCTGTACAACAGAAACTGGTGTGGCTAGCGCTCTCCACCTTTCACCAAAACCTCCGAGCCTATCCTCATCACATGACTCCACTTGAGCCACTTAATCCTCTGTCACATGACCTCCCATAATCTTCCATCATATGATAGGAGAGAAAAGTGCAAATCGTCTTACAAAGTTCCACAACATAGAGCACTTAGTGCTAGATGAAATGTTAAGCATCTGACTTTGGACAAAAGATAACTGACAGAACAATGCAATGCAATATTGTGCAACAGAATTCTTTTGTATTTAAGACGTTAAGCGAGGCTTTACTCTTAAAGGAACAGTCCATCCAAAAATTTGACTTGATTTGAAAGCAAGATATTTGAAAGCATTTCTTTTCCACACACAGAAGAATAAAAAGGGTTTCAAGGATTAAAAGCAACATAAAAGTAGTCCATACAACTCATCTTTATATATTCATTGAATAACAATTTAAATTTCTGATGACACTGTTTCTAGTTTCTCACACAAATTCACATAAAAAAAATTTTTTTTACTTTTGATTACTTTTGGTGCTTTTATGCTCTTTTGGGTCCAATAATGGCCTCAAAAGCCATTGATAACAATATGCTTCCATTCAGTGGAAAAAAGCAGAGATTTTTACAAAAATATCTTGCTTTGTATTCCAAGCAGACAGAAAGGCATACGTGTTTGGAATGAGATGAGGGCGAGTAAATAAAGACAGGATTTTATTTTAGGATGAACTTTCCCTTTAATCCTATTGTGGGCATGTATGAACCTCTTTTAAGCCTGAGGTCAAAGGGTATCTGGACAGTGTTAGTTGGGGGGTGGGGTGATTGCTTCGGGTGATTGTGTTTGACAACACTTTAATTAACATAGTGATTAAAGCTAGAAGAACAAAAGCAGACTCATCCAACACAACAGTTCCCATTCTGCTGCCTTAAACTTAACAGGCCACTTTGGCCATAACAGCAAAACAGAACAATCACATCAATAATCACAACTACTAATGGTATGGTACAATGTGGCAAAATTGGGCCAAGATACGCCACTGTGTCAGAAAGTGCCAAAGAACCAAATAAAATCACTGTTTGTACTCTGATTTAAGAATGAAGATGATTACAAACCACATCCCGTTAAAAGGAAATCAGGAAACATCCAAAAAGAGTGAATCTCTCGTTTCATTTTAGTTCAAATCTGAAAGCAAGTACGGTTTATTTTCTTCCCAAACAAACTAATACGGGTCGGTTTGCGTCTGCATGCCAAGCTAGCTAGCAGGTATGTGTGTGGTCCTCAACTCTGAACAACATTAAACTCAGACAGATGGAGAAAGAGAAAATATGGGGGGAGAAAGGAAAAGAGACGTTACGATTGGAACCACAAAAATCCTAAAAGCGACTCTTTGGAACGAGCTGTTGTGAATATATACCATACGAAAAATAATTCCATGCATTATAAAACCTCAGGGTTCGCAGTTCAAAGATGCCAGATATATGCTTAAACCACTTTCTCCACATAATTATCAGAGTTTCAAAGATGTGCTCCATGCAAAAGAAGTACTTCCTAGGGTTTGCATACAGCAACTCATAAAACCTCCAAACCACACTTCACTGCAAACCAGCACCTCCTCAGAACTTTCCTGGCTGTCTTGAAGGGCTGAACACAACCGTTTATGAAAAACTAAATCCCATAAATCTGCACTAACTAATGATCTATAAAGCAATAAGGAATCCTACCTATTACCACAAGAAATTCCTCTCTGTAATGTTTTGTTTCACCCAAATTCCTAATTTTCCCAAGACTTCCCCCAATATAAACAAAATATTTTCACACATAAGCGCAGCTGTGTAGGAGACGGTGATTGTTTTTATAGCGATTAAGCAGTAAAGAAGCATCTGTTTTCTTGTCAGCAATGAAGTATTGAGATTTCCCCAGCTGGGAACGATCATTGTATGGTACATGTCTTCCGTCACTCATATTCCTTACCTTCAGGTTCAATCGTTGACTCTTCAGCAATTCTCAACGATGGCCTTGCCACAGACGCCGTTGCCAGGGTCAAAAGTAGGAGCGCACCCAGAAGCCACCCCCGGGAGGACATCCCGTCAACAGAGAGTGTGTCTCCCCATCCCCCCCTCCTCGGCCTCCCCCTGGACACGGATCCCATCTGAGGTGCTCCACCCAACCATGAACTGCAGGCTGTACGGTCGGTCACTCACTGGAATTCTCACCAATCACCTGATCTGAGGAGGGAAGTAGAGAGGAAGGTAATGTTTCAGGTGGTTCCCAGTGAGAAAAAGAGAAGATGAGGGGAAAACTGTTAGAAAAACATTGTTTGATATCCCACATCCAATAAAACCTCCAGCAGGATAACACACCCCTAAATCCACAGCATAGAACCCTAAATATCATATCTGACGATTTCAGATGAGTTGATTCTGAAGCACTGCTATAACTTACAGAAAGTGGATAGGTCTATGTTTATGGAGAAGACAGGTTTAGAAACTAAAGGCCCACGTTTCAAAATGCTGTTAAACGAGCCTTGCCACAGACATACCAAAGCTCTGATGCTTTAGTCTGACACCTACACACTACATCCGACAAACACTTTCATCAGCCACTGCCTCAAGAGCTACCTGCAACTTTTGTTAACGTTATAATACTTTAAAACCTTCCCCACTCTCCGAGAACTGTACCCATCCTGAGTTTGTTAAAAGGGCTGGCAAAATCACTCTGGACCGCTCACATCCAGGACACTTCCTCTGTGAACTGCTGTCTGGTCTGCGCTATACAGAGCACTGAGCACCAATACAGCCTGGCACAAGAAAGGTTTCTTTCCGCAGGCCATCTACCTCATGGACAATTAAATCCCCCCACTGGGCAATAAACATGTGCAACAGAACACTATTATACTCATATTTATTTAGCATACCATATCTCTTATATTAAATATATATCTTGCATTGCACATACCTGCACATACATATATTGCCTTTTGTCTAATTTGTATATTGTGCATTTTTATAGTCTATATTTATTTGTAATCACTTATTTTATTTGTATTATCTGTCTTGTCGCTGTCACTCTGTCTGTGCACTGGAAGCAAAGACAAATTCCTTGTATGTATAAGCATACTTGGCAATAAAGCTCTTTCTGATTCTGATAAAGAATAGACAGCATAATAAGGTAAACAGTTATTTATTTTGTCAGGAGTATAGTCCAGCAAACAAACTATGCATGTATTTTCATAATTTAATTTATAAACATTTAAGCTTCTGGTAGACTTTTATCCAACGCATCTATCTATCTATCTATCTATCTATCTATCTATCTATCTATCTATCTATCTATCTATCTATCTATCTCTGCACAAGACTTGCATTTCAGTCTTATTCTTTTTATAACGACTTTATTGGCAGTTTAGAACTCATTTGCACAAAATCTGATTTCAAACATTCAAAACAAGACCAGAGAATTAAACCCGCGGGAATCGTATTGAACACGCACACGTCACTCTGTGCAGATCTGGCGCGTAAAATGCGAGCTATTGATCTGTTCTGTGATCGTGCGCGCGCATTTCTAGAAAGCTGTACTGCTTGTGAGATGATTGACGGATGGTGTGTTCCTCTGCAGTATTATGCTCGAGTTTTTTACCGTGAGAGGTGAGCACTGCAGGGTTTGATGCTGTGACACGAGCTCGGATTTAAAGCATTGTAGTTGTTGCTCATTTCTAATCATACACGATAATCAATATAATAGTTCTGAAAATGAATGCACTCAAGAGAGCCCGAGGAGCATTTTTGCTTATGCTGGAATGGATAGGCACGATGAGCATATCACCGTCAGCGCTTCCCGGGTTTGCTGCATGAGCATGATTTTGGAAAATATTTTCCAATGCAATACATGACGTCACCTTCAGAGAACTTTTCTCGCAAATGCATTGCTGTCCGATCAGATGTACCGATGCAATCTGAAGGAGAATCCTATTCACATTCAAATCAGTACACAGAAAGTACTTGCTGCTAATGATAAGACAAACACTGTTGTTCCACTGGAACTAGTTGTACTGTCGTTTGATTACATTTGAATTGATACTTGAACCTATTCGTTCTTTATTGAGGCCCATTACAAAGCTCAACCCTAATGAGTTTATCATGATTTTATTACGGAAGACTAACTAGTTCCCTTCGTGAATGGACAGATTTTATCATTAGATCAACTCTTAATTAGTATTCACATTATGATTAGAGTTAATTATTGCTAGATTTTTACAAATAACATTCTAGTTTATTTCAACACAGAGATTATTTGTGTAGTTTATCAATAATAGGCTATTGTAAGGAAATCCAAAACCTCATGGCATATTATACTTTCTAAAGCAAACTTATGTAAATACGCTTTTTTTTTTTTTTCAAGATCTAATATCCACATATTTCAAGGTATGACACCTGATGATAGTTTAATTGGCATTACAATGATTAAACTGCACTTCGAAAGAAAAAGACAGACTTGTGTTTTTCTAAAAAATCGAATTCGAATCTATTTGAATTCTAATGGATTGAAGTATTGCAAATGTATGTGCACGTTCTAATTACAAATGATTGCAGTAGCCTATGTTATGAATCCATTAAAATCCTCCTTTTGATCATGACACTTAATTAGGAGGAACTGCAAACCTAAGTGGTGATTTTGGGTGGATGTTTTAATCGATGCAATATACAAAAACGTGCATATAACATCCAAAACAATAGACAACCGATTGGTATGAACATTTAGGCTACTTTTTATGATTTCATATCACATATTGCATTAGCGTTGGCTTGCATCTTTCATTTGCAATTAGGCCTACATTTTTAAATAGCAATTTTCTCATACATCAAAGGTAATATCTGATGTTTCATAAAAAGCAGATTCATAATTTTACAATAATTTTAAGTTTCTTTTATCTTAAAAAAAGAAAAAAAAGATGCACTATAAGTGAAACATTTTGATAACCTTCTGACAAAAGAGTCTGACAAGGCCACTGCTGATCATAAAAAAATTAGTTGACATCTGAAAGTTATGACGTTTTCAGTGGAGTCAACACAGCCCACATAACGTGCACATATGTGCACATTTAATTTAATATATAATTAGCATATTTAAGATTTGCGTATTTTAATTGGGAATGCCACATTAACTAAACAAGGGTATAAAGCCGCAATAAAATGAAACACAACGGAACCTCCGATTAAAATACAAAAGTAACTTACAGAGAAGGAGCAGAAAGTGAAGTTCAGGATCCGCATAAACAGGGAGCTCATGGGCCGAATCCAGACAGGAATGCGACCAAAACTATTCCCTATTCCCAAAATCCAGCAGCGCACCAAAAACAGGATCGCATGCCAACAGCGAGCCACCGATAGTATCCGTGTGTGTTTGTGTAAATCCTTCCAGAGGAGAGAAAAAAATGACGCGTCCCAGCAGAACTTTTTTTTTCGTCCGTAAACCAAGTTGTTGTTGCTTCACCAAAGGGCTCGTGCTTCAGCTACAAGAGATGCAACACTGCAACAAACACAGAATAAAACATCCATCCCAAAATACACATCCAGTGACATGAGCGCAGTCTCTGAGGATACTGGCTGTTCTCAGACGCTTTGTCAGGTTTACAGAGATTTTTTCTCTCTCTCTCTCTCTCTCTCTTTCCAACCCCCTGAAGAAATGTCACTCCCCCCTGAAACTCGAGACGTTTCCTCGTTTCCTGGCTGATAGTTTTTGGACTCGGTCTTTCTCCTCCAATCACAGACAGAGCTCAGACCTCAGACCTCAGAGCAGCTCGACCAGTTCTGCGCAATCCTCTAAAGTTTGGGGTCTCCCGGTCTCCCTCCCTCACTCCCTACACGAGCTCCAGTGCTGCCATTCATTCACTGCAACTGCGCCACCTAGTGGCTGATCTGTCGGATTATTAACCCTTTCAGGGTCTCGGAGACCCCAGGGCCATTTAAACAGCATACGCATACTTGTCATGACACTTTCCATTTCATGAATTTAAGATTTTAAAACATTCTATCATTCAAAGAATCTCAGTAAATGTTTATTGCATTGTGACATATCAAGATTCAATTTACAATATTTGTTTAGATATGCTTTGCTTTTTAAAAACAACAAGGTACTGTTTTGAGTTGGTATTTGAAGATTTTCCACTTCTGACAAATCTAATAAAACAGAGATAAAGGGATTTGAGTGTATGGCAAACTATGTGGTCCAAACTAAAAACACTACTGCTGCTCAAAAGTTTGGAATAACTAAATTTAATGTTTATAAAAGGAGTATTTTATGCTCATCAAGGCTGCATAATATTAGGCCTATTTGAATAGGCTACAACATAGAATGATTTCTGAAGGATCATGTGACACTGAAGACTGGAGTAATGATGCTGAAAATTCAGCTTTGCATCACAGGGATACATTACATTTTAAAATATATTCAAATAGAAAACAAACAGAAATTGTAATAATATTTCACAATATTACTGTTTTTATTGTATTCTGATCAAATAAATGCAGCATTGGTGATGTTTAAAAAAACATTAAAAAAACTAAATTATTCCAAACCTTTGGCCATTAGTAAATATTCTTGCATTTTCTGAAGAAAGTCTAAAAGCCTCTAAACATAAATGATCTAAAACACCTCAGCTTGAACTTTAAATAATAATAATAATAAGGCAGTCATTTTTCTTCTTTTTGTTTTAAGCAACATCGTGGTACTGTATTAATCTACAGAAACTGTATATGTTTCTGATTAAAAAAAAAAAAAAAATGGTTTCTGCTATAAAAACTCTATAAAAAAAAAAAGAGTGAGATGCAATTTAAATGGCAAAGTCTTTCATTATTTACTCGCCTTCATGTTTTTCGTAAATTGAATATTTCAGAGCTTCAGACTAGGAGAAAACTGTCAATAAAAGCTATTTTCTAATCTCACACAAAACTACCAGTCAATCAGCTACTTTTATCAATTAACACCCTAAAGGGACATGGTGGTGAAAAAAAAGGAGATGGGAGAAAAAATAAGTCGTCAATGCATTTTGAGCTCTTTGCGAGAGAACGCAAAAGCATTGACAAATCATTTTTCCCCCATCTCATTTTTTTTTTCCTTCACCATGTCCCTTTAGGGGCTCCGTGGTGTAATGATTCGTAAAAAGGATTGAGTAAATAATTTCCTTTAATCTCTGTAAGATGCACTACATATCCTCCATACTGTTGCATACGGAGCCTGTTATTTTCCCAGCATGACTAGCTCTGCCTGATAGACTCCCTCATGCAGCTCCCCCATGGAGCCCTCAGTCTCCCAGCGCTCACACGGGGAGGCTCCCTAATCAATGACCCCTAAATGTCACAGACTGAGGGGCCCCTGCCGCACTCCACACTCCCCTTCCAAACTGTCTTCTCCATTGGACAGGCCCTTTTCACTGATCCGAAGGAGAAAACTAAAGAGTTGTGGAGGAGAGCGGGATTAGGAGAGGAGGAGGAGGAGGAGGAGGAGACTGTGGCCAATATGCCTTTCCTTCTCCGCTCTACACCAGGCTGCCCGAGCCTCCTGTTTTTTCCCCCTTCCTCATAAAAGAAACGTTCCCATTCACTCCGAACGAGCCAGCTAATAAGGCTGTTAAAGAAAGAGAGAGGTTCCTCTGTGAATGGGGCCTTCGATCACGGCTTTTCTTTCCCTTTTAGCCCAGATTCTCTCTCTCTCTCTCATACACAGTGAAGCCATCACACACTCCCATAAAAGGTGACAGTTTGGATCGCAATGAGAGGGAAGCGGGGAAAGGAGGGGACAGGCCACAGGTTTAGGGGTGTGAAATAAAAGATGGACTATACAGTCTTTCACACGCTTCCCCATCGCCTGTCCGAGCCAGATTTACATTGTTTTTATGGCTGTCTTACAGGCCTGCCACATTTAGCAAATACAATAGGACAGCTAGTGAGAGTCAGAGAAAGAGACAGAATTGAAAAAGGTTAGTCACGTCTTGCTGTTCTTCATTTTCCACCAAGAAACACTCATCCAACTGAAGATGTTAGGATTGAATCAACAGAAAAAACATACATACAGTGTTTGCATGAACACGTTACCTTGTTCAGAATGGAAGTTTGAAGGCAACATTCAAAAGACAGCTGAAAACCCATCTCTTCTGTTAGCACTTAACCTCATAAAAAAAAAAATCTTCCCCTTTCCTTTAAATCCACGCATATCGGGCTTATGCTACTCTGAACAATGCATGAACTTCGTATTTTGAGCACTTCTTGCGTTGTTTTTTGCCTCTTCACGATGACTCGCTTAATTTAGTCCTAATTTGTCACTTTGGACAAATGCGTCTGCTAAATGACTAAATGTAAATGTAAGTTTACTGCACATTAATGCAACACATTGTCAGAAATCACCACCTCATGTTGCATGCTATCAAATGAAAACAAATTAGATTATTTTGCATTGTTTACTTAATTTGGAACATATTATGCCCTTTTACAAAGTCCTGATCTACTTTTTGGGCTCTACTAGACAAGGTTTTCATTCTTGAATGTTAAAAAACACATTATTTTTCACGTTTTACATTATTCGGCTCCTCTCTTCCCAGTCTGTCAGTAACGCTGTTTAGTTCCTGTCTCTATGAAGCCCCTCCTTCTGAAAAGCACACTGTGCTCTGATTGGTCAGCTAAACTGGTGTGATTGGTCAACTGCTTCAAGCGTGTTTGGGAAACGTCACACTCCTTACCATAACAGAGAGTTTCAACAAACTACTAACTAACTCAACCAGGCCCCGTCCCTTTATTCTGCCTATGACTTGGGCGGGAATTATTTAAATGAGGAATATTGTGACTTGTTTGTTCCCGGAAGTAACTCAAGACTATAATGGAGGCGTTTCAGGGAGTTCAGAAACAGTGAGATTGATATAGAGAACTCCCGCTGGAGGGACTTTGTAACTTTGCAGAGCTTTTTTATGCTCAAACAGCAACATTACACACTAAAGAAAGATGAAAAGGTGGAAAAAAGCATAATAGGTCCTTTGTAAATTAATTAATGAGTCCGAATATTTTAAAGTTGTCATTGTGAGAGACAGTATTCCACACAGTGTGCTCTGTAGCATACTACTTCTTTCTTTTTTAACAAGCGGCAACCTCCCCATCTCTCTCTTGAAACCAACACGGAAGTGAGTTAAACTGCAATTCGTTGACTGGCCGCTTGAGGCTGTTGTCAGAAGTGAGTCAAATCTGTATCTCCCCCATGTTAAAATGACCAACTTTACAGCAGAAAAAAACATGTTTACAGCCTGGTGTCTGTATGTGGCTTTGGTCTATACAGCTAATTTTGCCCTTCATGACAACTGTGAGGGGGGTGAATTTTTTTATAACTCTTCCGTTTAGTTGATTAATATTTAAAGTTCTGCATAATTAAGGGTGTGGCCACTTGAGTGACAGGTGGATTGCCGCTGATGTCAATGCTAGCCGTTTGTCTGCTGTTACTAGCCGTCAGTTCACCTCAGCAAATGTTAGCTGCTGAACTTGCCACCTCTGCAGTGTTTTGTGCTTTTTTTAGGGATTATTTCATACAATTTAAAACACCCATTACTTCGCCCACGGCTTTGGGTTCCGTCGTTGTCGTCGAGTATCATTTGAGAGAACAACCAGCGCTGTATTTCAGTTGTTTTCCTCTGTGAACATGCACTAATGGATGTCTGACAATTTCGTTGCTTTTTGGAGTTATCAGATTTAAAAACGTCAATAAAGGCTCGTTCGTTCTGCTCTCACGGAACAGATAGATTATAATATGCTTATGTACCGTCAGATGAAATCCTGCAGGCGTCGGCGCTTTCTCCGTCCATGCAATAACGTTAAATGCACATCCTTGAATGAGCGCGGATTTTCTAGCGCATTTACTTGAACTTCATAGGCAATATATCTATGGAGAGGTGGCCAAAATCAGAATTTAAAATGGACTGAATAAGCTCTCTACGAACTTGATGAGCGATGCCGCGCTGACGGACCATAGACTATAAAAAAAGAGTGACTGACATGTATGCACATAAATCACTGTCTCACACACACACACACTCTCAGAGTAATATTGTTACTGCATAATGCATTTTCAACTAGCAGAATAGTACAGAATCACGATACACAGTCTCACTTGTAGCCATGTCTTTTAACTATTATAATATTTCGAAGGGCAAAAATAGGAACTTTTAATTGAACTCCTCAGCTCCGCTCACGCCCCGCCTCTTTGCCCATTTTCTGTTATCCGGGAGTGACGCAAGGCCAAGATGGCGACGGCCGGCTCCGCCTACTTTAGGCTTCAAAAATGCTCTTCAGAAACCTACGGGTGACGTCACGGACACTACGTCCATATTTTTTTACAGTCTATGTTTTTTAAGTGTACAACTGTGCAGGCTTTTTTTTTTAGCTAATAGCCTAATTTTTTTATTTTTTTATTTTCTTTTTTACCTTTATTTTACCAGGGGAAAAAAATCACATTGAGATTACAATCTCTTTTACAAGTGAGCCCTGGCCAAGACTTATGTCCATAACCCTTCAATGGTCAGTCTTGAACATGGTTGAAACTCGCTGAAGATGTTAAAGGGGCTATATGCTTTTTTCTGAAATTTAAACTCGCGACTGACACCTGTGGCCAAAAAACGGAACTGCTCTTCCTTTCTGCTCGCTCTCGTACGTGCACACTTCACAAGTCATCCGCTGCAAAGAAGTCAACATTATGTTTACAGAGGTAAGAACAGTCAAATACATATATTGTTTGAGAAACTAAGTTTGTTTGCTGACTAGCGGTGGTGGCAGAGTGATCTGAAACGTTTAACATGAACGCGCTTGACGTCATATCCGCAGACAGCGCGCGAAAAATCCGACCCGACAGAAAATAGGAAAAATAGGATACAGGCTTATAGGTGCACCTACTGTGAGCTGACAAGGTGTCAGTATGCTCATCAGGAGATGTTTGAGTCATACATGGTCAAATAAAAAGGCTACTGTTACGTTTATTTTGGGGAAACAGTTGCATATAGCCCCTTTAAGATATAACCGACAGTGAAATACACAGCTATAGAATTCAACCAATCAACTTTCAGAAATTTGTCTCCAGACGTAACAATGTAAATTATCTCATTGAATGTGACTATTTACATAAGAATGGTTTAATGACCAATTTTATACAGATATATTATTTTCATTAATGATGAATGATGCACAATACTGTCTAACATTTTCAAAAGTATGTACTTTCCCATTGGCAGTGAAGTACTATATACTTTTAGCAATTAGTATAAGTAAGCGATTTGGAAAGCTCCTCATGACATAGCAGTACGATTAAGAAAAACACACAATCACACACACACGTCTTGAGAAAGATTTGTCATTTCCTTAGGTCAGTAGAGTTATCAGAACTTGAGCATGAGAACAGCCACCTAATGGATGCTAAACGCTCATCACAGCCGGGTCCGCCTGTTATGCTAATGTTGAGTTATTTCAGCGAGGCCATCGACGCAACAGTGTTATTCTACCTCCGAAGAGAGTCACGTGACCAGCCTGCTGTGTGCTGCCCTTCTGTCTATTGACAGCAAGTTATGATTTATGCCAGACACTTGTTTGGTCAGCTTTTGATTTCAAAACAATCCTACCAAAATGCAGAGTTTGTTTTACTCTGAGAGGAGACGAAAAGAAAAACTATTCACACAGAGAATAAACATTTACTCCCCACGTCACTATGAGGGCAAGAATTCTTAGAAAAACATTATGTCACGTATCATCTCCCTGGCAACGTTCCCAAGGCATAAATACTCATTATAATCATTAAGAAAACACTTTAAGCAGTGTTTAGTGCAATTTGATTTTAGGTGTGCCAAATACTTGAACACTTAAATTATAGAGAACGGAGCAATTGTAGGATAATGTCTGTGTAGGTGTTCTTTGCCATGCATTAACATGTTTTGCGCAATAATCCGCTTGTAATGGCACATACGAATGTCAACCAAGCACAAGCGGAGTTAGTCCTGATCCTTGCTTAAAAGGATCTTAAAAATAAATATACTCTTAAAAATAAAGGTTCTTTATTGGCATCGATGGTTCCATGAAGAATCTTTAACATCCATGGAATCTTTCCATTCCACAAAAGAATCTTTAGAATTTAAAGTGGTTCTTTTCAGAACTGTTCACTGAAAGGTTCTTTGGGGAATCAAACATTGTTCTTCTATGGCTCCTGGTCCAATCCTGCAACGTCCGTCAGAGTAAAGCTTCAACCGGCCCCAACACACTTGCCTGCAAGTTTCTAGTGACCTGAAGACCTCAGTGAGCTGGTTCAGTCTGTTTGATTAGGACTGAAGCTAAACTCTTATGGACATTGGCCCTCAGGAGCAGGACTGGACACCCCTGTTCAATGGCATCACTGTGAAAAAACCCTTTTAGAACCTTTATTTTTAAGTATGGATGATAAGTTCAGAAAGGCTTTTCAAACTAGGTAAATGAAGTGTGAGTGATTCTTACCAATGCACAACTCACTGCCATAATGCTATGATTTGCCATGCGCTTGCTGACTGGTCCTTCATCCAAGTCTTAATGCCTTCAAGGTCTTGATAGCACCATTAGCCAAATGACTTGGGATCAAACCTAAGGAAAAACTATGTATTAAAAATGTTGGTTCACCAGCCACACTTAATGTAAGAGGTGGAGAACTGTGTGAATATGATTTTGGTCTCTCTAATAGCACTCTTTTATATGCATATGAATGACAAACCCACTTAAGGAACTTGTGGTGTTCCTGACTGTGAGATTGGCACTCTAGGACAGCAAGCATTACCAGTAAATGGCCCTGTGGTGCAGCTTTAGTGATGCCATTAGTGGTTGTGGTGACGGTCTCAAACTGCAGTCCATCAAGCGTTATATGGTGCTTCCTCGTGGCTAGATTAGGCAGAACAAAACCTCTTTAGGGGTTTACCATCGGTTGGGAACCAGATAACACAGTCATTTAAGAAGTGCAATAAACTTGAGCACAAAGATGGGTTACTTTGATCATCCACAAAAAATGACTATACATCTCACAGTAAAAAAAAAAAAAAAAAAAAAAAATTAAAAAAGTAGTAGAGATCTCATCATGAGTTTTCGAACCAAAACCAGTGAATGAATGGATGTCGTCTCTAATCGAGATACCGAGAAACTAACCCTGTTCATTCCAGGAAAGATCTGTGATTGATTTGTCTATAAATATAAGAACTGAACTGGACTCACATGATATGCTTTGCAATTTATTTTTGTCTCTCATCTATCAATTATCTACACTCTTAAACATGAATGTTCTTTATCGGCACTGGTGGTTTCATTAAGAACCTTAACATCCACTGAATCTTTCCATTTCACAAAAGGTTCTCAATATTGGAAAAAAGTTCTTTAGATTATTAAAATGTTCTTCACACTAAGAAAAAAATGGTTCTTTTAAGAACTCATCACTGAAAGGTTCTTTGAGGAACCAAAAATGGTTCCAAAAATGGTGGGATCACTGCAACAAAAAAAAAAAAAACCTTTGGAACCTTTATTTTTAAGAGTTTATGAAGCTTGTTTCTGCCACTGAATTAAAAAAAAAGTAGTTGCAACTTTTCTCTCACAAATTTGACTTTTTCTCAGAATTGCGAGATATAAATTTGCAATTGCGAGAGAAAAAAGTCAGAATTGTGAGATATAAGGTCACAATTCAGTGGCGGAAACAAGCTTCTATAATTATCAGTTTGTTTTGTACATACTGATATATTTGGAATATGGATGCATAATATTCCTGTAACAATATGAAACAATTAAAAAAGGTAGTAAATTAGACTTGTAGATTTTCTGAAGAAAATGTGAATTTGATATCAATGAACAATTTTTACAATTCTTCAGTAACACTTGTCTATGGTCCACTTTAGACATTCTACTAACTACAAGTACCTCTGCAACTACATGTCAACTAGCAGTCATTAGAGTATTAGTAGTTAATATCTGCTAACACTTTATTCTGATGCTCCTAAACAGACATTTTACTGACTATAAGTGACTTTGCAAGCACTTGTCAACTTATTCTGCTAACACCTAACCCTAACCTAACAGTCTATTACAGTTTACTAATACAATGACTGCTAGTTGACATGTAGTTGCAAAGTTACTTATAGTTAGTAGAACCATTAAAATAAAGTGTAACCAATTCTTCTAGTGTTTGCATTACCTTGTCTATTAAAAAAATGCTTAAAATACACCAATATAGTTCCTAATAATATATGCAGATTTTAGTCATCAGGCCTGAGTGAGAAATCAAACACTCTCGCTCGCGCTGCTCTCCACGGCTGCAGAGGTCTAGTGACAGGCATGCAAGTTATTTCAAGCACTCCAGAGAGCAGCAGCCCAGACATCTGAAGAATCTGGACACTTCACCAACACACACACACACACACACACACATGCACACACACTCTCTCTTTTTCTCACACACACACACGCACACACACACACACACACACACACTCTCTCTCTCTCTCTCTCTCTCTCTCTCTCTCTTTCTCTCACACACACTCTCTTTCTCTCTCACACACACACACACACACACACACACACTCTCTCTCTCTCTCTCTCTCTCTCTCTCTCTCTCTCTCACACACACACACACACACACACACACAGTTCTAGGGCTGGAAAGAGACAACGCTGGGCGTAAGGATGAGGGACTGTTAATGCGTCAGGTGACAGGAAAGGGCAGAGGTCAAGAACCGTCATCTCTACAAATCACCAAAGACTGACGTTTATGAGCCATTTAAGACAAAGACTTAATTAAGGAGACTCATTATCATGCTACACTCAACATGTCTCTGAAGACACCGCACATTTGATGTGCACTCTACCACGTCACCTGAAAAAGATTTCTTTAATCTGTGTGTGGAAAACCTTAACCATGTTTCATAAAATATACATTTAAGGGTGAAGTATTCTACATACACTGTTAAAAATAAAGGTTTACGTTAGAACCAAAAAAAAAGTTTTACAACAAACTTTTTAGTGCTCTAGTTCTTGAATGGATAGTTAGACATTCAAATGACATCATTGTTTACTCTCTGTTATGTCGTTTCAAACCCATATGCTGTTGTTTTTATTTTTGGAACATAAAAGGAAAATTGTGAAGAACATTTACACAGTTATTTTCCATGAGACAGTTCATAGTGACCACATTTGTCAAGCTCCAAAAAAAAGAACAAAAACACCTCATAAAAGTAGTCCATACAAATATATTTCAAGTCTTATTAGCTCTGTGTGAGAAACAGATTTGGATCGAAACTCTTTTAAAATCAGCCCACCAATGCTCTGAAATGCAATTTGCATCTGCATTTGGGCTTGGTAGGACTTGTAGGTAATGTTTTTGGAAGAAGTCTCTTATGCTTGCCAAGGCTCAATTTATTGGATCAAAAAGACCAAAATATTCTGAAATATTATTATATTTTAAAATAACTGCTTTTTCAGCCTCATTATTCTCCAGTCTTCAGTGTCACATGATCCTTCAGAAATCATTCTAATATGATGATTTGCTGCTTAAGAAACATTTCTGATTATTATCAATGTGAAAGATGTGCTGCTTCATATTTTTGTCTTTGATGAATAGTTAAAAGTCCAATAGAACAGCATTTATTTGAAATAGAAATATCTTGTAACAATATAAGTGTCTTTATTGAAACTATTAGCAATTTAATGCGTCCTTGCTGAAAAAAAGGAAACAGAAAACTTACACTTTTAAAAATAAAGGTTCAAATGCATTGATGCACAATTTCCATGAAATATTTCCATTCAACTCAAGGTTCTTTATAGTGGAAAAATGTTCTTTAGATTGTTTTATACTCTATGGGGGAGAATAAAGTGGTTCGTCTATGGCATCACTGTGATATATGAACCCAAAAACAATTATGCTGATCTAAATAATGGATTTATGAAAGCACTCCAGAACATCTCTAATGAACCCTGATTTCTCTAAAAGATTCAGATTGAGAATGAGTCTGTATAAGTTCATGGAGGTTCCTTCAGTCTATCACTGCATCTTCTCTTCATACAAACCAACATGTTTCCACAGTCAACTTGTATGGTTCATATTAAGGCCCGGGGCGATTGCACACACACATATCTTTCCACATTTGTTTCATATTGCACTCAGGATATGAGTCATCTACCTCTGATCTTTTAATTATAACATGACAAAAATACATCGCAAAAAAAAAAAAAAAGAAAAAAAGAAAATCCCTCCGGACGTTTAGGAAGTCTGGGGCCTAGAAAGTTCTGAAATGATGACAATTAAACTCAAAGACTGATAAAGTTGAGCTATCAAGGTGTTGGAGTGTGTTTTAACAATCTAGTCACGCTGTAATCTTCACATGAGAGAGAAACAGAAGCCAAGACGAGTTAAATACTTCTCAACACTGAAGAAAGTGCAGCTGCTTTCATTCATCTCAGACTGATGGTACATGGATTGTTTCTTGATGAACAAACAAACCTGAGCTTCAAAATGAAGCTATTAATATGAATGACTAATCAGTTTCTGATTACTCTGGCCACAACTAGGCCTATCTAAAAATCTTATTAAGGTCCAAACACGTAGCTCTCCCTGATAATATCTGTAATGTGTAAGTGAGGACTGCAGGTTACGTATTCGTGCTGACTGAGCGAATCCATGAACTCATTCTGTCTGGACAAGCAGGAAACGTGGTTAAACTTTAGCAGTAAAACTGTCACAAACAGGCCCGACACAAACCCCAAAACACTCCCCAGTGTCATTAGCAGGATAATTAGTCAACGGAGACGCTCACTGTAAACTGTTTTTATAGCATTCATCTATTTGCCTTCTGACGATCCAACACAAACACAACATTTACTGTTCCTCAGAGACAGAAATTGCCAAAATTACCAAAATTTGCCATCACTGACAAATGAATCCTGACAGGTAATTATGTCAAAAGGTTTAGTTAGTGTAAGCTATAGATGAAAACTTTGAGAAATATAAGACTCATTTACTGTTTAAAAGTTTGGGATTTGGGAAAGAAGCCTCTTCTGCTCACCAAGGTTGCATTTATTTCATCAAAAATACAAGAAAAAATGATTATTTTTTTTACAATTATTACAATTCAAATTTTATTCCTGTGATCAAAGCTGAAATTTCAGCATCATTACTCCAGTCTTCAGTGTCACATGATCCTTCAGAAATCATTCTAATATGATGATTTGCTGCTCAAGAAACATTTCTGATTATTATCAATGTTGAAAACCATTGTACTGCTTCACATTTTGGGGGAAACTGTGATACTGTGATTTTTTTTTTCAGGATTCTTTCATAAATTGAATGTTCAAAAGTTCAAAACAGCATTTTTTTGTCACACTATAAATGTCTTTACTGTCACTTTTGATCAAGTCCTTGATGAATTAAAGTATGCCTTCCTTTTATAAAAATGGTACTGATCCAAATTTTTTAAAAGTATATTTTTTATTCGTTTTTTTAACAGCTATGAACAAACTCATAACACTCCAACTTAACACCTTAGCACTAACACCATAACAACGCACTAAAACCAATTCAGAACACCTTAGCAACACCCTGGAAACCAACCATGACATGACAGTGAGTTTAGCATGGGAAAACACAACTGACACAAATCTGAACGGCACATTATTCCCATGCATTATTCTGCTTGTCTGTGAAGATGTTCACACTCATCTCTCTTCTGTGTAAATGTGGCTCCACTCCAGCTGTCTTTCATCTTGAGATGCATAAAGGCTTTGAGACGTCTCGGCGAGACACTAGAGAATGTGAAGTTGAAAAGAGGAGAAGGAGGGGAAGACTAGAGAAACGGGTTTATGATGAACCTCTTCAGCTGTGTGTTGACACAGAAGTGGATTGTATTGTGACAGCACCTGGAGGAGGGAGAAAAGGCTAGACCGAAGACACTGCTGCTGTTACTTCATTAAAACAGACAGCAGATTCTCTCTGCTTTACACTTTCTGGCCCAAAACAAATCACTGTTTGGATTTAAATAGGCAAATGCTTAAAAATCTATGATTGGATCATCATTGCAGTGATTATTATGTTTCTAGCATGTCATATGTTTGACAAGATCTTGACCAAAAAGTTATCACCTCTTGATGGAAATAACGTCACAACATTTATGAACATTTATGAAATTTAAGATATTGTATTGTCAATGCAAGAGTCCAGCACTCTGTAAAGTCTCCTCCAGCACATCCCAAAGACTATCAATGAATTTAAGGTCTAGTCTCTGAGGAGCATCAGTTCATGTGTGGAAATGATTCTTCACATCCCAAAGACTTGCAATGAATTTATGCAGTTGTTTAGTAGAATGTCCAAGCTGCTCTTTTCAGTTTCTCAAACTTATTTCACAGCTAAACTCCTTTGACCTAAAATATTTCAATTACCGGTTTCACTATAAACCACGATAAAATGTATTAGTATTATCGTTTAAAATTGAATTATCATTAAAACCGTGTTTGATTATCGAGATTTTAATAACTCACTGTAAATCCTGTCCGTCCAGCCAGCTACAGGCTGACGCAAGCATAGCGCGCAATGTTGTTGTTTTTTTATTCGAGAAGGAATGGCGGAAGGCAGATTGATGTTTTAAATCTTACCTGTTTATAGATTAATTTTGTACAGCGTACAAAACAATCGTCCAGACAAGATGATCACAAAAATATTGTCAAACTCAGTAAACAATAAATCAACTCTGATTTAATTTTCAATACAATCAAAAACGGAGACGCAAGACGGCAAGCTGTATTTGAATGAAATGGAGCGCGTGCGCGTCCGTTAGTGATGTGCGCTGTGTCATAATGCGGTCATTTTAAGGAAGGAAATGCCACAGAATATAATCTTGCTTAAAAAAAGTGCATAGAGCTGCTTGTTTTATTTGTTTTTTGTTGATTTTCAAATATAAAACTTGTTGAAATGTTTTCAGTGTGAGCATCAGTTATTTTTGAACACTTTCATCTCCTTTTAACAAAACCGTGATAATATTGATAATCATGATAATTTTGGTCACTATTATCGTGATATGAAATTTTCATACCGTCCCATCCCATACTGTAACATGCCGGTAAACAAATAACATATATGTAACTTTTATTTTGATATTTTAAATTATTTATTGGTAACACTTTACAATAAGGTTTCATTATTTAACAGTTACTTAGTAACAATTCTTATACAGCATTTCTTATTTTAATGTTAATTTCAACATTTACTAATATTGTGCTTAAATGCTTGAATTTATTTATTTATTTATTTAAAAGGAAAAGCATTATCAAGTTTGCAGCACACATGAACCGCTTTAAAAACCATGAAGTTGGTTGATGAACATCCAGAGTGACCTGGAATATAGACAAAACAAAAAATATATATTCATAAAAGAGTTTTCATTCATCTCACATATTTGGTGGTGACTACAAATTTCCATACTTAAATGTGTTATTCAGTAGTTTTGATGATTTGATGTAAAATGTGGAAAATAAAATAGGCCTAGTCATAATAAAAAAAGAGAACATGTGTCCAAACGTTTATGTACTCTGAAAGCATCATATAACCAATCTTGTTTACACAAGATGGTTTTTCTATCAGAAACTGTAAAGAGGGTGTACTTCTATGCAGACGTTCCTCAAACTTTCCACTTCCATTTGTGCCTAAGTTTGAGTCAAACAAAACACCCCCATGTCAACTAATCCAGCGGCGCTCAGACAAACTTCAGAAGCAGCGATCACTTAATCTGGATTAAGACGAGATTTCTCGTTCTCGTCGGAGGAGGTGGAAAAACAGACAGATTTATTGGCAGTGTTTGCTCATTTCATGCTCTCCGGGCTCAGAGGAGGGAGTTGTGGAGAGACGCTCACGGGTTTGTTTTCACACACATGCTCGTGCGCATCAGTCCCGGCCCATTGCATACACACTCACATATACAGCACTGTTTAAGGCTGAGGAAGTTCAGTGAAAGCTCGCCGCTGTATCCAACTTCACCCTTTAATAAAGAGCGGGTTGGGTTTGAGCCGGGCGTCAGGTCACGGCATGTAAGTCTGCAGGTGAACAAATGACAGATTTACATTGTGGTCTTTCCCTTTGCTCCACTTTCTGCCCGCCTAATGAGTGTGTTACACAACGCGGCAGAGTCGAATCTCCCGCCGGCTTCACCTACGGCGAGTTGAAGCGTGTTCAAACTTCTGCAGTGTGTGTTGTTGTCACACAATGTTCCTGCGACGTTGCCCTCAGGTTTTCACTGAACTTAATGCCAAACTGCAGCTTGTTTGAAAACACTGCGGGCAAAGTTTGATTTAATGACTTTATCGGCAAGTAGAAAGAACGAATGGAGGATTTGCATGTTAAATCGGCCTACTTTAGTTCCTCAACTGATGTGTGGCTCTAAATAGATATGAAAGAGCAGATGAGGGGGAACGTTGCAAACACAAACACTGTACAAAATCAAGCCAATCTAAACAGCATCAGCTTCCAAACTCAGACTACAGCAAGTATTAACACAGACATTACATTCATCACAGACAATTTACTGAAGTCTGTCTGATGAGAATGGAGACACGATCAAGGCCCGTTCACACCGAGAACTAACCTGGAAATCCAGAGTTCTCGCGAGAGCACAAGTTGAATTTGCTCAGCGACTTTACTCTGGGGTCGAGTAATGATGCTTATTAAATATGCCCTTGTATCTGAGCTGCACCAATCACATCGGGTTATCTGATATAGGCGGGCCAGAGGCGAGATGACGACAGCGCTGTGACGTCGAAGTCATTAGTAACCATTGCAGATGGCTATGGATGAACACCAGTTGTTTGAAACGGCTTTGGCCGCTACAATGAATGAGTTAGACTTGGCTTTTTATCTAAAAGAGGAACAGAAGACGCCGCTCGAATCCTTCCTTTGCAAGAAGGACGTTTTTGCTGTTTTGCCGTCCGGATACGGCAAGAGTCTAATCTACCAGTTAGCTCCGCTGGTAGCTAAGCGATAACTTGTTGTGATTGGTCGTAGTGTTATCTAATTGCGTGCAGTGAGATTTTCAAATGCATGCTTGGTGCCGCCCCTCGAGCTGGCCGATCTTCATTAGTCGACGCCAGACCATTAATCTTTCAGATTTAGGTCTGGATTTCCAGGCTAACCGAGAACGACAACTATAACAATAACTCTATTAGCATCAGCGCACGATATCGTTCTGTTTATTATAAGAACGCTGCAGTTTTGTCATCTGCCACTTTAAGGGACATTCTACACTATCTGTCCTTGAATTGTTACAGTGAATAATAAAGTATTTCATCCAAAAATTTCTAAAAATGTCTCGATTTCTGTGAGTTGTTCTGTAAAGGAATATGTCATTCATTAGGTTCTCAGATATTTTTTTCTTTATTAAAAACAGTTTTGAAAATTAAAAATCCTGTCCATGTCCTTGTCCTCAGCCAAATTGGAGCTACAGCTTTCATAGTTTTGTTATGCTAAAAACTGTTATTTAGAAAATAAACTAATAACAGCTGTTATCATTCACATCAATTGATCAAAAACATGAAATTATATATAAATTCTACAAATAAATACTATTTTACAACTGTCCCCATGTTTTCGGTCATGTTTACATAAAACTCTACATAAAATGTGTGAAATACGGCTTTAAGGGTATGACTCAGAGGAAGTGACATCATTTGACCCAGGTGAAGCTGACATTGATCAAGGCTGAATTCTGTCATTGAATTGTATGATTTTAAGCTTGTTTTTGTTTTTGTTTTGATTTTAAGCTCGTTTTTTCATTTAAAAATGATCAAGCTTTTTAAAGTCACATGGATTCTGATTGCCTGTCAATGTTTTTATCATTCGTTTTGAAAGTGTTTCCAGTGATGTTGTTCCTCTGTGCCGCCGTCGTTATAGTTGTGGACTCTGCTTTTATTTAAATTGAGAACTAATTTCTTTATCTTTAATGTTATTATTCTCGTCCTTGGTGTGAACGGGCCTTTGCACTGTAAAATATGGATTCCAGACCTTTTTAAATATAAATATCAACATTACCATTCAAAAGTTTGAGGTTGTAGGATTAATACATTCAGCATAAACTAATATTTTATTCAGCTAGGACGCATTAAATTGATTAAAAAAAAGTCAGATGAATTCTGATTGCCAATGTTTTCTTGAGCATCAAATCATCATATTAGAATGATTTCTGAAGGATCATGTGACACTGAAGACTGGAGTAATGATGCTGAAAATACAGCTTTGATCACAGCAATAAAATACAGTTTAAAATATATTTAAATAGAATTTTAAATTGTAAAAATATTTCACAATATTACTGATTTTACTGTATTTTTTGATCAAATAAATGTAGCCTTGGGGACCAGAAGAGACTTCTTTCAAAAACATTAAAAAACTTTTGACCACCAGTGTTTAAAAAAATCACTGTAAATGATTCTTAATCAAGACTAGCTTAATTTTTGGGGGAATCATCAGTGTCAATTTATGATGGACAAATCAAGATAAAACTGTGCTTGAAACTCCTGCGGAGTCCAGATGGATTGGTCGAAGTTGTTGTCCTGAGACACACAGACGCACACACACACACACACACACACACACACACGCACCCGCGCGCACACACACACGTTGGGTTTCCATGTTTTATTGGGACTTTTAGGCATAACACTGTAATACTGATATTTATACTGTACAAACTGTATATTCTATCCCCCAAACCTACCAATCACAGAAAACTTTCTGCATTTTTACATGTTCAAAAAACATTATATAGTATGAATTCTAAGCTGTTTTCCTCATGGGGACCAATATTTTCCTCACAAGGACAAGGATTTTCAATATTGCCATCTTTGTGGGGACATTTTGTCCGCATAATGTAGTGTTTACCTAAACCTCACACACACACACACACACACACACACACACACACACACACACACACACACACCCTCCTCATTCATCCCACCCAGTGAGAGCCATCACTCCTCCAGTGTGTCAGAGTAATTTACTGTGACAACACACACCAGTGGGCCACCATGAGCACATATTCAGAGACGGTAAGAGTGTGAAAACACAGAGAGAGAGAGAGAGAGAGAGAGAGAGAGAGAGAGAGAGAGAGAGAGAGAGAGAGAGAGAGAGAGAGAGATGAGAGATATTTTTGGACTCTTCTTGAATGTTTTACTTTAAATAATTTTCTGCCATCAGAAGGGACTTTGATAAACACCATGATATATTAAAACACACAGTTTCAGTGATCCACAATTTCCTCCAGAATATAGGTAATATTTAAAATTACTAGGACAATATTTTCATTCTGCCACTGTTACAAAAATAAACAAACTGTGTTTATAAATGTAAATCCTTTTTGATATTTCTTCAGCTTTATTATTTCTGCTCGTACTGTCCCGCTTGGTCGAGAGAAGTCTTATAAATTCTCTGGCAAAGTTGCTGAGAGAGACGTGGAGCAGCCGTTAATACCATATTTGACTTAACCAACAACACAAGCTCGTGCTAGTTCTCATGAGGAGAAGATTGGAGGAGAGTTCATGAATACAGTAATCAGGGTCTATATTAAAGCACCATGGTTCTGATATCATCACTGTACCATGTTATCACTACAGTACTTTTGTATGGGATCTAGAGAATGACAAGGACATGTGACTGTAAAGAGTTATAAATCAAAAACCGTGTGAAGCCGTTCCCCAAATGGAGATGCCAAACTGGAGCACCTGATTTAGCAGAGGCGAGTGATCAGTTGTTTGTTTTACATTAGTCTTCAGATTTAAAGCCATAAAAGTGTCGAGTTTTCTCACCTTGTGAGCTGGAGGAGGGTCGAAACTTCACACGTGGATGCTTGGGAAATCAGTCCTGTTATTCTCTCCATCACCCCCACTGCCTCACATGAAAAAACAAAAACTCTTTAAAAAAACCTACATTCCAGCTGGGTGAATATCGTGGAACCTCGTTATTTTATTTTATTTTATTTTATTTTTTATTTCAAATTTTTTATGCCTTATTCTGTGTGACCATATTCTGCATCCCTTAATCTGTACCAATACCTAAACTTAACAACTATCTTACTAACTATTTATTATGCAGTAATTAGGAGTTTATTGAGGCAAAATTCATAGTAAATAGTGAGAATTGGACCCTAATCTAATGTGTTACCCAATTTTCAATTAAAAGTAGTATATTTAAGTAGTATATATAAAAAATAATTTAAATCTTATTTATTCTAAAATAAAATAAAATCACTACAACATTTTTAGAAACACAAGAATAATCAAGAAAAACGAGAATTAGTGAAAAGCACACGAGTAAACATCTGGCTACATCATAGCAATGGGAATTTAATTTAATTAAAAAATGCAACAATGCATACATTTTTCATGGCACAAAAATATGATTTATATTTGAAGAAAAAAAATTATATATATATATATATATATATATATATATATATATATATATATATATATATATATATAATTATTATTTTTTGACCTATGACCTGAATATGTTTCCATGAGATTCACCTAATTTGACCATTTTAAATGTATAAATCTGTAAAGAAAAATAACTAGAAATCAATGCGTCTTTTCCCCTCACAAACTCCATACTTTTTTTGGTTTTTTTCAAATTCCATTGGGTCTAAATAATGTTTCCCCCTAACTCTGTCTTTCCTAAACATACTTCCACCATCCAATCAGATCTGGAATTCCTTTCTAAAGAAATAAAAATACTAATTACAAGAACCTCACAATCAACTTAACCGTCATTGTAATTGATATAAAAGATTACGATGAACTCCATCAGTCGACTCTGCAGTCAAACTCTCTTTGCCTTTAACTTGTTTCTGTTGCTAAAACACAAGACTTATGAGCTCTGTGTCCCTTTGAGAGTTTCTAAAACATTTGACCCCCAAAAGTTCAGCAGAATTTCCCAACTCTGCACCTGGATACCCAAAGAGTTGTGGGAATGTCTTAGCAAGTGTGTCTCTATGAGAAAAAAACATGTTGACAGGGACAGATAATGCAGTTGTTCAAGTACTTTTTGATACGAAAAATTATTCCATGAACGTGTAATGGAACAATGCGCTCATACTTCAGGGAATTGCACTGTTATAAATGACTTTGGGATCTTATCTTTGTTGTTTCTGCTTTAGCACAAGTCTATTTCTCAATAGCACTGGGCATGACCCCATCAAGATGATGTGTGGTTGTGTTTACCGTGTGTATTTGGGTGTCCATCTGTGTGCCAGCTTGTCTGGTCAGTGGGTGATGTGTCCTGCAGCGCTGGTGTCTGCTGGGAGTGTTGGACCATGTGGCTCGGTCTCAAAAGAGGAGGCTGGGGTCTTGGTGAGACCATCAATCCGTGAACATCAGGACTGTCACAGTCTATCTGGTGGACATTCATACACAGAACAATACAGACTATTTAAAGAAGAGATACATCAAGATATATATATTTATACCAAAAAAAAGTCACTGTTTGGATTTAAATAGGCAAATGCTTAAGAGTGACTGGATCGTTATTGCAGTGATTATTATGTTTCTAGCATGTTATATGGTTGGCATCAGTTCTTCTAACCCTCATTGATGGAGTGTGTAGCTTTTCATCTCTTAAACAATCATGTAGGAAGACACATCATGGACATATTCCAGGAATATTCCAGTCAAGATTCATGAAAACAAATGTTGTGATGCTATTTCTACCAAGAGGTGCATACATTTTTGGTCAAGATCTTGTATTGTCAATGCAAGAGTCCAGCACTCTGTAAAGTCTCCTCCAGCACATCCCAAAGACTATCAATGAATTTAAGGTCTAGTCTCTGAGGAGCATCAGTTCATGTGTGGAAATGATTCTTCATGCTCCTCACAATCATCCTTTCACAATCTGAGCCTGATGAATATTGACATTGTCATCCTGGAATATTTGCATATATATTTATATATTACATTTACTGTAAGGGTAATCAGTACACATGTACACGGCCACATACGTGATGTAAAAGAAAATGGGACTCACTGAACCAGGCAACCTTCATCCTCTGCTCCGAGGTCCAGGTCCTACGTTCTCATGTCCACTGTAGGCACTTTTGACATTGGACAGGGGTCATCATAATGCAGCAGAGTGCGATACACTGTGTGTTGTGACACATTCCTCCCATAACATTAAATCACATCATTAAAATTTTGTGTGACCTGTGCCTAGGGTGACCAGACGTCCCAAAATCTAAGCTGTTGTTCCGAATCCCGAATCCGGGCCTAATTGTCCCGAAAACTATACTAAAGCAAAATCTTGAGTAGTTATTGTCTGATAAAACATTAAAAACTGTCCGTGGAGGTTGAGTCATCCTGCAGCCAGGATGACTTTTTTGTGGCAGACTAAAGACTAATGACAGACTGTTGATCTTTGAATAAAAATATGTTTGGTTCAGGTTTGAAATTCATTATCTTTTATTATAGGCTATGTAGTCTAATATCATAGGCCTTGGGCGTCCAACACTCTGTTTGTGTTTTGTCCCTCCTCGGACACCGTGGGTAAATTCTCACCACTGACCATTCTCTAAATTCTGACAAGTAGAAACCCACAAGCCTTGCTGTTTCAGATAATCTCTGACCCAGTTGCTTTGCCATAACAATTTGGCTCTTGTTAAAGTCGCTCAGATATTTATATTCCTGCCCATTTCTCCTGCATCCAACACGTTGATTACAAGAAGTAATTGTTTGCTTTCCATTTAATCTACCCCTACCTTAATATGTGGCCTTGTTAGGAGATTCACTTCACCGGTGACTGGTCATAATGTTTTGGCTCATCAGCGTGCATCACACACACACACTGATAGATAAAATTAGCCATTGTTGAAATACACTAGACACGACACATGTTAGATTAATAGAGTCTTTATATCAGGAGAAATTAATAGGAGATTAATAGGACAATTAATTTGACAAGCAAGAAACTTTACTAAAAATCCCCTTCTGCTCCACATTTAATCGCATATCGGAAACAATTGAGATGTTAAAGAGATCTTCTTTGAGTTCTTTTCTTTTTTTCTTTTTTTTTTCCTATGGGAGTTTTGTGAGCATTGTGCCAAATTCGGGTCACGGCACCAATGTAACCCCTCAGGTCCTGCTCGCCCCGCTCTGTGTGGGTCTCGAACCCGGGTCTCTGGTGTGGGAGGCTGAAGACTGCAGTCTCTAGTGTCAGTCTCTAGAGCGCCTCTTGAGATCAGGGGAGTGAGGTTTACACGCACAGCTCTCACCAGCTGGCCTCCGTTACATATATAACAAACTCAAGCCAGGACACATGCAGCACCTCACGTTCTGGTTCAAAAGATCATAAGGTGGATCTCAATAAGAAAGTATTCTCTTCTTCTCATCCTAAACTGTCCTCGCATCAGGCGTGGGGGAAATTAAATCCGGCTCTCTACGGCTGCCGTTTGAGGGTGGATAATCCGGGGCGGATTAGAGGCCGAGGGGGATCTGAGGGGTGACAATGAGGCAAAGATCCGGGAGTCAGTGAGTAAAGACACTAACCAGCTTTCTGATTCAAAGCTTCAAAGACTAGGCCTCATAATCAGACAGAGGGAGGGGGAGGCTCGAAATCTAGAATATTTTTTAAAAATTAAGTCAAGTCCTGGGATGGCCTATGCAAATCAAAATAGAATCTACTTTTAAAATACATATACCTGATCTTATTGTGAACAGTTTAACAAATATTACAATAAAATATATATCTTTATAAGCTTTCATCAAACTAATTTGCTTCTTCTTTAAAATGACTTTATATTCAAATTATATCAGGCCCTCTTATCTTTCACTTTTCATAGTCCAATCAATTCCCAATGGATAAAATCAAGTTCCGCCATATTTTTTTTGTGATTGCTAGTTTTTTATAAACATGTCACATTACATAAGTAAAATGAATTGTGAACCAGGGTTATAATAATAATAATAAACTTTATTATCTATAGTGCCTTTAAAAGTTAAATCTCAAAGCGCTTTACAAAAATAAGGGGAAAAAAAGAGAAATACAACAATATAAAAGAAAAGCATTCATAAAAGAGAAATACATTCAAAATATACAATACAAATATAAAATGTCATCAAAAGAGTTTCATAAGTAAATGGTTTAGAAAAAATTTGTTAAAGTAATCAAATAAATCAAATAAAAGCTACCCTAAAAAGTAATTTTGAGGGAAGCTTTAAAAACACTCAGAGATTCGGCTTGCCTAATCTCAGAGGACAGAGAGCTCCATAGTTTTGGAGCAAATGAAGAGAAAACCCTATCTCGCATAGATCTTAAACGAGTTATATTGAGGAGCCAGGCCATGCAAAGCCTTATAAGTAAGCATGAGAATTTAAAAATCAACACGAAACCTGACAAGGGAGCCAGTGTAAGGACTCCAGAACAGAAGTGATGTGATCCCTAGTCCTGGTCCTAGTCAGTGTTAATATCATTAACTAATCAGCCGTTTACTCGACACAACTAAAAACTGCAAACATTTTATGCATTTTGGCCATTCATTTACATGACCTACAGCGTTTTGGGGCCCTGGAGTGCCAGTTTTTGAAAACTATACCATTATTGTCCCCGTGTAAAGTACAATGCAAATTTGTGAAAACAGTGATGTCATGCTCATGCGTATTACATGTTCAGTCTATAGGTGCGTAGTTTCTTTACAAAGTGACATCGCCAACTACTGGCCTGACATGAATAATGCTGCTCTGTGTGACAATGTCGTCATCTGTACGTGAAAAACGCAAAGGAAAAACTTTTCTGTTTTTAGTACATCGTTGTCATGTAACCATAACCCTAAATCTAAAATCTTAAAAAAAAAAAAAATAAAAAAAAATCATTACTTGAAATAAAATAAACAATAACTGAAATAAAAAAAATATATATCTAAAAAACTTAATTTAGTTTAATTTGAAGTACTAAAATAACAGAATAAACTAAAAACAAAAATTATATAGACATGTTAAAAAATAAATAAAAAAAGTAACTAAAACTTTAAAGGTAAAATGAAAACAGAAAATATAATAAAAATCTAATCAAATTCAAAATATTAACAAAAACTATAAGTGTACATCAATGATTAAAAAAACCCCACTCCCGTGAACACCATTTCTCACTTTAAATCTGTTCTATTCAGATGCTGAATAAATAATAAATAAACTTAAAAAAATGTACAATTAACAGTTTTAATAAGCGCACTTAAATTACAACATACACACATGTACAAAAACAGCACAAACGCACACACCACGCCTCAATCCAAACATGCCAAGTTTCCAGCTGGCCGCCAACTACACACTGCTCCCCTTTTCCAAACCTTCCACACATATTTGACCCGGAGGCCAGGGAATGTCGTGTAGAGACGGGCCAGATGACACCGCGGAGGTGAGGCGGGGGTCCAGTGCTAACTGTGCTGTGAATGACAGCGGCTCTCTGTGTGTGTGCAGTCTGAACGCCTAATCTGCTAATGTATTCCTGAGGTCAGGAGGTCCTCCACCAAATCAATGGCAGGGATTTACACAGCTTTCCCCTGGAATGTGCCTGATCCGCACTCCTCTCCGCGGCCGGGGGGAAAACATCCAGTTTGGCAGCGCCGTCCAATTTTCCGCGGAATTTAACCAATGAAAAGTGAACGGGGGAGGAGGAGGCCAGTGACAGCCCCCGCTGACATAACGCTTCTCGCTGAATAATATTAATACACATAAAGGATGAAAACCTTCTCAGACTGATTAAAATGAGCTTGATTTGAGAGTCTGGGAGTTTGAAGTGCACTTTAAAGTAGTCTCACATTAAGAATTTGGCCTCAAACTCACTCAAAAGTGCAATTCATGAGTTAACAGAAAATAATTGTAATGATTATTGACAAAAGACCTTACTTGTTGAACCAGTTAACTATTAGTTAGAAATGAACAGTTCATTTATTAAAATCTGAATCTCAATAGATTAATAAAGGGTCATATGTACTGGTTTGAATTGATTGATGGATGGATGGATGGATGGATGCAAGCTATAATGCAAGACAAAGGGTTTCCATGGAGGAATTTCCCTATAGAACTTCAAATAATGCTGCAAATGACTGCAAAAACTACTGCCAATACAAACATAATGCCTTTAATAGATCACCGCCACTTCTAATCGCTCTAAAGCCATTTGGTGATTTCTTATTTCTTCATAAAGCAGGTTCTAATTTCCATCACGTCAAGAAACCAGGCGAGAGAAAGAATGACGACTCATCAAACACTTGGCCAGATCTGAGGTTCCCTTCTCCATCAATGCTTGCTTCTCTCCCAGAAACCTCAGTTATAGATGCAGGTGTCTGTAAAATGGCTTCATGACTTCAGGCTGCATCCGGGTTAGGGAGATTCACCAGTTAATTTATAGAAAGCATAATGAGAGAGCACAACAATGTGAGAAAAAGTTGAGATCTTTAGAGTAAGACGTGTGATTACTGAGGTCAGAAAAGCACAAGACAGGAGAAACAATTGAGATATTAATATGTGATTTTTCTGTCCTATAGATGAAACATAGACACATCTGTCAGGAAGACGGAGAAGGAGTAACGTAGATGATTAGATCCCATCACACTAACCAACCCCTCCTCTTTCTCCTCTTAGCTTTTCATTGGCATGATCTCTCCATTCATCCATCAATGTGCTTCCTGTCTGGGACGCCACAGGGTCAGTAGAGTGACAAACATATAAATCCACCCCGTTTCCCCATGTGCCCCATCCCATCCCAGCACTGTCCAACCAAACGGCCCCCTGCCCTTTGGTTCCCACAGAATGTGTGTCCGTCAGTCACGCTGAGTGACAGCCCTATTATAACCCGCCACAGTCCCGTCATGAGATGATGAGCTGTCTGTCACTCATACACCACTAAAGCTCAAGCACTAATGGGTCTGAAGGCTAACAAATAATCAACCGAAACTATGGCATCCGGGCTCATATGCATATGTATTCATATTTATAAAGATATAAAAAAACTAGCTGAACTCTGCTAAGTCAAGCATCACTGTCACTATTACTCACAGTAGCACCATGTCTATACTAGATGCGAGTGGTTGCAAGACACATTATTTGAAGCACAGCGCGACGCAACACAACAAATTCCCGACAGCTGCACCCATCCGGTGTAGACAGCATCACTGATTATAATGGGTTATATGTCGCAGCGCTAGCGTCTGGTGTAGACACCGTGTTAGTTCTTGTCCTGCATGTTTGTGCTACACACATGAATAATTTCTCAGATAATGGGCCTTATTTTAGCAAGTGCACTTAGGCCGTGTCCGAATCCACTTTTGCTGGTTTAACGACGGGAAAAATGGTCGGTGCTCCCGGCGCATGGTTTAAAAGGGTTGTCCCTATTGTCTTAATGAGTAATGGGTGTGTTTTGGGCGTAACGTGCAATAAACCAATCAGAGTCTCATCTCACATTCCCATTAAAAGCCAGTTGCGCTCACGCCATGGCGGATTCGCTATTTACATGGCGGAATTTTCAAGTGGAAAGACTGAACGCTTCTCCAGAGAGGAAACGGATCTGCTCGTGCGCGAGGTTAAAGAGCGCAAGCAGACCATCTACGGGACAAGCCGGATTCCACAATATCTTTATGTACACAATATTAATCTTTTACATTGTAATCCTTTTATTTGTAATATTAATAACAAACTAATGTGTAATAACATTAATATGTTATTATAATAATTAATATGTAATAACAAACTTACATAAACCACAGAACACCCTAGCGACCCCATATGTCCTCAGAAGAGATTTGCAGCGGCATATGAAAGCTCTGGCAACCACCCATAATTGAAAAAAAATAATAATTTCTGTATATAACCCCACGTCCACCTCATGCAACTTAACAGTCAATTAAGAATGACGAAAGCATTTGTGTTCTAAAGCAACAGATGTGAAAGTTCAGTGTTAACTGGACACACTCATTTAAACTCCTGCTCTACCCACTGTAACTCATCACAGTCAGCGGACACAAAGCCTGTTTTCTGCTCTATAACCTCCTGTGTGTCAGACGCCCAACAAAACCAGAGGCCCATCACACTGTCCGTCTGAAAGCGCCACTGAAAGGGAAGAATGCAGCATGAGAATGAGCTTTCTCTGGCAGACGGGCAGATGAATGGAGTCGAGCTGGTGCTACAGACTCTTGGCACATGGAGTCCAGTGTTATAAAGAGATTCGTCCTGGGTGGGTAAACAACAGTTCCTGTCCTCTCATTCTGATGCAGAAAGGCATTGGATGGGGGAAGAGTTGGCATGAGTGCCAACCAACAACTGAACTTTAATCTCAAACTAAACTCAGAGCACAATCTATCCTGCTATGATTAATACGGTGTCTGCACTGCAAGCGCCAGTCGAAGCTTCATGTCACCTCAGAAAGAGCAGAACGGACCAATCAGCTGTGAGCTTGAGGACATATATATATGATTGGTTATTTCTGAACATAATCACATACACAAGTATAAAAGGGTGTGCACACTTATGCAGTTACTATTCCAAGTTATTTTCTCTCCCTGAAATGTGTCCATTTGGTTTCCAGTGGCATTGCATGTTTTACATCTATCTATCTATCTATCTATCTATCTATCTATCTATCTATCTATCTATCTATCTATCTATCTATCTATCTATCTATCTATCTATCTATCTATCTATCTATCTATCTATCCATCCATCCATCCATCCATCCATCCATCCATCCATCCATCCATCCATCCATCCATCCATCCATCCATCCATCCTGTCTGTCTGTCTGTCTGTCTCTGTCTGTCTCTGTCTGTCTTTCTATGAATTTTTAGATAATAATATGAATTTCTTTGAATTGCAATTAATTTGAATTTAACTTCCTTACATTTAAATTGCAATTCTGCATCCTGTATTTCATCTCAATTCAAATTCAAAATCAGAAATTTGAAAAGGCATTCTGAATTTAATTCTGAATGGAGCACTACCCTGCTGTTACAGATGTATGTATGTATGTTACACATACAGATAGAAACAAAAAGATAATTTAAATAAGATTTAAAAAAGTTTAAGGGGCTGTTCAAACAAAACACATTCTTTCATTCCAGTTGCATCTTTAATTTAATTTTTAAATATTGATTATGTATACGTTTCACTGCTTTTTCAGTGTCATTGGTTGGGCAGTGCATTTTAAGAGTTAAAAATAACTCAAATTTCATGATGTAACCGAGCTGCTCAATGTCAATTTAAAACCAAAGTACCAATCGATTACACCATCCGGTCCCGCCCGCAGAGTCGATGAGGTGAATCACGCATAGGGTCACACTCTTTGAAAAAGATTCAGTGACTATGTAGACTATGCAAGTTCTATTTTTTTAGATGAGAGCATCATGAGCTGAAGATTTAATGTGGTCAGACGAAGGAGGGAGACGTGGGTGTTGTCCAGATGCTCTTCACCGTCTCGTCTGGGAAGAGTCCAGGACTCACGTTCTTTCCAAATGGAATTGCACTGTCACACTGCACATCCATTAAGACCCCGCTAAGTGATCGCCTGGCTTACGAGAGCCTAAGAGAAGATGAGATAATCTTGTCTAATTTACAAGAGGGGTTAGCTTTACTCCTCGCAGTGTCATTCTGGATATGGGTTTGAAGACAAGTTCAGAGCTTTTGAGTTTGAGTTTCCACCATCAGACAAGAGCAATCGTCTCCTATTGGATCCATTTACTACAAATTAACCATCAGTTCTGAGCTAATACTAACAAAACTTCAAGCTTTCATTCTGAAAAGAATGACATCAACAGATGAGATACATATCCATTGATTATTATTCTCCAAAGTGCGACAGTATTTAAAAGATATTTCGAGAAGTTATTTGCTTGAGGTGCTTGGGAAAGTATGGAGTTTGTTTCCACCATTGAAAAAAAAAAAAAAGAAGAAGGTAATTAAGACTTTTTTTCTCACAATTGCCTGATATAAAGTCAGAATTCTGAGATATAAAGTCAGATATGCGAGACAAAAAAAAAAAAAAATCCTCAGAATTGGACTTTATAACTTGAAATTGCAAGAAAAAGTCAGAATTGCAGTTTTGTATCTCGCACTTCTGACTTTTTTTCTTGCAGTTCTGACTTTATTTCACACAATACTGAAATTCAGAATTTCAGGATATAAGCTCACAATTGCAAGAAATAAAGTCAGAACTGCGCGAAAAAAAGTCAGAATTGTCGGATATAAACATGCAACTGTGAGAAAAAAGTCAGAATTGTGAGATTAAAATTTGAAATTTTCTTTTAAATTGTTTTATTCCACGGCGGAAACAAGCTTCCATAGGAAAGAGAATACTGAATACGTAAAATAGATTCTAAATATCACTGAAAGTCCCTCTAGCAAGTGACCTGTCATGACCACATGTCAGCAGTTCACAAATCTCTGCTTTCTCCTGGAGTAAAAGGCACCCAATAATCACACATATCTCACTCACAAAAGGTTTGCGTTCAGCCAAGAAACTTTGCATTAGCTTGCAAAACTTTTTTTTTTTTCCTTTGCGTTTTCTCCCAAAAGTTTTGTGTTCACCCAAGAAACACAAAACTGGTGATGAAAATAATATGATGTGGGAGGAAAAAACGACATTGCAGTGCTTTTGTGAGAGAACACAACGTTTCTCGAGGGCACGCAAAACTTTTAAAATATAACTTTTTCTCCAAAAGTATAAAATGTAAACTATTGAATCATTTATTGTCCTAATGAAGTTTCAGACAAGCACCTGAGAGCAAGTTAATACTTAAATGAGGCATGAACAAGAACTCCATCTGCACTGACATTAACAAAATATGAATGCTAGCTTTATTAGCCTCTGAGTCCTGAAGATATTCATACGTACCATGCCATCCATTTTTGATTTCATTACTGGTTTTTCTCTTCAGCTCCTCAACTGATCTTTTCCTCATTTACCAGTGAGAACCACAGGCCTTCATCACCCTTCAGCTCCCAGCATTCCCATCAACCAGCCTGAAATATACTGTACAAACACAATCTTCATAGTTACACAACCACAACTAAACACTTCCTCTCCTCCTGCCCAGAGCATCAAATTATTGACATTAATAAATCTTCCTTTTATTTTTTTTTACCCAAAATTTGCTCCTGGATTCTTGGGGTCTGAACACCGCTAGTGCCACAAATCCCCTGAAATGGTTCCTCTTGGCCGCGTGTCACAATTCTTTGGGGTTTTGTTAGTGAATTCAGATTCTCTTTAAATTACTTCTAGCCCTAGATATGAAGGAGGGAAAGGAGAAAGAGAGGCGTCAAGGTTTTATCCTCCTCTGCTCAGGATTCCAGGATAATGACTGGGCTGAAACCGTACAGCGCCGCTCTCAGCCAACTCAAACAATCACCTCTGCCAGCTTCTCTCTATTTATTTCTCTCCATTTTTCACCCTTCTCTTTTTTCTCTTATTACACACATAGAGTACTCCAAAAAAAAAAATCATATATCTGCACTTAATTTGCATGGCAGCCCAACGTTCCCTCTTTTTTTACTTTTTTGCACATTCAGCAAACACTCGGGCCAGGACTGGGATTTGTGGCTCGTCGTCCTCCAGTCGGAGTGGGGAATATTTTCTGAGAAAATGCATCGGCCAACAAAGTTTCTGAGCTGTGGTCTTAAACGCTGACCTTCGTAAATAGTTTTTAGTGTACAGACAATAAGAAGGCTTTGGAAAAATAAAACCTCTGTAGTGTGTTTTGTTGTTCAGTGACACGACATACAGTCGATACAGATCAATAAAAAATCAATAAACTCTAGAACACTATCACGACTGACTTTACACACTGGTCTTTTGACTTTGGAAGATGGATACAACTGATCAGCATATATATATATATATATATATATATATATATATATATATACACTGTATATATATACTGTATATGTATATATGTGTGTGTGTGTGTGTGTGTTAAATTTTCAAGATTTTTAAAGATGAAGGTTGTAGTGGGCAGACAAATACAAGAGTGCATCTCACACAATTTGTCATGAAAATGAAAAAAATACAAATAAAATCATAATAATTTGGACCGATGGAAGACAAGGCATTGAGATTTCTTGATAAATAAGCATATTTTCATATGCTGTTAAAAATGTCAGTAATGAGAATCTAATGAGAATATGAAAAAAATCTAATTACAAATAAATGGCCAAAGTAATGAGAAGCATTGAGAAAGCTTAACTGTAATGAAAAAAGTTGTAATGCAAAAAAAGTGAATGGTTCTAAAGAGGCCTCATTTAATATATACAAAATTATTATTTATTTATTAAGATTTTGGGAGGATTTAAGACATGGACGTTAGTTATGAAACCTGGGCATGAAACCCATGAATAAGCACAGATTCCCCCTCGATTCTCATTACTGAAAACTAATCAAACGTTTGTGGTAGATGGTTGTTAAATTGGCTTTAATTTAAGATGAAACTGAAATTAACTGTTAAATTAAATTAACTGTATTCGAGATAAGAGAATCTATTAAGAATCAACATTGAGCATCAGAAAAAAAAACTCCACAGTGAAATATCCAGATGCGTTAGTTTAGAGCTTTATTAATCCCCATGGAGCAATTAGTTTGAGCTAACATGGTGCCTCACATAAAACACTGATCACATACATTCAAATACATAAATACTTTAGCAGCGGGTGTGTACTAATAATTTGAGAGTTTTTGAGAGAATATTGGAGCTTAATTGTCATGAAAATGTTGTCATAATGTTGACATAATGAAAAGAAAAAAAAAACATAATGGCCTTACTGTATATAAATAGACTTTTTGAAGTTTCTGGATTAAATCGGACCTGGACATTGCAACAGAAATGCAAGAACAAATGGACGGCAGCCGAAGTTGATGTATAACATTGAGAGACAGCAGCCGAGACACAATGGAGGGAGGGCGAGTGTCCAGACGTGGCTCTGTTGCGTTTGGCAAGGCAGGTGTGAGGCTTTGCTGTGGAACACACAGTGCGTGTGTGAGTGTGTGTGTGTGTGTAAGAGCAGCTGAGCTACTGCAAGACTCTTTAAGACGGTTCACTCACGCACACAGAGGCTCTGTGGCCAGACGGAGAGAGAATAATCTGCCTCTCAAAGCCACGGGTTAAGAGTACGTGAGCCCTGCAGAACATACGCTGCGTTCCTGAAGAAACTCATCTTGGTGAAGGACTCCATATATGGTTGGATTTATGGTTTATGGATTGGGTTCTGCATCACAGAAGCTTGGCGAGGTCCGGCACGCTCAGCAGACTCAGGGTCCTTTACATGGAAGAACAGAGCATTGCTTTCAAGTTAGAAAACAATAACCTGAAGTTGCATAATTCAGCATTAAAGGGAAAAACTCAGTCATAATTTACTCACCCTTGTGTTGTTCCAAACATGACTTTCATTCTCAAAAGGAGATACTGTGCAGTATATTTGAACTCTTATTTTCCATACAATGAAAGTGGATGAATATTAACACTATCAAGCTGCAAAAAGGGCAAATAAGAACCTTAAAATTAATTTTGAAAATGCATTGAAATAAGAAGTTTGGACATTCTGCTTTGAAAGATGAAAAGCTTTCAAATGTCAGTATTTGCATGTAATCGGTCAATGTTCTGCTAACAAAATGTATTATTATTAAGTGTTATTTCACCACTTACTATTTTTATAAACATGAAGAAATGACTACAA
>NC_139981.1:2984270-3104270 GCF_963993115.1 Abramis brama | reverse complement strand
ATATATATATATATAACCAAAATTTTAAAAGATGGTTAAAAAATATTACAATCATGGTTTCTGTAATTTGACATCCTCAAATCAGTGTCTAATAGTACTTATATACTATTACAGTAATTATTCATATTTTTTAGGTTTTTCAAATTAATTTTAGTTTTAGTTTTTGTAATGTGTTTTTTGCCATATTTATATTTATATACATTTAGCATTATTTTATTCCATTTTTGTTGTAGTAATTTTAGTTCAACTTTTTCATTTAATATTTATATTTGTTTCAGCTTTATTTCAATGAAGAAAAACAATATTTTATATATATATATATATATATATATATATATATATATATATATATATATATATGAATTATTAAATTATGAATTTCTTTCCTCTGCTGAACACAAGATATTTTGAAAAATGTCAGACCCATTTACTTCCATAGTATTTTTTTCCATACTATGGAAGTCAATGGGTCCATTAACTGTTTGGTTCCCCATATTTTTCAAACTTTTGAGAAACTCATACAGGTTTGGAGCAACTTGAGGTTGAGTACGACTCCCTTTAAGTCAGCTTTATTTCAGTTAGCGAAAACAATTTTTACAAATTTTAGTTTTAGTTAACAATAACAACACTGCCGCCCATCTTTAGCGGAGCTGCTGCTCCCTCTTCTGTGAGCAATTACATCTCGCAAAGACAAAACGCTCATTATCTGCAGCCTGCTGGGTAATCAGCCCGAGATAGCTCCGCCATATACAGCGCTAATCAGAACCAGCACAGCCGTTTACCCCGAGCAACTCTCTTAAAATGGCAGGCGTTACTGGGTCATGTGATGAGAACGAGCCACATCCTCTCTGACAGGGAGGCCTGTTGTGATGTCATAAGGACCCGACTGTTTATTAGCAACGAGGGGGAATCCCGCTGGCTTTAGGGCGGCATCAACAGCCTGTTAATTAGTCCTGGCTAAACGGACAAGATTGGCTCATTAGGGTCCTGCTGAATGGACACGGAATTATGCTGTCAGGAGTTTTCATGGGAACGAATCATTTTATAGGCTTCCATCCGGACTCCCCGTCACACTTATTTACTGCATCCTTCCTCTAACAAATGGCATTATTATGTTGTGGAAAACTTTGTGCATTGCGGGAAAAAAACATTATGATAAAATGTACGTTTTACAACATGGAAGAATATGATCAGAAAATGAGTCGTAGATACGTAGTCCCCATTATATATTGGATAAATATTATTTGATAGTACCAAAATTTCAAAAGGTGGTTAAAAAAATATTACAATCATGGATTCTGGAATTTGACATCCTCAAATCAGTGTCTAATAGTACTTACTGTATATACTATTACAGTAATTATTAATATTTTTTAGTTTTTTTTCAAATTAATTTTAGTTTTTGTAACGTGTTTTTTGCCATATTTATATTTATATACTTTTAGCATTATTTTATTTCCATTTTTGTTTTAGTCATTTTAGTTCAACTTAAACTTATTTATTTCAGTTAGTTGCCAAGGCTAGCATTTTTAATTTTCATTTAAATTTTAAATTTAATATTTATATTTGTTTCGGCTTTATTTCAATAAACAAAAAACGATTTTAATAGTTTTAATTAACAATAACAACACTGATCCTCATGTAAGCAAACTCAGTCGCTAACTTTAGCTCTTATGTCGTGTTAAAGTTAATAAAAAATAAAAAAGTTTTAATAAAAAAAATAGTCTTCCCCCAAATGACATCATCGCAAAGACCCCCAAAATGTACCTTTGTCTCTCTTCCCATCATGTACTCAAACATGACCTTCTTGAGGTACTCGTATTCGGTGGGCTCGGAGAAGGGGTCCGTGCTGTTGTGTGACATATCTGTGAAGACAAACAAACAGCAGATTCATCATAATCATTCACCATTCATCATTATCTATGAGTACTAGAGACTTAAGCTCAGTGTTAGATGAAACAGTCACAAAACCCTTATTCAGTCAAGATCTGCTGAACACTGCTCCGTCAGGCCCGTAATTAAAACCAGAACAGCCAGATGACGAACTTATAAACCCTCCAAACACTCCACACCAACCATCATCTTATAATAGCTGAACCAACAGAGTCAAGACAACGTAAATAATGTTGCAACTTGCAAATGTAACTAGACTTTTACATTGAAAACTTGTTTGCCTCGATTCTAGGATGGTTTAATTGTTTCAAATCTGAAGAATAAGCATTAATAAGAGTTAATCTTTCAGAACCTGCACTGGTAATGCAGGACAATTTTCCTCAGCTTTGACATCAATAAGATAAGCATGCATTCATACACTCAATACATTCATTAAACACACACCCGCGACCTCTGTGTGGCAATAATCAGCCCGTAAATCAGAGCGCTAGACGCGCCTCACTTCCAGGCACAGTAGTTAAGGGTGCCAGCTCGCGGCGACACTGGAAACACTATAATGACAGCATTGTGGGTAAAATACAAGAAGCTTTGGCTCAATCTAGGTGGGGGCTTTTCCGTTTTCCACCCTGCTTTTAATGGATGAAGAAGTGAGAGCAGAAACGTAACAGGAGACGTTGAGACCATGAATGAACAAAAACTAACTTTTAAAAAGGCATGTAATAAAGCTGGCAATGGGTGGGTATGTTTCTGCGCTGCTGATACCATGGAAAACATGACGTCAAATACCTACGAGAACACCACAACTTTAGAAATCACATGCCAGTACAACCGCCACACCTAAAATATTTTTTACAAATCTTACCGACCCCAAACTTTTGAACAGTAGTTACGTTTTTGCTGCTAAATAGAGCTAAATTTGAGCTATTTAGCAAAATTTGCTAAATTCAAGGATCAAAGCTGATCAAAACCTTTTCCTTTTATCCTCCCTTGTCTGGCTTATGCTACTCTGGCAATGCCTGAACTTTGTATTTTGAGCACTTCTTGCGTTGTTTTTGCCTCTTCACCATGACTCGCTTGCTTTAGTCCTCATTTGTAAGTCGCTTTGGACAAAAGTGTCTGCTAAATGACTAAATGTAAATGCAAACGTGCACATGTGGTAAACAGCATGCGCATTCAAAGCACCCCAGATGTGCAGTAAATCTTCAGTACTGTCTCACAGCAGTGATGTAAGGATTAAGCAATTATCCATTTTTGAGTGAAACGGTTATTTTGAAATACGCATTACAATATCTAGAGCACGCAGAAACGGCACAGAAGGCACTCTGTCTGCCTCATTAAACCTGTGAATGACTGGCAATTAGCAGGAGGAGCCGTGCATCTCTCTGGAAAGTCCATTTAACCCGCGCTGAAGACACTCGGGTGGCTGAACGACCAGGAACAAGACGGCTTGACAGAGAGAGCTGGAACTCGAGGTGCCTCTGAAACTCAAACAGGCCTTTGATCAGGAAGCATGGAGAAATGAGGGGCGAATAAATAACCCGACCTATCTGACTGACCTCAGGACAGCCCAGCTGGGCCGAAACACGAGCCACATCAGCCTCATCTCCAAAACAACACATCCATACAGAGGGCCTGGTTTACGACAACCATTAGCACATGCTTAAACTGTTGACTGCACAATGAACAACGAATAATATAGAAAACAATGAATAGTGACCGTAAATCACTTCAATACTCTATCAAAGACTTCTGCAGGTCGTTTCTGAGGCAGCGTGTGTCTTGTGAGCGAGCGTTTATTGGAGGGTGAAGGTCAAACGGACTTTATAAACTACTGTCCCTTTAATGTGGAGGCCACAAAGATAAGCTGAGGGATAATGTTTGTGTATAAGGTCTGAGTTAGCGGATAACAGGCGGTTTGTTTAGTTGCATGTCAAAGATGTCTTCAAAGGAAAACCTCCTTTGGGAAATAATTTAGGACATTTAATGTGGTTTATGAGGAGAGATGATGACTACAGCTCTGTTTCCAAACCTAAGACAAGCTTTCTATCAGGCTTCATCGACACTCCCAAAATGAAGGCTGTTTTAAGATGCCGTCTTTGGGACAAATTCAGCATTTCATGTTTATTTTGCGGATAAAGTAACTGAAGAAAACATTACAAAAATGCATCCAGGAAGTTGAGAAGAGAAAAAGTTGATTGAGGTCAGTGTCTTTTTTCATTGTTTTTTGAAAGAATAACTCTTTTGCTCATCAAGGCTGCATTTATTTGATAAAAAAATACAGTAAAAACAGAAATACTGTGAAATATTATTATTTATTATTAATGTAATTTATTCCTGTGATCAAAGCTGAATTTTCAGCATCATTACTCCAGTCTTCAGTGTCACATGATCCTTCAGAAATCATTCTAATATGATGATTTGCTGCTCAAGAACCATTTCTGATTATTATCAATGTTGGAAACAGTTGTGCTGCTTTATATTCTTGTGGAAACCAAGGTACTTTGGATTCTTTGATGAATAGAAAGTTCAAAAGAACAGCATTTATTTGAACATTATAAATGTCTTTACTGTCACTTTTGATCGATTTAATGCATCCTTGCTGAATAAAAGTATTCGTTTCTTTAAGAGAAAAAGAACTGACCCCAAACTTTTGAACAGTGTTGTATATTTAAAGACATCATGAATCAGTGTTCACAATGCATTTAAAGGAAATGTGAATTGCTCTAACTTATCGTTTACTGAAAATTCAGTCTACATTTCCTTATTATTGTATCCAAAACCAATATGACATTCTTTCCTCCATGTAACACAAAAGATTTTGGTGCTGATAATAACGCTGCTCTTATCCAAACAATGCGAGTATAAAAGACGCTGCAGATCTCTGAGACGACTGTCTGGATCTGGGGTCATTTGTGGGAACTGGGGAGAAACACGGTCTGTGAAACCCATTAGATTCAGAGATGAGCTCTTTATTACACCAGCAGGGAAGGGCCGTGGAGGGGCAGATCTCTCTACAACACCGGCCTCTGGCTGCCCATATGTTTAAGGTCTGCATATGTGCATGATTGATAGCAGGGTGTTAAAGCACGGCTCTCCTGTGGAGACTGATGGCTCTGAGCTAGTGAAGATGAAGCTGAGGTTTGTTTGCCAAGGGTCAGTGTTCCACATCATTCATTAACCTCTGGGAACTACAGGAGATACTTGACAAGCATTTTACAGTCATTAGGTGGCTAAAACTCCCCCAAATTCAGATTACAAACAGATAAATAAGACAGTAAATGACATCTGGATAACAGCTGGCTTTAGGACCATTGTTCTGCTTGCCCCCAGATTTCATAGCACTCAAAAGCCATCTTTATAGAAAATTATTAGGATTATTTACCTCGATATGTGCTTCCCAGGTGGGTCACCACTGTGTTTTTATGGGAGCGTCTTATTTTGTCTTCCAGAGCATGAATCTAAAAAATAAATTGAGAATTAAGACCATTATTGAAAATAAATAAATACAGTGTAAAAGTGATCTTTAAAGTGAACGGTCTAGGCTATAGTTTAATACAGGTTTTAGGAATTGAAAAAAAAAAAAGAGAAATGCAATCAGGCATAAAAACTAGTCATGAAATCCCACTGCAATCTTCATCTACGTCTACACTAATCCAGATACATTTGAAAATGCTGTTTCCGTGTGGACTGTGAAAACAGAGATATTCTAAAACAGTGATGCACGTTTAGTCATGTGACGCTTATTGTACCCAGTTTTATACTGAGTCCCAGCTGTGAGCTATTCACTTTCACAGTGTTGATAAAGATAAATGTTACTTTGTACAACCTTCATATTACTGTACATTCCTGCAAAGATGACAGAACATTAATTTGCAATTGCTGTCCTGTGTCAAAACATGAGGGCAATTGCTCTTTAACTAACTAACTAACTAACTAAGGTCTCTCTATATCATCTCAGTGAGTTTTTATTACGTTTTACGCATGTGCAGTTAGATGATTTAAAGGGGTCATGAACTGGCTTTTTTAATTTTTTTATATTGTTGTCTGAGATCAACTTATGACGTTCACTTGGTTTTTACATTTAAAAACATCAAAATGAATAAGTAATAGGCTATTTTCTACCCTGGTTTTGAGCCTAGCTCCTGAAACGCTCGGTTTTTATGGGCGTGCCGCATTGAAGACTTGGAAGTAAACGGCCACTGCTATGATTGGATTACAGTTTTGCATATTATAATGAGTTTCATGTAATGCGCGAATCGGTGGGCGGGGATAAACAGGCAGTGTTGAAGTAGGCGTTGATCTTCTTCTGCGGAGGCGGGGTTTGATACCCTTTGACGTCATAGATCCCCACTTTGAAAAACCTGTCGTTCGCTGTGCCTGGTGTCAATAAAAGCTTTTATTGGACTAACAAGGAAGTTTTCAGTTCTGAAACTTACAGGATATTCTTATAGTATGATGACCTCTTATATGTCAAAAGCTCAAGGAAAATTTGATTTCTCAGTTCATCACCCCTTTAAGGACAATGTTTTGGGGAAAACGCATAAAATGCTAATGTGGACGGAGTGCTTTGAAATGAAAATGCCGTTTTCAAATGTGTCTAGATTAATGTAGCCTTAAAATGAGTAATAACTTCCCCTACACTAGTCCTCAAATTAACAACAATGTATGGCCCAGGGTGAAGCCGGGTTATAAAAATAAAGGCATGTTCAGTGTGTTCGCCTCCTCGTGTGAGTTAGCATTCGTGTGGGGTGAGAGAAACAGCATGAGCGCTGCTGTAACTGTTTGTAAAGTTGAAATAAGAGTAAACAGATGTGCGGTGCAATGAATCTGATCTCGTTTCGGTTTTACACAGCTAAAGGGGTGCAGGAGCTCTGGGAATGTGACGGGTTGCTAAACGCTCCTCTCATTCTTTCTCTTTGACTTCTACATTGTCTTTGTGTGCTAAACACTTCTTAGGCCTAAAACATACTCTGTGCAAGCATGCAAACACAAGCTCTACGGTCAGTTCTCTCATTCAGGTCAACTACTGAAATGGCAAAGCAAGAGAATCCTGATGAACAAGCTAGTTAAAGTTAGTTAAACTGTCAACAGGGTTTATTACTAGCCTGGTAATACCAAACTCTGCTACTTCGCTTTGCTTTGTAGACAGAGTCTGGCATGGCACAATTGAAAAGCGTTTTCTTTCTCGCGGGGGGGGGCGCTTGTCTGAAGTTTAAAATCATTGGTTACCCGTAAGCCAATCACATAATGTTTGGTTATGGCGTGTGTTATGCGCATGCTCAGCCGCATCTAACTTCCACTGTAAACACATGTATGATGCGAAAACAAAACCATCGAGCGAAATACCGGAGTAAACATGGCTGTGAACGATTTTTGCAGATTATGTGAAGTAAATCTACGCATCCACGGTACAATCAGCATCTACGTCACAGTTCTCAGCCCGCCCTCTGTTCGTTGATTGGCCCGGCCGTCCGAAGGCCGCTGGAAAACTGAAAGATACGCTGCTATCTCAGACTGACTACAGAAGCGAAATCAAATTGAGCGGAAGTAGGAAGTCTGACGTAGTCAGGCTAGTTTATTACTAGCTACATGAAAAATAACACATCCGGTTTAGCGGTTTAGACTTGCTAAACTCTCCGTCTTTCTGTTAGTATACCTCTTCACTTACCCTGTCATGGTATTCCTGCTCTTTTAGCTTGGCTTCGCTCAACATGGTTGTCTTTTCTGCAAGCTGAACCTGATTGGACAGAGAAAGAGACTAGAGGTCAAAATGTAATCAAAATAAGAGCAACATGTGGAACAACACCACCATTCAGATGTAAGATTTTTTTTAAATGTTTTTGAAGAAAAAAAAAAAGAGTCTCTTATGTTCACAGAGGGTTATCAAAAACATAAGTAATTGTATAATAAAAATAAGATTGTGTAATATTTTTACAATCAAAAGCTGAATTTTCTGCATAATTACTCCATTACTTTCAGGATTCTTTGATAAAAAGAACAGCATGGTCAAGTTAATGCATCCTTGCTGAATAACTTAATTTCTTTGGGGGGAAAAAACAACAACTTTTAAAAGCTAGAGTGCACAGTGTCTTGGTTTTAAAGTCCTCCTGTGGTGAAAATCCAGCTTTTAATGTTGTTTATATGTGTATGTGGTGTTTTTAATATGCTTTAAGACAAACCATGTGCAAATTCATAAGTCGACGCCATTGCGGAGTATTTTCTCTTTAAAACTGCAGTGAACCAAAGACAGTCCCAAAAAACACGGTTTGAAATCGTTGGTGTTTCAACCAGTTAAAATTTCCAAAAACCTGAGTTAATCAGACAAATAGATGAAAATAAAACCTACCTGTAACTCATCAAGACCCTGAAACACAAAACAGAATCAGCAGGTCACATGACTGCATAATTCAAACAATTCAACAATCAATTATAACTAGATGCTGTAGTGTTTGCCCACAGAAAGCTTGTGACATCAGACTGCAGAAATGCAGCATGGGCCCCAGAGGTGTTTCACGTCTCCGAGAGCAAGCGCTTCGTAACGGCACCGAACACACAAGGAGCACTTTATCCTGAACAAGGCTCAACTTTTTGCCTCTCTCCAAGCATGCACTGCTCGCCTGAGAGCGCACTGTGGCATAAATCTAACAGCCCAGGATGCTCTCTGAGGGGTTAATTGAGAACAGAGACTGTTTAAGGCCTCTTTCTCAGGGATACATTCCAAACCTTTTCAGGAAAATTCATTCCTATGGCCTATTCTTTTATGTCCACATTTAAACATGGAAACTCGTATTTACGATAATTCCGATAGAGTGTGAAGGCAGTATTCATTTATTTACAAATCAAAATCCATATGGAAATTTAAGCAGTCATTTAAAGTCAATTTGTTTCTCGGAATTATTGTCAAAGCTCAATAAATATAAAACATAGAAAAAATCTTTGCCATTAACCTGAAGCATCAGTGTTTGCTCATGCTATTTTATTCAGTTTGAACTCTTTCCCCACCAACGTAAAAAAAAAAAAAAAGTTGCCAGCATTTTTTTTATCACAAAAGTTGAATGGCCCCCAGTATATTTTGTTGTATGAATATCTGAACATACAATATATCAAAAGAAAGAATAGAGCCTCTGCTTATAAACAAACAAACAAGAAAACAAAAAATATATTTTTGCTTCATGCATTCTTTTTGTTATCAACACTTGAATGTGAGTAAGTTTCATTAAAAAAATAAGCAAAACTTTGAGCAAAAAGCTGAGAAAATCGTGTTTGTCATGTCAACATTCAGAATGATGATCAATACACAGATGGAGTAGATCAAGTCCATCAACACCCCTAATGCTTCACAGTCCAGTACCTCGTCCTGGGTCGACATTTCATTCGGTAACGTTAGACAGTTTTGATTTACATGCTGTTTAATGTTTGAAGATCGTGTATTTTACATGTGCGTAAGCAATGCTTCTATCGCTTGTTTCTGCTTCTTCTTTGCCTGTGTTTTGATCAGGAGATCCAGTACTCTTTCAGAAGATGAGTAATAGCGCCCCCTACCGTATAACAGTGAAGACATGGATTGCCGGAAATTCCGTCAATGGCAGGGAAAGAGTTAATCAATTTAATTAATTAAATATAAATTGATTAATTCAGCGGTGCAGGTCTAATTGCATTATTTTTGAATAATGACTTTAAATTAAATTCACACTGAATTAACATTTAATTAAAAACGACAACTCATGGTGTGTAAACTGAGGCTCTGTACCTGTGGGCCGCTGAGACTCCTCTGTTGAAGATCCTCTAACTCCTTCTGCACCTCCCAAACACGGTCGCCCATCTCCACCTCACGACTCTACAAGAAGACCAAACTCTGAATCATTTTACAATGCTGTCATATTATATTAATTTCCAGGTAATAAACTTGGGTCTTAAAATGCATGGGTAAACAATTAGATCTATGAGATGTGGAAATAATCCCATTTCAAATAGTTAGCATACTTCTTAGCCAGGATGGATGTTAGCAGCATAAGGTCTACATCATTCACTACAGCTCTAGGGGGAGTTTGAGGTGCTAGTTTACTGAGGTAAGTGTTTCCTGATGATTTACAAACTATACGCTGAAACCTGAACTTACTGACTTTATGTGGTGGAATTAGCAAAAGCTATAAACTCCTCACAAAATGATTCCTGTGCCAATGTCTTTCTATAAAGTATTATCTGAAGCATCTGCTGGACATTTATCAATAACTCGCAATTATATACAAAAGCTACAATTTCACTTTATTTTGCTGTACCTGAAGGACCTGCTCGTAACGCTGAGCCATTTTGTTTAGGTCTTCTTCCTTCTGAGCGATCGTTTTCTGAAGTTGACTGACTTCATATCGATGGCTATTTATAAGCTCAGATTCAACACCTTGAGCTTTCTCTGTGTGGAAATAATGAACAGGAAAGTACAGTAAGAAGACATGAAGATTGTTACCATGCCTGAATGTAAAACACTCATTTCCAGACTGGATGAATCAAATGACAGGATTGAAAAGACGGTAAGATGGTAAATCAATCATATCTCGCATTTCCTGAGGCCAGTAAATCAGCAACTTTAACCAACTATAAAAACACAGTTGTTTTATATCATGTCCACAATGCTTTTCAAGACTATTGGTACTTATTTTGTTTTTTTAACAATATTTTAATTTTACTCAAAGGAATACTCAACATCAAAATTAAAATTACATCATCATTTACTTCCTCGCATCTTTAAAAAACAGATAATTCCTTTGTCCATCGAACAGAAAAGATGTCAGGCAGAATGTTCACAATGCAACTTTTAATATAAAGAAATTAAATGAGAATCAAAGCTAAAAAAAAAAACACTTTTGGGTGAGCTATTACTTTTAATATTTAAATAACCTGCCCCTTTATATATTTAAATTACCATATTCATATAGCATGATATTCGCACTTTACCACAAGGTTCTTTAAAGTACGGCATGGTATTATACTAATCACAGTAGTGTCCGGAAAACACAGTATTACCATGTTAACATGAGCAATAAACAGTACTTTTGTGATATGCCCCTCTTACCAATGGTCTCCTTCACAGAACCTTCCAGTTCCTTTTCCTTCAGGGCCATTTGGGTGTTGAACTCCCTCATTAACTGCTTAAGAGAAGAGTTGTGTTTCATTTCTATGTCTTCCAATTCAAGCCTGTTTAAAAAAAGAAAAGAAAAAAAAGATCACCAACCATATGAACCCCGAGAAGAACGGTGTAGCAGAAAATATGCATCCCCCCCCCCCGTTACTAAAATAAAACAGAAAAAAGTGTCATAAATCTTACTTGAGCTTCTTCTCGTTTTCCTCAGCCATCTCCTTTTTCAGGAAATCCAGCTCCTTCTCATGCTCTTTCCTTAGAGACCGAAGGTCTTTTTGCAGTCTGGTGTAATCTTTGTGGAGCTTCTGCTTCTCGTTCTCAGCCTCTACCAGTTTGATCTGAAGATCATTCTCTGAGGTGTTTGTATTGTTGATTAGGCACTCACTATCAGTCTCCCCGTTTCCTTGAGGCGAACTCTGTTGTGCTTTCAGCTGATTTTCTTTCTCTTCGAGCCTCTGCTGTAAATCTTGGAGCTTCTTCTCATATTCCTTCACCAACAAGTCCTTTTGACTCGTCCAATCGTCTTGGTCCCGGCTTTCCTTGGCCACTAACATTGCAGGCTCCATTCCTAATCTACTAGAGGTCATTTGCACTTCAGAAACCTGTTCATTCTCTACTTGATCAATCTGTTTCTCCTTAATCTGTTCTTGAAGATCCAGGCATGTCTGTTGAAGCTCTTGCACTCGAACCGTCTGTTCAAGCAGGTCTGCTTTAAGGCGACTTACCTCAGCTTGGTAGTTTGTAATCTGTTCATTAGACTCTGCAAGTTTGGTCTCAAGCTCCTCAAGTCTGGACGAAGTTTCTCTTGCAGCAAAAGCAGATTGCTCCTCTTTTGCAGACGCATCTTTATGAATAACAGCAAGCTTCTCTTCATACATATCTTTTAAGTTTTGCAGAGAGGCCTGTCTTTCCTCATCTTTCTGCTGCAATTCTTGTAGATATTTTGCATGCTCTTCCTTTAATTTTGCAGTGGACTCCTCCATTGTCTTCTCAATTTCCTCTAAAGACTTTATACGTTCTTCTTTTTCAGTCTGGGTTTGCTTGATACCTTCCAATTGCATCTGCATGTCTTTGATAGCCTGCTCCTTTTCCTCAATTTGTGAAGTCAACTGTTTACGAATCATGCCAATCTTCTGCTCTGCCTTCTTCTTCAACTCGGCTACTTTACCAGCCGTCTCAGAGGACGCCTTTTCCCGAGCTGCGTTAACAGCCTCTTCTTTTGCCCTCAGAATCTCTGCCTTCTCCCTTTCAAAGTCATTCCTCTGGGCTTCAAGTTCCTGCTTGGCTGTTTCAACTTCTTTCTGTAAAGACTGAAGACTTTCCTCAGTTTTTTGTATTAGGGCACCACTTTGAGAGCTTTGGTCCTGAGCTTCCTGCACCTGTTTCACCAACTCCACCTTTTCGCTCTCCCTAATGTTAAGTTGCTGCTGCAAATCAGCTGCAAGTTGTTCTCGCTCTTTTGTCCGCAATTCCAGCTGCTCCTCCAGATCACAAACTTTCTTTGAGCAGCTTTCCAGCTCTGAGGTCAAGGCATGAACCCTCTGTTCTTTCTCACTAAGTGCCTGGTCCATCTCGGACTTACTAATAGAGTGATTGTCAACGCTGGCAGTGAGCATCTGAAGTTGTTCGTCCTTCTCCGAAATCTGCCTCTCCATTTCCGCAACTTTATCTTGAAGAGACTTAACGGTGCTGTGACTCTGACTGAACTTCTTTTTCTGCTCAGAGAACTTATTCCTGAGTGAGTCTACCTGCTCTCGAAGTGAGGTCTTTTCTTTATCAAGTCTTTCCACCTTCTCCCCCATTTGGCATGTTAACCTCTCCTTGTCCTCATTGTGCTGCTGATTCAGCAGAGATATGGCTTCCTCTTTTTCAGTTATGCTACTCGATAACTGGGTCTTCAAGTCATTTATGACAGATTCTAGATTGCTGATTTGCAAAACATTTGCTTTGAGATTTTCTGATATGTTTATGTTCTCCTTGCGAAGCTGCTCAATGTTAAGGTCTTTCTCAGAAAGTACTTGGGAGCGATTCTCTGCATGGTTTTGCAGAGACTCCATTTCAGTTTGTAAGGCTTTAAGAGTCTCTGAACTTGCACTAAACTCAAGAGTTACCTCATCAAGAGAGCTCTTTAGGTTACGGTTCTCGACGAAAGTCTGTTGAAGTTCTTTATCTAAAGTGCTGATTCTGTTGTCCTTCGTCATGATAATATTTTTTAGATATGTAACCTTATTCTGATTATCTGTAACCCGGTTTTGTAATTCCCTAACTCGTTTCTCAACTTTCTTACACAGCTCAACAGAGAAACCATCTAACTTATCCTGTGCTTTCTGAAAACACTGTTCAAACTCCTTTGAGATGGTACACAACTGTGTCTGGAATTCTTTTTCTTTGTTTTTAAGTTCAGCCATTTTTTCTGCAAGTGTCCTCTGGAGATCTTCACCCTCTTTACACTTGGATGTTTCAAGCAAACTCAATTTTTGCTGAGTGTTTTTCAACTCTTCAGATATGCCCTGCAATTTCTCTTTACTAGTTTCCTCAGCCTTTCTCAGTTCGTCCTGTAGAAGGTTCCGTTCATTCAAGGCCTGGTTTAGATTCTTCTCCATGGTTTCGACTTGTCTTTTAAATATACCTTCCCCTTCAGACAAATTTTCCAGCTTGCTTGCTGCTTCCCTGAGCTCTGTCTGTAGTTTCTGCACAGTGGTTTCCCTCATGGCAAGCTCCTCCCTGAGGTTCTGGATGTCTTTCATGATCTGTTCCTTATCTTCCCTGCTGGCCGAAAGCAGCTGCGAGATCTCCTCCAACTCTTGGGCTTTCTCTTGCAAAGATTGGGCATGTTTTTCTTGCATCTCCTCCTCATGCTGGTTGAGTTTCTCCTGCCAATGTCGAACAAGGTCTTCCTGTTCCTGTTTATGGGTCACCTTAAGTTTGTCTAAGTGCTCCTTGTGATTGGCCTCCAAATCAGACATGGTTGTGCTGAGGCCCTCAGAGCTTGCTTGTGCCATCTCAAGGATCTTCTCCTTCAGTTGCTGGTCTTTCCGTTCTAACTCTTGAACGGTCTTAGATAACTCTGCTTTGGCATTCTCTTCTTGATCCTGAAGCTTCTTAATCAACTTGTCCTGTGCTTCTTTGACTTTCTGCTTGAATTTCTCCATTTTGTTTTCCTGGGATTTCAGCTTGCAATCCATGTCTTTCCTAATGTTTTCAAGTTTCTTCTCATAAGAACTCTTCTGGTCATCCAGCTGCTTCCTCAACCGGTTTTGCTCATCTTGCATTGTTTTGCAGGTTTCAGAATGCAAATTCTCTTTTTCAGATAGGTCCCTCTTGACTTGCTCCATCTTCTGCACTAGTTCCTGAAGTTCATTTGTCTTCTGTTCAAGACACACTCCTTTCTCCTGACAATCGTTAAGCACTGCCTCAAGGGTTTGCTCAAGATCTTTCACTTGATTCTTGGTTTGCTGGAGTTCTTCTGTAAGTGTGCTAATCTGAGATCTTGATTCCTCAAGGGCCTCTTTATTCGATTGTGCCCTGAGATTAAGTTCTTCCAACTGAGCACTTCCATTTTTGTGCAAAGACTTTTCCCTGAGCACATGTTCCTCTAGTGCTTTTTCCTTCTCCTCCAACACAGTCTTCAGCTGATTTATCTGTTCTTTCAGCATTTTCTCCACCATTGCAAATGACTGTTGATTCTGTATCGCAGCTTCGATCTCCACCTGATATTTTGTTTGTTCTTCCTTAAGTCTTTCCTCAAACTCTTGTCTTGTGGCTTCACCGGTGGCCTTCATAGAGGACAGCCTTTCTTCTAACTGTTGTCTAATATTCAGTACTTCACTGAGATCAGACGACAGGGTCTCAATCTCTGTCTGTTTGTCACTCAGCTTATCAAGCATCTTTTTGTTCATGTCTTCCACATGAGAATGGAACTGTTCCTCCTTGTCTTTCAGAATAGATTCAATCTCTACCTTGTGTTTCTGCATGAGCTCTTCCATAACAACATCATGCTGCTGGTTGAGGTCTGCTATTTGCTCTGTCTTTGTCCTTTCCAGTTCTTGCTTATGTGCCTCTTCTAAAGCAGCTATTTCAGCCTCATGTTTCTTTCTCTGCTCTTCCAATTGCGCAGAGAGATCATCCGGCTTGGTGTAATCCTTCTCTGGGCTACTCATACAACTCTCAAGTTCTTGAATTCTCTGTAAAAACAAAAAAACAAAATTTTTAAAGGAATGTATATTGCAAAAAATATGGCATTGCTTTCATTCAAATCCTCATTCATGCTGACTGTAGTTATATTGCATTATTTGGCTATGCAACTACAATAAGGATATCCTGTTGATCTAATCTCAGATAGAGTGGCATATAAACTCACCGTTCTGGCAGACTCCAACTCTAGCTGTAGTTCCTTGGCTTTGTTCTCCCCCTCAGACTGAATTGCAGATTTCTGCAGCTCTGCTTCCTCCAGAGCGAGAGATGCCTGCTGTTCTCTTTCCTTTGCCGACTGCAACAGCTCCTCACGACACTGCTCCTGAGGTTAAAAAAAGAGCATTAGTGCAAATAGCTTGGGTAACGGCTACATCCAAGCTAATATTTCAGTGAACTTATCACAAGTTACTACATAAATGAAAATCAGGGCATACCACCGCCTGTTTGATCTGGGCACTCAGTTCCTGTTCTTTGCTAGCCATAGCCTCTGAGTGTAACCGCTCCATTTCTGCTACCCTGTCCTCGGTGGACTTCTGAAACAAAAGAAACCATGGAAAAATATTAACCTTTGTCAAGTTTGGGACAATTTTTGGTAACACTTTATTTTACAGTGTCCTAGTTACATATGTTACATGTACTTACCATAGTAATAACAGTAAATTATGCATAATTACATGCAACTAACCCTCAACCAATCCAAATTGTTTGCTTTATTGCCATATCAGCATCAAATACATTCATGGCAATATTTTGGATTGTATTATTTTAAAAATTAAATAATAAAACAATACAAAAACAATTAACAATAAAATAACTACCAGTATATAAAATGTCTCAGTTTAATGTTTAATAAAAACTGATACCCATATGAATATAAAATATTCCCACATGAAACCTTTCTAAAAAATCTATTAATGCGATTTATGGTGAAAAAAAAAAGGACTATATATATAAAGAATAAAGTTATAATAAATAAATATAATAAAATGATTCATATTCATATTTTAAATTTTCTCACAAATAAACTCAATGGGTACACCATAAAAATTTGAAACATCTCATTTGACTAGTCCCCATGGCATCATGATTTGGTTAAAAAAATAAACTAACTCAAAATGTCACTCTTCAATGAATTATTGGCAAGCGAAACAGAGACATACTGTATTTTTCTTTGTTATGGCATGGATTATGGTCATGATGAATGAAACAGAACTGAATTTCTGAAAAATGAAGCCTATCTCAGATACAAGCAGAAAGAATGGTGGTCTGTAAATGTGGCATCAATTTAGTAAATTTTGATTTACTATTGCCATTTAGTTAATGAATGATCCTCCAATACACAAAGGAAGAGACCAAAGATGTGCATATCTATAAAAACACACAGCCTTCGTGGGAACTTTGCAGTCATGGACGTTAAAACGCTCATCCAGACAATTCTCAGGATGAATGTGACACTGAGTGTGGATTGATGGCTTTTCCAGGCAAAATAACTTTAAACATGTCGAGTACAAATGAGGACAGAGAAAAGGCAAAAGGAACATATCAAAATGCAAAATAAAATTAGTTTTCTGTCTTTTTAATGCTAGTGTCTAAATTAATGCATCTCCTCATCTCAAACAACACTGATGTGTGTGAAAACAACTGAAATAGTTGCATTATTGACTTTTTTGTGACCCAAACAGTCAACATTTAGTCCCCTTTTCCACCCTCTCTATGACCCTAAAAACTAAACAGTTTGTTAATTTTTTCTTCTGAAACCCCGTTAACAAGCACTCTTTTAATAAGCGATCAAATAAAATGAGATAAGCATGCACACCTTCATAATGGTGACCACTTCTTGTTTGACCCTGGTCAGCTCCTGTTGCAGGCTTCGTCTCTCTTCCTCGCTGGCCTTCTCCACCTGCTTCACCTGCTCCTCCATGCTCAACTGTAGCTGACGGCGTGTCTCCTCCGCCCGCTGGGACACACCCAGGGCTCTCTCCAGCTCCTCAAATGCTGGGAAAGAGTCACATAAAGTGCAGTTAGGACGAGTAGAAACAAAGGTGGGATAAAGAGAAAGGAGATAGTCTCACTCACCTGCTTTCTCGGATTTCTCTTTCTGTTCCTGCAGCTCATCTTTCTGCGCGAGGGTTTGCTGGAGTCTGGAGCGCAGCTGAGCGATCTCATCTTCCTTCATCTCTAAAGTCTCATGCATCTGACGCTTTGTTTCAGCAATGACCATTCCCTTCAAAATGATGCGTAGGTGAGTATTAAAGGGGTAGTAGTATACATTACACACAAATTAAATGTACTCATCCTTGATTTTTAATGGGTAGATGTTCAGTCAATAAAGGCTATATTTTGTTCTGATCCTCATGCAAATTTCAATTTTAAGACATCATAGGTTTGGCGATTTTTAAGAAGAGCCTGCGAAATGAAACTTCAAATATACAATTTTGCAGTCACTTTTTTTCAGCAAATCTGCTGTCAATTATGTTCAAATACGTGTGCAAATCAGGTTCCTGCTCCTCTACAGCATTTCTGTGCTCAGTTTGAGGACGCAACGCTAATAGTTTCTGACATATGTTTGCATTCTTTCACATTCCATACAGTGACCCAAGAGGAAATCATCTCTATCCTGCAGGGTGAAGGTCAAATGCTAAACACAACATGACTGATTCGATCACAACTCGGTAGCAGACAGACAGCTCTCCATATTTCACATAATTCCAACCTAGATTACATCTCAAAGACTATTTCTATCACAAGGTGCAAAATAAACACTCTACCAAGACCAAATGCACATCAAAATAAGTATAAAATATAAATGTAACAGACTGAAATTGAAAATTTATATTTGAATTTGTGTAATTTTATATTTTATTATTGAAAAATGTAATTTATATATGCATATACATTAATTATATATTATTATTGAAAACTGTAATTTATATATTCATATGAATTAATATTATAGAAATAATATACATTTATATACATTTCAAGAATAATATATTATATAACACACACACATATATACATATATATATATAATTTGTCCATTTTATTGCCTTTTTCATTTAATTTTATTATGTTATTTTATATATTTAAATAATATTCATGCATATATTTATATATATATAAATATATACACACATAATATATATTGTATATAAATTAATATTATTTAAAAAAAAATATATATATTTTAATTTAAAATAATGCAAGCTACAATTTCATGGCTTGTGAAAATATTTTGATTGGTCAATTCACCCACCGCTGGCAGATCGGACCCCGCTTGATCACTGTCCTAAAATAATAAGCAATATACTGTATATCCAGGCTTACTTTTATATGCAAACGTGATAAAGTGAATGACCCACAGGAAATATGTGATGTTTTCCAATCATTTTATAAAGCCTTCCCGGGATAATCCATCTTTGTCTTTGGCTAAGAGGGCGAGTGGAATTTGTAATCTTCTGTTCATGCTGGCTCATAAACAGTCCAGTGGCAGACACACAACATAGCTGAACCCTTCTGAGGAGTGAGATGAAGCGTGTCTCTCACCTTGTCCTGCTCCAGCTGCTCGATGAGGTTCTTGGCGTCTCCCAGCTGTGTGATCAGCTTCGTCTTCTCTGAAGTGTGGAGTTCCTGGTAAACAGACGATGATGAGTGTGTGACGATGGATCTTAATCCATTATTCTCAGAATAATAATCAACACTTATTGAGCATCAATCATAAAGCCCCCAGAGCCAGCTGGTCTAGACAACCTGGATTAGAGTCACTTGGAAACGTTCGGGCCAGTTGGAACTGAACTGACCTGAAACTTTGACTTCCAGAATGTGGAAAAAAAAGGTTTGGTTGGATGTCAAAGGAAATTTTGCACATCCAATAAGTCTGGCTACACAAAATGGTATCAGCAACCATACAGTTAAGCTGTCTTACATCATATTTCTGTTGCGATGTGCCCAAGAACATGCTTTAACTGTGGAAACACTGTAATTTACTTTATCATAACAGCTGGTAAATGCCATCGCATTGATCTTCCAGATAACTATAACATATACTTAATGACCAGGCGATTAAATTAAAACAGCAACCATGAAGCTGTGAATAATTTTCAATGTCTCCACCGGCTGCGCTGAACTCCCGCCACAGATAAACACACACACACACACAACCCAGGCCACATCCACATCACAGCAGCCCTTGGAGTCTCCGCACCAGACCAACAATCAAACCTCAATTACAGTCGGGACAGCAGCCAGTGGTTGTGGCGGATTCGCCTCGAACGCAGAGCGACACTCAGTCAGGGAACGTTCCTGTTTCCTGCTGGTTTTCCTGAACTAGAGAGTTTGACACTTACAACTCAAAAAATAAATAAACTAAAACGGTACAGAATAAATGGGAATAAAAGCACATAAAATGCTTTATTTAGTTAAAAAAAAATGCTTTTTTAAAATAAATCTTTGGTCTTTACTGAAATCTGAATAAACTTTGGTGCATAACTTTGTGCTTCAGACATAAATGATTCCTCTAAACTCCACAGCTTATTGAGAAACAATCAGAAAAGTGATCTAACTTGTAATTTTGACCTGCTGGGTGATAAAATGGCCAAGAAAAAAATTCATACACTGCAAAAATGATTTTCTTACTTAAATTTTTGTCTTGTTTTCCAGTACAAATATATGAAATCAAGATACATTTACTTGAGAATCAAAATAACTTTTTAAGACCATTAAATAACCATTAAAGATCCATCAAAATTAAGCGAGTTTATATTTAAAACAAGACAAAATATCTGCCAATACGGTATGAAAAATCAAACTTATTAAAAGGGAAAATGATTCTTTCTCTTACCCCATTGGCAGATGCTTGTTCTTGTTTTGGAATTAACTAACTTAACTTTAAGTTTTTCAGAAAACTCCCTTTGAAGGGATAGTTCAGCCAAAAATGAAAATTAGCCCATGATTTACTCACCCTGAAGCCATCCTAGGTGGCTCTTCTTTCAGACGAATACAATCTGAGTTATATAAAAAAAATGTCCTGGCTCTTCCAAGCTTTATAGTGAAGGTCAATGGGTATATTTTTTGGAAGTCCATCAAATTGCATCCATCCATGATAAAAGTGCTCCACACTGCTCTGGGGGGTTAATAAAGGCCTTCTGAAGTGAAGCGATGCGTTCGTGTAAGAAAAATATTCATATTTAAAACCTTATTAACTAAAATAACTACCTTCCGGCAGACGGCCGTACGCAAGTCGACTTGCGCCAAAATAAGAATGTCATATACACCTAGGATGGCTTCAGGGTGAATAAATCATGGGCTAATTTTCATTTTTGGGTGAACTATCCCTTTAAGGCAAGTCATGTGACTCGGTGGCCATCTTTGAAACGCCTCTCTGGCAGCTGTTTCAGTCATGCAAGTGCAGCTCCTATGTCTTTGAATAAGGAAACATCAAATTCTCCAAAGCTGTTCACCAAGCTTACGATTAAATTTCATATTTGAAATCGCCAATGAAATCTGACATCTGTATCATACATTTTGCTTATAAACACTCAAATCATGACAAAAAAAATGCATTTTTCAGGCTGGACCAGACAATGCGCATGTGCAGTCCTAAGAGTGCATCTCAGAACAATGACAATTTATAAAAAATAAAAAAAATAAAAAAAATCTAAAGCTTTACTAATAGGCGATTGGCTCTTTTATTTAGAAGGCGGGACTTATTCTGCCATTGGCCGAATATTGAATATTGAGGAAAATTGGCCTGTACAAATCTAGTTTTATCCTACCACTTTAATTTAACGCAGACCTTCAGTGTTTCACATAAATCTGAAATGATTTAATGGTCAAGTAAAGCAAAGACGAGTAAATCACTGAGTTGAGTCAGCTGGTGTGTTTTAGTGTGAGTGAGTGTGACGGTGTGTCCGTACGCTGTTTGAGGCAGGACGGGGTGAGCTGTTAACCTCTGCTCTCACCGTCTCCGCTGAGCACCGTTCCCACACACAGCACAAACGCATCACATCCACAGGAAACACACTCTCGGCACTCCACCCGCTACCTCTCCAACACACACACACACACACACACACAAACACACACACGTTTTCTAAATGGGGACATCCAATATAAGTTTTTATACTGCACAAACTGTATATTCTGTCCCCTTACACTAACCCTACCCCTAACCTACCCATCTCTCACACACACACACACACACACACACACACACACACACACACACTAACCCGACCCCTAACCTACCTAGCACACAAAACTTTCTGCATTTTTACATTTTTAAAAAAAAACTTTAAATTCTTTATTTTTATACTACATTTACAATTGAGGACGGGGGTTTTTCTGAGGTTTTGTCAGGTTTTGGTCACTTCTGGGTACAAATTTGTCCCCAAAATATAGTTAAGTACTGTAGGTACACACACACACACACACACACACACATTAAATAATATATATATATAAAAAAAATAAACTAATGTGTGAAAAAAATAAAATAAAATAAAAATAAAATAAACATGTATGAATAAAATAAAATAAATAATGTATGAAAAAAAAATCATGTATGAAAAAAACACGTATGAATAAAATAAAAAATAAAATAAACCATGTATGAATAAAAAAATAAAAAAATGTGTGTGTCATTTCGTTTTTCTATACCTTGATTTTCTCAAGCTCTTGCAGCCTCTCCTGCAGCTGCTGCTGTAAAACCTCGTTCTCGCTGCCCAGCTGAGCAGAGCGCTCTTTACTGGAGCGAATCATCTCTTTGCATCTCTGCAGGAGACTCTCTTGCCTTTTGATTCGCTTCTGAAGCAACTCAAGGTCCACCGTGCCGCCCGGCTCTCCGTTGCCCTCTGCTGGACACACACACACACACACACACACACACACACACACACACACACACACACACAGAAGACAAACAAACAGGTTCAAGACAACTTTTGTGTAGAAACATATTAAATGTGCACTAGAGAGTCTGCACACACCTGTATTAGTCACGCTGTCATCTTTCGAGGGGCTCTGAGGGTCAGAGGTCGCGTCAACCGCATCTGTAGACTGAGACGTCTCAAGCTCTGGCGACACCATACCTCCAGGTGCCTGTAGTCGTTTCTTCAAGAGAGACACCTGAAGACAAACAGCTTCAGTATCACCTCCGTTAACATGGGAATGACCCGAGCAATAGAAAAGAAAGGCGTACTTGAGTCTGCAGCACAGTGATCATCTGGTCCTTCTCCTCGAGAGCAGCATCAAACTCCTCCTGCAGGTGTTTCTTGGTCTGCTGGTCCATCTGGAGCTCCTGAGGAGGAGAGATGAGGCTCACGTCATATCAAGAGTTCACAATTCTATTGGCATTTTCGCTACTTCTGAGTTTTGATGATCTCATACTTGGGAATTGGCAGTTTACTGGCGGTTTAAGGATAAATAAAGCACATTAAATCATTTCAATATAGAAAAAATAAATAATTTAGATATTTTTATGTTTTTGAAAAAGTCTCTTCTGCTCACTAAGGCTGCATTTATTTGATCAAAAATACAGTAAAATCAGTAATGTTGTGAAATATTAATGCAATTAAAAATAACTGTTTTCTATTTGAATATAATTAGGGCTGAGCAACAATTAATCGCATCCAAAATAAAAGTTTGTTTACAATATGTGTGTGTGTGTACCGAGTATAATTATTTTATATATATATATATATATATATATATATATATATATATATACACACACAAACAAACACACAAATGCATGTATAGATTTAAGAATTTTTTTTTATTTATATATAAAATCTTTATATTTATATATAATAAGAATTATGTAAAAATATATATACAGTATATATATGCAAATATTTTTTAAATATATAAATGCATATGTGTATATTTATATATACTAAATAGTTATACACAGTACACACACATATATGATGTAAACACAAACTTTTATTTTGGATGTGATTTATCGCGATTAATCGTTGCCCAGCACTAGAATATATGTTTGCAGTAGTGGTCAAAAGTTTGGAAATATTACTGTTTAAAATGTTATGTTATGCTCATCAAGCCTGCATTTATTTGATCAAAAATACAGAAAAAAAAAAAGTAATATTGTTCAATATTATTCCAATTTAAAATAATGGTTTTCTATTTTTATATATTTTAAAATATAATTTATTCCTGTGATGCAAAGCTGTATTTTCAGCATCATTACTCCAGTCTTCAGTGTCACATGATCCTTCAGAAATCACTCTAATATGATGATTTGCTGCTTAAGAAACATTTATGATTATCATCAATGTTGAAAACAGTTATAAAAGCGGCTTAATATTTTTGTGGAAACTGTGACACAGTTTTTTCAGGATTCTTTGATTAAAAATTCAAAAGAACAGCCTTTATTTGAAATATATATTTTTTTTTTGGAACATTGTACATGTCTTTACTGTCACTTTTGATCAAATTGAATGTATCCATGCTGAATAAAGTATTAATTTCTTTAAAAAAACAACAACAAAAAAACATCGTACTGAGCCCAAATGTTTGAACAGTAGTGTATATTAAATATTTGATGTATTATCTTGATCAAATCAAACCCAGAGAGACAAAATCCTGAAATGTCTCTGAAACATGCCACATTACAGACGTTAGCTGCATTGCGAATGCTGTCTTTAAGTACACAGTGTGAAGCGAGGAGTAATAGAGATATCAGAAGTGGAAAAACATCGACGGTAGAGCCTGTGATGAAGAATTAATGTGTGAGCCAGAGGCAAAAGACGAACCTCCCTGAGCTCTCCTATTCTTCTCAGGGCTTTATCTTGACTCTGGCTGAGGATGGCCTGAGAGACACACAGACAGAGATGAATGACAGACAGCACAAATTAAAGGAAAAACATTAGGAAAACATCCCTCGAGCTGCGAGGAAAACTACAGTCATTAATTCTGCGGCATCGGCTGAATATGAAATTACCTGAGTTTTCTCTTTATCCCGATGTACGGTTCTGTAGGCTGTTACCAACTGAGAGAAGAAAAGGAGGAAGAATATATCAGTCAAGTAACAATGAACAAACTGTCCCATTCCCAAATCAGGAATTCTGTGTAGGATCACATGATCTGATCAGAACTGGGATCAGAAACATCTCAGGGATCATACATGTCCATCTTGAGTGATCTAATTTACACTTTTGACTAGTTGATTAGTTCTGCCACTAGTCAATGCTTTGTCAACTAGTTGTAGGTCATATATTATATTATATTTATTTATTTATTTATTATACATACAGTAGTGGTCAAAAGTTTGGAAATATTACTGTTTAAAATGTTATGTTATGCTCATCAAGCCTGCATTTATTTGATCAAAAATACAGAAAAAACAGTAATATTGTTAAATATTATTCTAATTTAAAATAATGTTTTAATATACTTTAAAATATAATTTATTCCTGTGACGCAAAGCTGAATTTTCAGCATCATTACTCCAGTCTTCAGTGTCACATGATCCTTCAGAAATCATTCTAATACTGTATTTGTTTTTACAGTCAGATCGTTGTCTTATTTTTAAATCTTATTTAAAACTTATTTTGGCAAATTAAAAATGACTAACCGTTAATAACCCTCTCACTGTCTTATCTCCGTTATCTGTTCGGCTGAGGCGGCACTGATGTGTCATGTTTAGTATGCATAGTCTGTACTAGAGGGCTGAGCTCTTCTTGAACAAAACACACTTGTTCAAATAATCTCTTAATTAGATCTTAACAATATGCAACGCATGTTCATACCGCAAAGTTTATTGATCTATTACTTGCCGATTATCTCAGGACACATCTTACAGCAGAGGAAATGCAGGGATTACAAATGAGCCAAAGAGCTTTCCTTGAAACACGAAACCTTTTATATTCAACGTGCGTTTGTGCTTTAATTTGCATTTAACCCAGCGCACCAGGAATGGGAGAGCCTTAGATTTGGTACCAGGCCAATAAATCCATTTTAAGTGCATCGCAACTGGCCAATGGTTTGTTCAAATACCTAATGAGCAATAATACTACTTCTGGAACAGGCACTGATGGCGTACAAAGATTGTAAGCATGAAAAAGTGCACTATATGCCACTTTGACTGAACAAAATCTGCTATTTGGCGAGTTATTTAGAAAAAAACACACGTAATGCCTGCACACTGATATGACTGGTCCAGAAAAGTATTTCAACGTTTCGACCATCAGGATGTTACGTTTGTTTTTTGCTTTAGTTTGTCTCCTTTGTCCTGCACCCGAGTCATTTAGAAAGAAATCTTTTGAATTAGATGCTCAACAATGCTAGAAATAGGGCTGCACAATATATCGAAATATCGCACATGTACAGTACCAGTCAAAAGTTTGGAAACATTACTATTTTTAATGTTTTTGAAAGAAGTCTCTTATGCTCATCAAGCCTGCAGTTAAAAAAAAAAAAAAAAAAAAAAAAAACAGTAATATTATGAAATATTATTACAATTTTAAATAATGGTTCTCTTTTTTAATATATTTTAAAATGTAATTTATTTTTGTGATGCAAAGCTGAATTTTCATCAGCAAGTACTCCAGTCTTTGGTGTCTTATGATCCTTCAGAAATCATTCTAATATGCTGATTTGATGCTCAGTTATTATCAATGATGGAAACAGTTGTGCTGTTTAATATATTTTTTTGGAATACTTTTTTCAGGATTCATTGATGAGTAAAACGTTAACAGCATTTATTCATAAAAACAGCATTTATTCAAAATAAAAACATTTCTAACAATATAAATCGTTACCATCACCTTTTATCAATTTAACGCATCCTTGTTGAATTAAAGTACTAATTTCTTTTAAAAAAAATAGTTATTGTTCCCAAACTTTTGAACGGTAGTGTATATTGTTACAAAAGATTTCTATTCTAAATAAATACAGTTCTTTTTAACTTTTTATTCATCAAATAATCCTGAAAAAAGTATCTCAGGTTATAAAAAAAATATTAAGCAGCACAACTGTTTCCAACATTGATCATAAATCAGCATATTAGAATGATTTCTGAAGGATCATAAGACACCAAAGACTGGAGTACTTGCTGATGAAAATGCAGCTTTGCATCACAAAAATAAATTACATTTTAAAGTATATTAAAAAAGAGAACCATTATTTTAAATTGTAATAATATTTCATAATATTACTGTTTTTTTTGTTTTGTTTGTTTTTTTTAACTGCAGGCTTGATGAGCATAAGAGACTTCTTGCAAAAACATTAAAAATGGTAATGTTTCCAAACTTTTGACTGGTACTGTATATATCGTGATATGCATATTGCAATAACTGGGGTCATGAACAAAAGACAAAGAGAAAATCACTAATCACACAATAACTTTTGTAGCTTTAATAAGAATCAGTAAATATTTAATTCATACAGTGAAGACTAAGCAGAGTTTTATTTTTATGTTTGATTATTGAGTTTATGTTGTTTAATAAACCAAATGTAGGATAACCTGAACCCCTAAACCCTGTGGTTTACACTGATGTTAAAATAACACTTCTTATGCTACAGTAAAACACTGATGTTCACTTTCAGAAGTTGTAGGGATGTTTTCTTGTCACAAAAAGAAACACGCATATCATATTAAATATATTTTTAAGATAATTTAAGTTTATTTTACACGCTTTAAGCATTATCGTATCGCATATCGCATTATAATGAGTTATCGCATATCGCATTTTTCTTCAATATCGTGCAGCCCTAACTAGAAGCATGTAGTAACAGCCTGAAATCGGGTTATAGCAACAATACAGTTGCATTTGATGTGTCAGTCTCCAACATACATAATTTAAAACCTTATTAAAAACGCCTGGAGCAGAACTGTTATACAGATCACAGACTGACTAGACAAAATCTGACTCCACAGAAACACACTGACAGACATTAATGCACTGCTCGCTCTGGTGCACACTTACATAATTAACAATATAATCATAATTCAACATTTCATAACGCAATAATATTAGGCATGTTTCCAAAATCATGAAAAATGACTTTGAGATGCATGTATGTAATGTGAACATGATGGCACCCAGTGAGATCATAAATGTAATAAATATAAATAGTAATCAGAAATCAGTTACTTTTAAACTAATAAAATGCTAATTTTACATGAAATGACAAAAAAAGTGTGCATTTTGTGGCCTGAGGTGTTCAGAGTCACATATGTAAAAAAAAAAATTATACGTAAAAAAAAATATACGTGGCAAAACAAAAGTTTAAACTTCTGCATCTAACTACTTGCAGAAGTAATATGTGACCCTGGATCACAAAACCAGTCTCGAGTCGCACGGGTTTATTTGTGGCAATAGCCAACAATACATTATATGGATCAAAATTATAGATTTTTCTTTTATGCCAAAATCATTAGGATATTAAAGATCATGTTCCATGAAGATATTTTGTAATTTCCTACCGTAAATATATAAAACATTTATTTTTGTGAGTGAATGCAGCACAATCGCCAACATAAATGAACAACTTTAAAGGAGAATTTCTCAATGTTTCGATTTATTTTTTTTGCATCCTCAATTTCCAGATTTTCAATAGTTGTATCTCAGCCAAATATTGTCCTATCCTAACAAACCATACATCAATGGAAAGCGTATTTATTCAGATGATGTATATTGTATAAATCTCAATTTTAAAAACTTTACCCATGTGACTGGTTTTGTGGTCCAGGGTCACATATATGTAATCTGAGGCACTCCCCTTGAAAATCCCTGCAAAACCGATCATAACTGGAAAAAACTAAATCAGCAAACAGTCTGATCACGAGCTGAAATGTTGACACTGAGTGCGCTCACCTCGGAGTATTTCCCCCTGTAATTCCCGAGGCTTCTCTCCACCCTGTGCAGGCGGTTCAAGAGCTGCTCTTTAGACAGACTCTCGACGCTGCCGGGCGAATCTTCCGCCTCGCTCTCGATGTCTGACGGAGGGTCGTACGCCGGGGCGTCATTCTCTCCCGTGAGCGTGAGGGATTCTCTGGAGGAGCTTCTAACCAGACTGTCCCGTGAGCTGGAGCGGAAGAGCCCTTCACTGCGAACCGAACCCCGGAGCAAAGACTCCATGGACGACACCTTCTGCTGCAGCTTCTGGGTCAGAGACTGAGGCTCCTCTTTCTGGAGGACAAGCAATACAAACATTTCAGAAAAATAAGTAGACCCTATTTAAGATCAAAGATTCAAACTTTAATCAGGCCTATTATTAAAAAATGACAACAATACAGTCATACCCAACTGAAATCCAATGACAATTATACAACAATGACACTCAAAATGTGAAGTACTGAAAAAGGGAGCAATGTCCGTGACACATTTACAGTACTGTGCAAAAGTCATGCTTTACAAAAATATTTGTTTTAAGACAAATTTACTGAATACTTTTTGCTTTAGTGACTTTCACACAGTACTGTGTGTGTGCACTAACCGTTCAAAAGTTCAAAAAAAAGTCTTACACTCACCGAGGCTGAGTTTATTTGGGGAAAAAATACAGTAAAAATAGTAATATTGTGAAATATTATTAACATTTAAAATAACTGTTTTCTATGTGAATATATTTTAAAATGTAATTTATTCCTGTGATTAAAGCTGAATTTTCAGCATCATTACTCGATGCTCATCATTATTTGATGCTCAAGAAACATTTATGATTATTATCAATGTTGAAAACAGTTGTGCTGCTTTACATTCTTGTGGAAAACGTGATGCATTTTTTTCAGGATTCTCTGATGAATAGAAAGTTCAGAAAAAACAGCATTTAGTTGATTTTTTTTTGTAACATTATAAATGTCTAATTTTGATCAATTTAATGCACCCTTACTGAATCAAAGTACACTGAAAAAAATTTGGAGTAGGATTTACTTGAAAAAAGCTAGGCAACTTTTTTCACTCAGAAAATGCTAGTAAATTTACAAAGATTTGCCAAGTAAAAACCTAAACATATTCATCAGTAGCTTTAATTAGAAATCTTTAAGTTAAATTTACTTGGAATATGGAATTAGGTAAACTTTACTTAACCTAGTTAAGTGAAAGTAACACAGAAAATAAGTAATTATAAAGGTTGATTAATATCGATTTAGTTGAAATTTCCTTTGCATTATATTTGACTCAAACAATAATATTGAATTATACCAGTCATATATAGTATGTGCTTTACTTAGATTATCTAAGTAATTTATACTACATCATGTCAGATGTTAAGCTTCGTGTGAATGCAAAGACCTCAATACTTGGTAGACAATACACAATGACGGTAACATTTGATGGATCATTTTTGTGTTTGAATGTGTCATTTTGAGCAGAAAATTTACTCGAAATGTCACAAAATGGCAAGTTACTAATCCTGACAACAAAAGCAATGATAAAACAGTGTAAATACAGCTGGAAACCAGTGAAAAATGAACCTCATTAATTATTCAAGGTCCAGTGCATGATGGGAACCCCAGTATCAGAAAAGCGGAGTAATTTTTACTTAATTTTATTGAGTTGATATTTACGCTTTCATTTCTACTCGCTTGAATTAAGTACTGATATGGAATTTACTTCGTTTTTTAAATTCTTGCCTGAACTAACTTTTTCATGTAAATTACATTGTTTTTTTTCAGTAGTATTTACTTCACCAAAAAATCATTTTTTACAGTGTATTCATTTCTTTCATTAAAAATGACTTTGCTGCCAAACTTATTTCAGAAAAATCATCATCAAACACTGTATCCCCTTTCACACAGAGATTCCGGAAAATACACGGATAATGTGTCCCAGGATTTGATTTTGGTTCATTCACACTGCCAGTGCTTTTCCGGAATCTGTGAGTGCGTTCACACACATCCCGTATAGATCCCGTAAAGACACGTGACGTCAGGATGTGATAACTCCTGTCAGATATCAGTTCTGCTGATAACTCTTCATCATTTCTACACGAAGACGAGTCCATACTCCCCAGTAGCGCCACTGGGTTTGCCGAGTGGCTCGTTCCCCATAGGTTCTAGAAAGGTCTGTGCGATGGCACGTGCGTCATCACTACGACACACCCCTTACGGCATTGGTCCTGGCTTTTTTTTTATTCACACAGGGTGTGTTCTGGGACTGATCCCGGCAATGTTACTAGGTCCCGATCCCGGCATCAATCCCGGGACGTATTTGCGTTCACACAGAAGGCACTCTAGCAATTTTACGGTAATTTCCCAGGATCAACGCGCTGTGTGAAAGGGGCTTATGTGAATTACACATTAAAACACATTGACTATACTAGTGTTGGTTGAGGAGAGATCCACTTATATGATTGTACAGCGCCATGGGTGTACAGTAGTACATATGAAAGCACTATATAAATGCCTTCATTTATTCATGCATTCATTCATGCATTCATTCATTCAATCATTCATTCAATCATTCATACATAGACTGTCACTTGCCTGAGGAGAAGCGACTCCATCCCCGTTCACACTGCCTCTCGGAGAGCTGCCGGCTGCTTTAGCAACGCTCTGCACCAGAACAGAACCAACAAACATGAGTGAAACAGTGTCTCGCCGCTCAGCTTTAGGCCCGGTTAGTATTCCTCCAGCCATCGTGCTGCACCCCGATTACTCTGGGAGCAATATTAGTTTTTGCTACGAGAAATGCAGGGGCTTCTGGTTACACCCACCTTAACCTCATGCAAACTCGGAGATTAACACAGGGGTTAAATACAAACATAGACGGCCTAACTATCGTTAAACGTTAACGAGCGTTAAACAAACAAGGAGTTAAACACAGCAGCACTGCACTAGAGACGGTCCAAACCCACTAGAGGAGCCGGTTACTGAGAGCGTGTGCAGGAGTTAGACGGCCACAGCGTTCTCCCTGAGGTAGATGAAACAAGTCATGGGTAATGTTCCTCTGTTTGTGTTCATGGTCATGAGAATGTATACAAATCTCACACTATTGTACCTTCAGAATTTAACCTTTTTTTTTAATATGAACAGGTTAACAAAATCTAAAGCTGCACACTGTAAACTATTCCTTTTTCAGGCGTAACATTGGCAACATTAAAGTTTATTTTTTGAACTTGTGCTGTTAAACACCCAATCAATGTTGTCCCAGTTTTAGCTAAAATGTATATCATATAGTCTGACATAAAATATAGTAAGATTGCATAAAATTTGAAATGGAAGAAAAAATTAAATGCATTTAAAAAATAATGCATAAATCATAATAATATGAAAGATTTACCAAAGTCCGGACCTCTATGACCTCAGAAAGATGGGTTTAAATTTCCTCTTAAAATGCAATATGCTGGAAACGGCATTTTGCTGCAGGTTAAAGGTCAAAGCTAGCCGTGTTTACATTAAAATCAACAACTCAAGCTCACTTTGTTCTGTGCAAGGCAATCCCTACACACTTCAGGTCCAAAGTAGCCTGGTTAAAACCAGACCATTCTCAGTAGTAACTGAGTTATGGTCTGGCAAAGCTCCATAGACAAATAATTTCCAAAGGGGCGTCACCAACGGACGTCGCTCAAATGCCTCTGGGCGCAGTTGGATAGACCTAAAACCAATCAGAGCGATCGTCATTGTGTAAAGCCCGCCTCAACGTTTCTGATTGGTGCCGTGATTTCGGCGGCATGGAAATGGGCTTGAATGAGCTCTTTGCCAGACTACTTCTCGAGCAAATCTGAATTTGCCGGAAGTTGTCTGGGTTTTCCCAGGCTAGGTCCAAAAGTAATAAAGCACAGCATTATCAGACATTATTTTAACTTTGATAACCTAAAACAAGGACATTCAGACCTTCAGAACATTATACACAAGTAAGTTTAGCAATAAACACAGTTTACAGAGGGAAGAACTAAACACATTTGCATATGCCAATGAAGGCCAGGGAGACTTTGACTATGTTATGTCACATTAAAAGCACAATCTCTAACAACACCAGCATTATATTTATTTATGCAGTTATCATTGCACCGGTCTATAATATTGCTGTACAATACAGAATCAATTCAAGGACAATTAATCAACAATACTACAAATAACAGCGTCAGAAATTGACTTTTTAACACAATATTTGTCCCTAGAATTGATTTGCAGGGGCATTTTAACCTTTATTATAGCATTTATTCTCTAATCATGTAAAAAAAACACAGTTTGTTGCAATGCTGAAGGAAAAAAGCAATGCAAAGTTTTCTAACAAACACCACAGAGTCTCTGCTTAATCAGATTAGGGCCAATCGAGATTTATACAACTAATTTGGTGCAGATACAAAATACACCCTTAAACATTTCATATACATTCCAACTCGCATTATGCTGAAAAACAAAATTAAGTCCACTTTACACATCAGAATATTCTGAAATATATCACCTGAATTGCATAATCCTTTTGTCTATTTCTACCTGATGAACATGCTGTGGCTAATAATCCACCAGATCACATGAGCAGTGTGTTGGATCTGATTGGTGGTGCTGTATGTCAGCTGATGTGTGTGTAATGTGCTCAGGTGCATGTGGAGGGATTATCTGTATCTAGAGATAATGAGCAAATCCTTCCGTCAGAGCTGAGCCCCTGAGTCTCCACAGACACAATAACTGTAGTGGAAAGAGCAAGCTGTTACCAGGCCTTAAGTATAAAAACACATTATTATTATGATTTAAATTGTTATTATTATCATTAGATTAGATTATTATATTATTATATTTTATATTACTTAACCAATTAACATAACCGTTAGATCCCCCTTGTGTCAGTTTCAAAATCAAAAAACATTTTAATAAGAGTAAATAAGAGTAAAATAACTAAAGCGTGCACTGGGAAATGTTGGCGCAAGTCATGCGAAAGGACCTTCAGTAATCCAAGTTTAGAAGCATAAAAACTTTAAACAAAGAATCTGAATGTTTTTGTAAGGAAAATCACAAGAACTCTCAGGGAACAGCAAGGGAACATTCAACACTGTCTAACCGAGGGGAATCTATCAGGATACTACTTAGGGAAAGGGACAGGGAATCCATGACAATTTCTATCACTACGGGAATAACATTCATTCCTGGAGATGCCAAATTAGAGGAACTAGGGATGGGCGGTATGACGATATATCGTTACCACGGTGTAAAATGTCTAAAAATCTTGTATATCGCGGTATGTAAATATATAGCACTATTGACCCTTCATAGTGATGAAATGCATGAATGAGACTATAAGGAGATCTTGATGTTCAAAAAAAGTTATGTGTGCGCATAAAGCCACGTCTCTCAGCATGCGATCGCAAATTCAGTTCTCTTTAATGTCTTATCGGTCGAATACACACGCAATTATGTCAAAATGCCCATCGTGTGCAGTATTCATGCAAACACAGCCGGTTATGTCTCAAGTGAAAGTAAACAGTTGGGTGTAAACCGGATGTGTATCATTATAATGGATCCGTGCGTTTGGTCTTAAAGTGACAGCAGCCTAATATACCTGCCTAAAATAACTTACTGCTCTCGACTGAATAACTTTTTTAATTCTTAAACTTGTTTTAGCAAGAATACATTTATATTTAATTCATACAGTGAAGACAATTATTAAATTTAAAACTGTACTAATTCTAACTACATGTTAAACCTATTGTACCTGAAAAACCTAATTTGTTTCATTCATATTTATCCTATTGTTTTTAACTTGCTTCTTTTATTCTTATTTTTAATAACAAATGAGATAAAATAACACAAAATAACTATATTGTGATGTATAACCTTATCATGAAATAAAATTTCTCATATGTAACCCTGGACCACAAAACGAGTCACATGGGTCAATTTTTCGAAATTGAGATTTATACATCATATGAAAGCTGAATAAATAAGCTTTCCATTGATGTGTGGTTTGTTATGATAGGAGAATATTTGGCAGAGATACAACTATTGAAAATCTGGAATCTGAGGGTGCAAAAAAATCGAAACATTGAGAAAATCTCCTTTAAAGTTCTCCATTTATGTTCGCGATTCACTCACAAAAATAAATGTTTTATATATTTACGGTAGGAAATTTACAAAATATCTTCATGGAACATGATCTTTACTTAATATCCTAATGATTTTTGGCATAAAAGAAAAATCGATAATTTTGACCCATACAATGTATTGTTGGCTATTGCCACAGATATACCAGTGCGACTTATGACTGGTTTTGTGATCCAGGGTCACATATTGTGAAATAAGAATTCAGTCATATCGCCCAACCCCTAGGAGGAACCATTCCGAGGTACAAAAACAGAGAAAAGCAACTGCCATCCCACAAATCACTCAGGCCTAACGAGGAACGCAAGATATTAGATGCAGGGGTTAGGAGCGAGATGCCTTTGAGTTATGCAGAGCGGCTAGTGAAACGCTCAGTGAGAAAAGCTGCAAGCAGGGGTTACTCGGCCTCCTCTAGCCCATAACCTCCAAAGGCATCACAGAGGGACGGAGGGGGGTTTGTAGTATTTCTCCAGGGGTGAGGAAGAGGAGGCGATGTGTGAGGACAGACTCACCGCACTGGGCACCTGGGCCGCTTTGGGTCGTTTTGAGTGGTCCAGAGCAAAGATAGTATACTCAGAGAGAAAAGCAGGTTCTGCTATCATCCCAGCCAGCAGCTGAACGACCCCCCCATACGAGTCAATGCATTAATGACGGGACCAAGGAGTGAAGAGCAATGAGAAAACAACACAATGAGTGAAACGACAGGAAAAAGAGCCAGAGCATGAGATAATGACATCTGTGGAAACAGAAAGAGAATTGAGACAGCGGATCCACACGGAGGCTGCAGACTTACACTATTTGATGTCACTACCAAGGCTGATTTTGTGTCTTTGAACATGTAGAGTTTCACGATTGGCATCAAAGCATGATATGCCATTAGTAGAGACATCAAAAAGGTAATTCTAGCCGTCTTGGCACAGAAGAAATTAGGGCTCAAAAATAAGGATGGGTCAGTGAGTTGGCAAAGCTGCTTTGTCTTGTACTTTATCTTACAGTTATTGATGATGTACATGAGTTTTTGTGTGTGTCAAATTAAATGTCACCAAGGTAAAGTTTTAACTTTAGTGATAGTCTTGGACTCAAAACTCTAAACGTATTTTTCCAGAAAACATATAGTCCCAGTTTCACAGACAGGGCTTAGATTAAGCCAGGATTAGGCCTTAGTTCAATTAGGGCATTTAAGTAGCTTTTATAAACGTGTCTTAGAGAAAAACATTACTGGTGTGCATCTTGAGACAAAACAATGGCACTGATATATTTTAAGATATATTGCTTTTAGTTAAAACAGCTCAAATTTGCAATTTAGGCTGGGACTAGCTTAAGCATTGTCTGTGAAACCGGGGGATAAAATCATAATATAATAGTGTAATCTAATAAAAATAAAATGTATAATAAAATAAAATCTATATTATGAATAAATATAGGCTAAATCTATTATATATTTATAAATACTAGTAGTATTTAAATCTTTAGAATGCTCTCTTTATAAATAAATATATTGTATAAAATGTTTAGTTATATATATTATTATTATTACTATTAAATAAAATAAATATTATATAAAGTATTTACATTTAAATATTTAGGAAATAAAATTCTGACAAACATCAATTTAGGTTTTTGCATATATTAATATATGCAGGGCCAGTGAAAATGTTGACAGTGCTAGTAAAAAAAAAACCCCACAATAAAATCCTTATTGTTGAGCCCTGGAAATGCTGAGATGATGTGGAATTCATTCTGAGATCTGATGGAAATTTCAAAAAGAAATACAAACGGAAAATGTGAGAGAGAAAAGTTCAATCAAACCCTCGGCTCACTGGTCGGTAAAACGGTTCATCCGCAACGGTGATACACTTCATTCTAAGCTTCATTTTATTTGAGCTGTGATTCATAAACGAGGACAATAACATCAATAAAGCAAAAAATAGTAACTTGACTCATGCTACTTTGATGAAACTCCCAAAAGATAAACCAAGAAGGGTGTCTGAAAGTCCATTAAGGTGTACTCATAAGTCATTATTTGCCATGTTTAAAGATTCATGCTTCAAAGGGGGTCTAATGTCACCGTCCAGAAATGACAAAACCGAATCATCTAGACTATTATTAGCCCGCATTAGTACAATAATAGCATGTCATGTGTTCACCAACCAGCTGGAGACTATCAAACTGATTTTATATCCCTGCACAACGTTCTCTGTAAAACAAGAGATCATTTAACTCAACCAGCATTTTTAATTCACAGATTATTAAATCTCATTTAAAACAGAATTTATTACCTTAAACCAGTATTTAGACTCTTTAAGTGACACTTTAGATTACATATTTAAACCAAGTATAATTTATTTTAAAGAAAAATAGTACAAGCACACTTTTCAAGCTAAACTTCTGCCATTTCTTAGGTTTAAACGGACACAATTATAAAGTAAATACTTTAATTTTAGTATTGGACACGTTGCTTATCCCGATAAACACTAAAACTCAAGGGAAGCAATTAGCAGATCTGACCTGAAGGCATTCGTTAAATGTATTGTGTCTGCAATCTTGTGAAAAGCATGTGTTATGACAATATTGTGTATTTTTATTGAGATATTCTGTGCAGGAGAGTTAAGGGGCATATCTGGAGCATGGAAACAGTTGCTGCTCATTTACATGCACTATTGACCAATGAGAAGGCGGCCTGTTTCCGTTTGTCCGCTTACCTCTCTGTCGTTGGGGGAGGCCGGGGCATCTTGGTACGGGACAGGGGGTTGAGTACGCCTCTCTCCTGAACTCACCTGCTGGACACAGAGGTGTGCGTTATACATCAAGACACAATAATCACTAGCAGTGCACCAAATACATTAGAGACAGAGGTAACTACAGCTGGAGACAGTCTTTAAAGGGATACTTCACCGATTAGCATTAAGCTTTGTATCAGTAGAAACCCGGTAGTATTTTGGAATAACCGTGCTTCCCTCCCTCATGTCCCCCTGAGACGAGAGATTTCTGTATTGTGTGTCTGGATAAAAAAACTCTAATGACGTCAATTTAGCATCATCAGCTTTTATGTCCAGAGGCGAGAGACTACAGCCAGTAGGAGGAGCTCGTTCCGCATGTCTTCAACCCGCCCATAGGGGGATCTCACGATAAAACGCCGTCTTTTCAGTGTCGAGTCGACTAGTAGCGATACTGCCCTCTGTAACCGGTAGGCGTGGCTTGGGCGTGGCCTCGTAGTGCAGCGAAGCAAGTGCATTCTGGGAGTTGTTGTCTTTCATCCACATGAGCCAAAAATACATTTTCTGGTTTTTCTCAGTCTAGAAGGCCTTTCCCAGTCTACTACATAAATGACCCAATTTAAATACACATTCATCTTTCCAACGGTGAAATATCAATTTATAAATATAAATTTTTCAGTATTTATTATAAATGATTTATCCGTGCACAACTGCACATCATTCTTTTTGTTAAATTCACATGCCCTTGTAATCTTGAATCAAATTAACTTCTCCTCTCTGATGACGTGTTTACTAATGTGAGGGCGGGGCAACCTGTCACTCACACGATCGACCAATAGCAAACCGCAACCATCTAATTAATTACCCACGGACGAAATCAAGCCCTGCCCAGCATTTCTTCTTGTTCCAAAAGCCGTAAGAAAAGACTATCGCAACTTCTGTTTCATGCCGACTTCAACCTCATGTTTTACTGCACTGATTTCAGCATGGACACAAGAGGCCAAACACAAAATAAATGGCATATTTAAATAGTAAAAATAAGAAATTAAATTCTGCATGAAGAAAATGTCCAAAAAAAAATTAATTAAAGGGATATTTTTGCAATATGATATTATTCATGCAATAAAGGATATTTCCCTCTCAAATTTCCATTATTATTATTATTTATTCTTAATGAATAATTATTAATAAAAAATTATTATTATTAATAATATTATTATTATTATTTAATTTTTATTAATAAAAATAAGAAATTAAATTCTGCATGAAGAAAATGTCCAAAAAAAATTTAATTAAAGGGACAATGAGATATTTTTGCAATATGATATTATTCATGCAATAAAGGATATTTCCCTCTCAAATTTCCATTATTATACTAAAGAAAAACTCATTACTATAATATGCAATTAAAATCCTCCTGCATTTTCTGTTCAAGTGTAACAAACACTACAATGATTGTACACTTCAATGTAAACTATATACTTAAAAATGTAGTTTCACAACGACAGATTAATAATAAAAAATAAAAAATTATGTTTTATGTTTAAATGTGCTTAATTGTTAGAAGAATCCTGCAAATACAAATAAACTGTGTAAAATATGTTTGAAAAATAATGAAATAGACAAATAGATGGATAAATTAATAGATATAAATAGATTTGGGGTCAAATATGACACTGGCATGTCTTTTTATTATTATTATATCATTTCTATTTATAACGTTGCTTAATATTTAAACCAGACAGACTTGAATTTCAACTTAAGTATTAGTTTAACCTTTAAGTAGCACGTCTGTTTAGGGAAACGTGCTCTCGGGTCTGGTTAACAGGTCAGGTTGGTCTGTGGTTCATTAAGTAGGCTAGTTGACAAACCAACACCCAAAATCCAAAAACGACTGATCTGATGACGTAAACCTTCTGATGGCCTCTAAAATCTCTTAAATGTCATTATATTAACTACATAACTTATCTTTTATACCAAGGTCAATACACAAAAAATACTGCCAGTACCATAGTACAGGTAACATTGTCACACCCATTTAAAACAACATACCAAATAGTACCAGGGTATTACCTTAGTACCATAGTATCCTCGGAGTATCATCATCATGGTAATACCATAGCATTAATTTAAATACCATGTTAATACCATGATCCATGAACATGGTAATCATTCAGTACCATATTAAAACCATCTGATTTTGGTACTGTTTTGTTAATGTATAACCAATCCGCTAGTTTAATAGATATTTAAAGAGCTTATATTGTAATTTAAATATATAATACGGTAGTAAGTGTGTTATAATGTATATTTGTAGTATATACTTGATGTTGTGTTTTGTTTTTGTTAGCATACATGCTACATGAGTGAAGTGCTCTGACCTGCGCCTGCGCGCTGCTCCGCTGAGGCGACTGCTCCTCTATCACCTTCTGCTTCAGTTTCTTAAACATCACTCCATGCGATAATTGTCACGTCGGGAAAGATTTTACTGTCCGATTCCCAGGGTAAAAAACTTGATGTATGTGTGGATGAGAGCAGTGCGCAGATGCAGCTGACGTGGAGGAAAAGTGAACAGCTACGGGTCCACGAGAGGCTCAGAAAGGACGATTGTGAGTTATTGAACTTGCATCTTGCAATGTTGCTAAGAAGAACATAAACATATTCAGACAGTGTGACAGATAACATTGATATATAACGTGCTACTAAACTTCATATAGCAGGGTATTTATGTGGTACTGCAGGGTTTTTCAAAGAACACCATGGTAATATTGTGGTAATAAAAACAAAAGTCATTAAATAAAAATAATAAAACTACTTATTATAGTCAATTAAAATATGTAATTATATATTATTATTATTGATAATAATTTTAACATTTAGATTTCTGAAGAGGTCTTATGATCAAAATACAATAAAATGTGAATTAAAAAATAATAATGATCATTTATAATTTAAAAATACAGATTTTTCTGTTGTATGTTATTAAAGACATCACGCTGATTCGACATGTTAAAATTTCCCCGTTGATTATATTTTATTAACCTTTTTACAAGTTTTTAGCATTAAATGTTGTCTAGGGTTTATAAAACTTAATTGCATAATGATGAAATAGCCAAACTTCAACAAAAGAACCTTTCATACTGTATAGAAATAGCTAAGTAAATTAAATGATGTGCATATGAACCTCTGTATTTTTATTTTATTTTGCATGAATGATCCGTTGCTTGTGGGTTTTGTGTGTGTGTGTGTGTGTGTTTTTGTCATGTAAAACCACTTACTGCACAAACAGACTGAACATTTAACACTTTGTATGATTAAAAATAACCTTTGAACTGATGCCTTTAATTATTTTCCAATGTCTTCATTAGGAATAAGAGCTTAGTAAGAGTAGTAAGTAAGAGCTTCTCATTCTTTATGACTCAGTCTGTGCTCTTCTACACATATCAGGGGTCAAAGGTCATAATGGTTAAAGATATGGGCTGATAATCAAACCCTAAGGGAAGTTACTAGAGTTGTACATGTTTCTCCAAAGAGACTGTCACAGTAGAAACTGCATTGTATAATTCACTTCGGAGCATCCGCCTAATGAGCCATACATATTTGATTACTGTTTGCAGTACAATTAAAAACAACACATTATTTACGGATGAGAAGTATTGAATATTCACACGTGATCTGTTCAGTGGCTCCGTTTAATCTCATTGCCGTCTAGGAGAAACATTTGAGATATTAAAGAGATCGCGACTGATTTTTCTCTCTTTTTGGCTCACAGCTCAATGTTGCGCATAGTCTCGAGAAGCTCTAGAGGGCGCTCACTGTAACCATAAAAGCCATTGCATCAAAGTCTATGGGAACACAATAAAAAAAAAAACATTAGGCTACATCAAGGGTGTCGCTTCTATTATTCTCTTATAAACTCTATTTGATCAATCACTATATTAAACATTGTATAGGGAAGTTTCTCCCTGAATATCTCAAGTGATTTACAATATAAAACTTCTGTGCAATATCAATATCCTCCTGTGATATTCAATGCACAGTGTTTATAACTTATTTGATCTTCATCATTTTTACATTTAAACGTCCTGTACAGACTCATACCTCACTGCATATATTTTTTGTATGTTTTTCTGTAAATAATGTTATTCTTCTTCTGTAATGTCTGTGTTATGAAGACTGGAAGCATCTGTTACCAAACCAAATTTGTGCATGAGCCAGTGAAAATCTTTCTGATTCTGGTTACGGCCCTGTATTACATTACAAGAAAACAGTCCCTTGTTCCAAAAGTACAGGACAGTTTTAGTATATTTTAGTATATAGTTTTAGTATATATATTATATCCAGTTTTAGCTTTGTGTTTTGCATAGATAACCTGAGTTTGATTAGTCATCCTGGAGCAGATAATGCCACGCACATCAGTGTGGAGATCTGTGCCAGCATCATGAGCGATCAATGATCATCAGCAGGTTTCAGATCTGTGCTCATCCTTCTGGCCGTATACACACAACAATCCATCAATGTCTGAAGGCACCATGCTCAGAATGCTGGATCCAGGAATACTAGATTTAATATCCGGCATAATGTGGTTATTTTCTATGTATCAAATGTTTCAACAACAGACTATCATGTTATAGTTTTTAGGTAATCGGCTTAATTTTTGTAGCATGTTAAGTTTATCGTAAATGCATCATATTATGAAAGTTGAAAGCTGTTGAAAGAGAATCTGTTAGGATTTCTACCCTACCTAAAGTTAACCTTTTCATACAAAAAATAAATAAAAACAATAACATTTCAACCAAATAGGCACTTATGCATTCATCAGTTACCCTATAATATTCATGTTAGTCATATTATAGTCATTCAAGTTAATTCATCATAAACATCTATCATATTATATTGGACAGGAAAGGAAATATGAGAGAAATAATGAGGAATAGGATTGAAACATGACCCAAGCCAGCCTCAAACTCGTGTCCCATATATGTGTCGTGTGCATTAACTGCGCATCAGCACGTCAGCTTTGCTTAATTCAACCTTCTTCTATTTGACCCTTTATATTCAAAGAATGAAATCACCATGCCAAATAACATCCATCTTTAGGAAACCGCAGGGCATCACGCATCTTAACTGCAGCATAGTATACATGATGTGATTTCTGTGAGTGACATAAGCCTCTCTGAGCCTTGAGATGTGATCATGTGACATCACAGCTTCTCTGAGGTGCCACAGCTGTGTTATTGGTCCGTGTAAAACCTCTAGCACTGGGTCTAATAACACACAGGTTCATTAAATCATATTTCCTGCAGATTTGTGTCAGAAATCTGATAAATGCAGCATTCACAGCAGGGAGATTAGGACAGCATCATGGCCACCATCTACAGTACATGCAATGTTTGCGTATCATCAGTCAGCGAGGAAGGCGTAAATTATGTGTAATTATGTATTATGTGTAAATTATGACAATACAGCCAATAAAGTTTCATATAAAAAAAAGTTTAATACAGGAAAAATGCAAAACGCCCAAATATATACAGTGCAAATTCAATACACTTGTGTTAACCCAGCCACATACAATGAAACTGTGCAAAGAGTATAAGTCGGGGTAAGATGACCATGGTTTCTCCTGACCATAGATGACACAAAATCTCATCTCAGCAATTGCCATGTTGTTACTAGTGTCATTGTTTTTAAATTTAATAATTATTGTAATTAATAGGGTTATTATTCAGAATTTCCATGAATTAGATGTAGCCTACATTTCATACATATTTGCTTGCATTAAAACCTATAGTTGAGTGAAATCATTCAATTTAGTGGTAAAATTAGTGTTCCTATTATGACATATCTTCGATTAAAATATGGGCAATTAAATATGTAAATATTAATATGCCTTTAAATAAGACACAGAATAATTTTACCTTTCACATAAATCTCTATACTGGGATTCTGCTTTGTCTCTCATCGGTTTTTCAGTTATTATCAACTATATAGTCATAATTCATAATAGCTGATTTTGTATTTTAGGTTAATGACACTTTAAAAATGACATAAATATTAATAAGAATTATATCAAAAATAATTTCTACATTCTGTAAAAGTTTAGCCAGGGGTGGGGGTGATTAGTTAACTCAGGCAGAGAATGTCACTCAGGTAAGATGGCCTCTTTGAATAATTTTATATTTTGTTCCTTAACAACTAAATTAGCAAATGTTTCTGTTTATTTCCTATAATAACACATTGGCTGATGCATCATCATCCTGCACTTATAAACTTAGTTATATCTAAATATTTTACAATTTAAAAGTATTGCACATTGTTCTTAAAGGGGGCATCGTCCCCCATCTTCCCCTAGCCTATTTTAAATCTGAATTAAATATACATAGCAATGCGATTTAAGTAATCCGGCATCAGCAGATTTCGAAACACTCACGACAGAAGTCGTCGACTGCATCGCTAGGCGTTTTTTCGCCTCTCATTTGCACAAAGTCGAACATTCGTGAACTTTTTTTGACATTCTCTCCCCATGCTATCAATCCCACAATCCCCAGCGCGAGACTCCCATAGAGAATGAATGGCAAGCGTCTGCTCCTCTCCGCGCCAGTGCACGCGCATCGCCTGATCTGCAAGCAAAAACACTTTAATTTCCTCCTCTCCTTTAAAAGAAGATCCTTCGTGTGTCCTCAAGGAAACGGCCTTTAACATTATTCATTGTTTTCATCACCTTCTCTTCTGAGCCCATGAAATATTCATCCAATTCAAAGTGTCAGTTTCAGCAGGGAAAATCTCGAGGTGACTCGTTATTCTGAGGTGAATCGATCGTCCCGCTGTCAGGCGGATGTTCCCGTCGTGACTGTCACTGTATATGGGGAGAAAACAGGCCAGACCAGAAGCACACTTTTGTTTCTAAAGCAAGTTTATATTCAGGGTTAGTGATCTGAATAAACCCCAAACCCAAATATGACAGAGTTAATATCACAGAGACCATGAGCACTCTCTGACTTTTTTTTAGCATAGCAACTCTCTAGCAATCACCCAGAACACCTTGGCAACTGCATAGCAACGCCCTAGCGACCACCCACAACATCATACTGGCAAATTTTGCATGAGCACCACTTCTCATTTATATGTTGATTCAAAATTCTAGTTTACATGATGCAGCCAGGTTATTTAATTGTCCAACAGTTATGTTATCTAACTCCAGATTAGAAATTGTTTAAACTGAATTTGAATTGAATTTAAAAACTGAAAGGAAACATAGCCTACATAAGTTTGGAATTTGATTTGGAAATGAAAAAAACAGAATAATCATAAAATATGTGGTATAAATGGAGATTTTATGGAAATGAGATGTGACCCAAATAAATACACTGTAAAAAAATTAATTAATAAGTTATGACAACATATGTTTTATACATCGCTTTAAGCAATTTTCTACTTTTTTTATGTTATACAAGATTCAACAAATTTTTAAAGTCAGTTTAACGTCATTTAATTTGAAATGACTTAAATATCGAAGTTAATTGTACTTAAAAATGTACAGCGTAAAACCGATTTTCAAAGTCATAAATAAAAAGATTTTACAGAAAAACATTTTTTTTTTTTTTAAAGAAGAAAGATTTTTAAGTAACAAAGTTAAGTTATTGGAGTATGTTTTACAAGTAAATACAATTTCAGTGTTTTTCTTCTTTAAAAATTAATGTTTCAATGTGTTACTTACAGTACTAGCATTTCTGTGTGAAAACTGTTTCAAAGAAAATCCTTTTTTTTTTCAGTGTATATGTAATATGGTAAAGTTATGCGTGAAAAAAAATGGTAGATTCTCTCTTGGCTAAAGTCTCGCTGAAAAAGTTAACCCTGCTTTCTGCTGGCTTCTCAACCTCTAATTTTACACAGAATATCTTTAAACACCTACACACTCTCTCTTCAGCCGCGGAATGAGGAAAGGTCTGTAGCTAGCATTAGCATTTTCCCTCCATTGAGTCAGAGATGTGCGGGAGACTCCAGAGGGATATGGGAGAAATGAGTGATGCTTTTTTATAGCGATGGAAACAACAGAGGCATGATGGAGTTCCTTCTTTACCCTCTACAGCCCATCAGACATTACTCACCTGCATTCAGAAAATACTCGTCTCCTCATGCATTTGCAATGCAAAAGCGTTTCATATGAAAACATCTTAGTCTGGCGTATTACACCACTGGACTTGACTATAAAAGGCTTTTAATCTAAACAGGGCCTGAAACGCTTTAACAATTACGCTTTGTTTGTCGACAGTGAAGTGAACCTTCAGAAAATGTTGTTCATCAATGTATTCTATATGAAGTTTGCAATTTTTTGTCCAAATACAGATCAAACATTATAATTTATAAATAATGTATTTGTCTATAATTAAAAATAAATAAATCATTTATTTGTCTTTCTGTTAGGTGTAGATGGGGTTCACAGGTCATTACAATAATAGTATTGAAAATGTGAACTGATTATCAATTTTCAGTCAGAAGTTCATGTTATTGGCATGAAGGGATATTTCAGTAAATAATACCATGTAAAAGATACAGTTACACCAATCTAATTAAAAAAATACATTAAAATAAAAATAAAAACTATATATATATAATTATCAAATTAGTATTTTATAAATATTATTTTTATAAATATAAATTAAATATATTTTAATATATTTTAATATTTAAAAAAATAATACAATTATTTTATATATACAGTATATATATATATATATATATATATATATATATATATATATATACACCATATAACCATGCATATATACATACTGTTTATGCTCAAATATATTGTGTAACAATATAAGCATGACAACAAATCTTAATACTTTATCTTATTTTATCTTGTTTTAAGGATGTTTAGATGTTGTTGTATTAAGAACTTGATGTTGAAAAAGCATCAAGGCAAGTGTAATTTTTAATTCATGACTGCATTCAATAGTTATTATACATGCATAATTTAAATTGGAAAAAAATCAATCTTTTTTTCCCAAAATGCCTCATACAGTGTTCAATATGTTGTTTTTAACCCAGCCACATTCTGGCCACAGTGACAAACCTAGTGGTGAAACCTACACTAAATCACATTGTTAGCATTTTGTTTATTGCAGAGTTGTTATCAGCTCTGTAATATATTTTCAGTGGTCAAAGCCTTTTCATTGTAATATGGGACAGTTGCATGGCAACACTATAGTAACACCATAAATAAACTCCTCTGCATCTCGACAAGTCCCACTGAAAGATGCATGATGGGTCACGCGTTGACCACTATGCTTGAATCAGAGGCTGGATATATTGTTGCCTGAACTCATCCCGTCCTCCACACACACACACACACACACACACACACACAGACACACACACACACACACACACACACACACACACACTCCAGCCATTACCATAATAAAAAGCTTTTTAGAGCTGACCTATGGCAAGCTCTCATGCATAATTAGGTGCTCAGGAAGAATAGAGCGAGTGAGTTTTTCATACACAAGAAGATATTTGCATTAGAGGAATAAAGACAAGCACACACTCTTGCCAAAGCTATTGTTATCTGAGACCTTTCACAAAGCATCTCTTTTCCAGTGGTAGCATTAGATTTAGCGAGATTAACTGCTGTAAATGTGGAATGGATATATTTCTGCTTTGATTATTTTAATTTCGATGATTCAAGATTCTTTTAATAAACACTAGGACTAAACAAAGCACTACACACTAGCATAACGTTAAAAGAGGACCAGGAACTGAGGAAAACCAAGGGTTTAAATCCACAAGGGAAGATGATCAACAGAACAGGGAACAGGTGTTTAACTCAATTAGAAACCAGGAAACAAACAAGGAATTAGAACTGTGGCAAACGGGAACAGGGAAAACCAAACTAAAGGTATGTTTACATGACAACAATGTACTAAAAATGGAAAAGTTTGCATTGCATGGCCCCTAAAACACAATGAAGCTAAACATAACCCTTACACACAGAAACAATATAGCGGAAAAGTGCAACTTTTGACAATGAAACTGGTCTTGCAACAATAAATACACTATTAATGTGCTTTTCAAAATAATAAACTCTTATTCATTAAATAACAAACAATTGGGGAAATTATGGAATTTCAATATTTAACCCTTTCCCCGCTAATGACAGAATTTTCCGCCTTTCCGTGTTTTCACTGTTATACGGTAGGGGGCGCTATTACAGCAAAATATTCTTAGAGCCATGAATTTTTTTTTTTTTTTTTTTTTAATTATCATCAATTATCCTGAGAATAGATAATTTAAATAATTTAATTAGGATGCATTCTATTTATTTGATTATTAGAATGTTATAAATAAATAAATTATAGAATAGAATGTTATAAATAAAAATGTTATAAATAAAAATATATATTATTTATTTTCACTTGTTTATAATGATTGTTATAATTATAATCTATTTATTTATTTATAGACTGAGAATATAATTGATAAACCTAAATGTAATCTGTATTATTGAATTGTCTTGTTGTTTGCAGACACTGAACTTAATTCTATTAAGCTTTCAATACTGGAACTTTAACAATACTGTTCAATAACGTCATGCAGCATGTCTTCTCTTTAAAGCATTAACACACGCTGATCAATCCCTGCTTCATGTCTCTCACAGAGTTTCAACTAGACGCCATCAATATTTCAGAAACTACACCTCACGTGTGCTGAATAATGCCATCTGCTTTTGATTAAACTCAACAGATCAACAGATGAACAAGAATCTTAAGATCTGCTGGAATGTAAGAAGTAATTTTGCACATACTAATGCTTGTGAAAAGCTTTTGAATCTGAAAGCAATTAAACAGTCAGTCATAATTGCAAGCTTTTGAGGGGCATTCAAATGAGATTTTAAAATACTTTCTCTAATATTTAACATTCAGAGTCAACTATAAACCATTACCAGTGTGACTTCGTGAAGTGTAACTTTTAAACGTGTATCTGTCAGATTAAAAGGGATAGTTCACCCCAAAATGACAGTTTGCATAGTTTAGCTGAAGTTGCAGCACTAACATTTATTTTTCTTTATTATGGTGAATCTTTACTTCATATTTAGTGTTTGATTCTATATTGAAAGAATGAGGTGGATAGACTAGAAAATGCATGAGCGCAATAGTCCCAAACATTACACTAATGAAGGACTGGAACTTGTAAGTAATGAACAAACACATCCATCACCACACACTGGCACAGCTGAAACGTTCGGCTGGATTAATGAGAACACTGGGATCCAAGAAGATGGCAAGCTAAATTACATATTCTTTTGAAAATGCAAGTTCAGCAAAATGCAGCTTATGCAGCTACTAAGATCTTTGTTAGGTGAATGCTATGTGTCTTGTGATGGCTAGGTGGTTATTTACTAGTAAAAAGAGCTGAATGCAGACATTGATTTAAAGTGGGAGCAGAATAAACCAAAAATATGAAGAAGGTCTTTATTCTGGAAGTTTGAGGGTATCTCATCATTTAAACCTAATAAGCATTAAATTAAAATGTAACTGTCAAGTCCCAGAACTGCTTTATAAGAGGACAACTCCACAGGCAATGACAAAATGTCTCAGTATCAGATATACACTTGATGCACAAACCACACAGACCTGGATTCATTTCATGTCTAACCTCAGGTGTAATAAACTCTGTGCAGAGTTTCAAACTGCCTTTCCCAAGAGGAATTAGAGGCTTGAACACAAATGGGCTTGCGTAATTCATTCTTAGTTTCTGTTTCAATTACACTGCCCAAATCAGCTTCCCGTTTATCATTAAAGGTGCTCTAAGCGATGTCACGCGTTTTTTAGGCCAAAACTTTTTTTGTCACATCCAGCAAACATCTCCTCACTATCCGCTAGCTGCCTGTCCCCTGAACACACTGTAAAGACACGCGGTCTCTGTAGACAGCCCAGGCTCCACAAACGACAACAAAAACAAACTGGCCCAGCCTGGACCACGAAACATAACAAACAGTGTTCCAGCCAATAACCGATAAGAATGATTTGGGGGTGGGGGTGGGGGGGTTAGTGCGCGTGCACATGAAGTGTGGGGAGTGGAGGAGAGAGAAGCATGAAGAGGAAAGTTAGCTAGAGGAGAGATGTCCTAGACAACGACTAGCGTTAAAATGGTATATTCTTGAGAATTTTGATATGGCCGACACACGACCAAAGAGACGACGTTCCGATGAACAAATAACAAAGAAGAGGGAAAAGGAGAAGGAACGCACGAAGTCCGGCAGAAGGGCTTCCAATCTGACATTCAGGTGACTCTGTTTTTGCTGGACAGGGTAAATCCAGTTTGTTTTTTCTAAATGGTTCATGACTGTTTCAGGAAGCATGGAAGGGAGGGGGAGGGGACGGGGGGAGGGGGAGGGAGGGTCGAGCTAGCCTCCGTTTTGTTTGACAATACTTCGAACGTCAACAAGAAGTGACGTCACCCAACATCGCTTAAAGCACCTTTAAGAGTGTCAGGTTTATCTGTTTTAAGGTCACAAAGTATATTATAATATAAACCCATCTCGTGACAAACTTAACCTGCTTATCAACAGCCAATAGTGATTCAATAGGGGAGACAGCAAATCCTCCAGGGCATTCTCTTAATTTAGTCAAAATAAAATTCTGAACCTGCAAATACTTAATGAAATCCACATTAGTAATCCTAAACCTGTTGGGAAAATGTGGCATTGTCTAATTAAATATTCCCTAATTTGCATAATTTTCCAGAATAGAAATCTAAACATTGGATAAAGCCAGAGTTTTTACAGGATTCTTTTTTAGACTTATTTTTATCGCTCCATTAATCAGGAATTACTGTACAGAAACAATTTTTCTCCATGATATGAATAAAATGTTGTATAATATCAGGCAAATTATATATGGACAAAAAACCTTCAGAATATAGATAGGAATAAAACTGTAAAGTTGTAAAGATTTATGACTATTAACTAGTTGCTTATTAGCATGCATATTACTAGAATATTGGCTGTTTATTAGTACTTATAAAGCACATATTAATGCCTTATTCTGCATGACCATATTCTACATCCCTTAATCCTAGCCAATACTTAAACTTAACAACTACCTTAAACACCTAATATTAATAATAGTCATTAGGGGTTTATTGAGGCAAAAGTCATAGTTAATAGTTAGTTACAGTAATAGTGAGAATTGGACCCTAAACTAAAGTGTGACCCAAAGACACATCTTGAGGAAACCGCCTTTAAAGATATGCATTGTAACTTAAATCTACAGACGCAAATAGATAAAGTGCAATAAAGTGTATTTTGCATGTTTCTTTCCACTACGAAACAACATGTTATGAAAACCCAAAATGCCTGCAATGTGTTGCCATGCCAATGCCATGCAAAAAAACAACACTAAATATCCCTCTTGAAAACTGCATGATGTACATGCATAAAGTGAGATGGCATGTGAGTAGGTTCTTCATAATGCAGAAACACAACTGAAATATGAAACAGCCCTGAGCATCATGCTTGTTCAGCATAAGGGTACAGAACAATAAAAGTGAATGTTATGACTCTGCTGTCACTCAAAGCAACATCACACTAACTCGACTGATGCTCAATTGGAAAAACTCGTAAGTAAAAGAAGTAAAACAGGGGCTTCTCTTCTTTGGTGGCCTGGAATGAAAAGTCTGCAGTGCTTGAGTTTGTTTATGTGTGTCTCTTGTGACAAATGCTGTTTGTGTTCAGTGGCCCGTGGCACAAAAGCCCCATCAATCAAACCTCATGCATCCTCAGCAGAACGCCACACTTCATCCAGAACAGTGATGGAAATGATATGAGGGATGAGAAAGCAGAACGTTCTGGGAACAAAGGACAATAGAGTGATGTTTACTGTTGGAAAACACTTCTTAAAAGACATCACACATAATGATATATTATTTATCTGTGATCTTCTGGTGTTTTGATACTGCATGGCATAGCTCCTTCAGTGCAATTCTCTGGGATTCCCCCCAGCTGTTTTATCGGTGACCTCGTGAATAAATATGAATTTAATTTAATTACTGTTTAAGTGCAGGTGTTCTGGCCTGCGTGTGTAGGCTATAAACAAGGCTAGCTGCAGCTGGTTCAGCCCCAGTGAAGAACCTGTTCACACCAAGAACGATAACAATAACTGTATTATAACTGTACTAATGCACAATATCATTGTTTAGTAATGAAAGGCTAAAGCCTCAGGGTCTCTTCATCATGTACACAGTATGAACCCCAGCGGTCATGCTTTGTGCATGCATGATTAACCCAATAAAACCTACTGTATTTGATATGCAAATTTCCAAGGCCTCTAAATTATCTACATGATCAAAACTTTGCTGAAAAAACTTGTACATACTACATGCCTTCTGTCATGTGACTGATAGTTTATACTTTTTAACATATAATTGTTAAAATGTCTTTAATTACTTTTTTTTTACAGTAAACATAAGAGTATATATATATATATATATACACAGTACAGGTCAAAAGTTTGGAAACATTACTATTTTTAATGTTTTTGAAAGAAGTTTCTTCTGCTCATCAAGTCTGCATTTATTTGATCAAAAATACAGAAAAAAAATTTAATACTGTGATATATTATTACAATTTAAAATAATTCAATTTATTATACTTTAAATTATCATTTATTTCTGTGATGCAATGCTGAATTTTCAGGATCATTACTCCAATCTATCACATGATCCTTTAGAAATCATTCTAATATTATGATTCATTATCAAAGTTGGAAACAGTTCTGTAAAAAATAAAAGTAAAAAATAAAATAAAATAAAAATATATATATATATGTATTTTTTTTTAAATAGAAATCTTTTGTAACAACAATATACACTACTGGTCAGTAATTTGGGGTCAGTAATTTTTTTTCTTTCTTTTTTTGAAATAAATCAATGAAATAAATTATATGTTTTAAAACTACAGTGCGTTGATCATAAGCATTTAAATATCATCTTTATAAAACATATTTTTCTCCTTGAGCTCCATATTCTCACTATATCTTACTATAACTTGTTTTTATGATGCAAAAAAAATCACGACACAGATGCAAGATTTTGTCTATAGGTTACATAAACTGTTCCATTTTCATATGTCAGGCAATTATTTCATATGTCAGGCTTTACAGGGTTTATAAGGGTCATGTCATAATGCATTAAATATTTCTCCATGAGGTCCACCTACTGCATTAAAACATCAGAACATCATAATAATTAGTTCTGCATGACCTTTCCACACCCTCTCCTGACCTTCAGAGTTAAAGGGGTCGATCTGTCCGCTGTGCCTTTGAAACATGTTTCAAAACTTTGCATGTGAAATGAGAAGCAGGAATTACATGCGTTTGTATCCACCAGTTCACAAAGTAAAAGTTTCACCTTCATAAATAATTTAGTGTTGGTTCAGATCAGTCTGACATGATGAGGGTTCCTCCTCAGAAGACACACAGACAGAAACAGCACAAGCTTTCGCACACCGCATTTTACTCTAATTGTTAGATCTTCCACGGTTTATGAATAATAGCATCACAAAATCAATCATTGTAGTACTGTGATATTTCAGTCAGTTAATGATTAATCCCCAGTGGCAAATCAGAACAGCAACACAAACACATCACATCTGGTTACCTAAGACAAACAAGAAGGGCGAGAGATGTTATCCTTTGACCTTTTCTCACACATGTTTAATGTCATCACTGAATCTGAAGGATTCTGTCATCTGTCAGCTTCACTCGCTCTCATCTGTCAGTGATGGATGAAGCACTAACAGCACAGTCTTTCTCTTAGTCCTCGAATCTGTATGTGTGAGAGCGAGATCTTTATTGCTTAAAATCCAATAAATGTTTCCAGACGCTCCAAAAAGCTTCTTTTTATATTGTGCTTCCGAATAATTCCCAAGGCGAAACAAAAACAAGATGAAGAAATAAACTCGTTCTAGTGCATAAGGGCATGGACAACATTGCTGGTGTTACAGATACAAATGTGTTTCCCCTCATTCCAGTAAGAGAAAGATTTGTGTCGGCATATGGAAATGAAAAGTCGTCCTATGTGCTGTAAAAAAAAAGAAAAAAAAAAAAAAAAGATGGAGATTTTAAAAAAGAAAGTGCTTTAGAGAAAATGCAGAAATGACACATAGATCATCTGCACCCTTCACTGGAGGGAATGCCTTTCACAGAGGAATTATGTCTTAAACTACTTTAAATTATGAGCAGCTTGTAGAGTGACAAGCTACAGATTACATTGGTTGAAGTAGTAAGCTTCACTAACAAACAACAGAACACCCTAACAACTGCAAAGTTACCAAATAAAATAGCAAACAACATTCCAGGGCACCCTAGCAACCACTCAGAACACCCTAGTAACCACATAGCAACTGCATAGCACCATCCCAGCGACCATCCAGAACACCCTAACAACTGCAAAGTTACTAAACAAAATAGCAAACAACATTCCAGGGAACCCTAGCAACCACTCAGAACACCCTAGTAACCACATAGCAACTGCATAGCACCATCCCAGCGACCATCCAGAACACCCTAACAACTGCAAAGTTACTAAACAAAATAGCAAACAACATTCCAGGGAACCCTAGCAACCACTCAGAACACCCTAGTAACCACATAGCAACTGCATAGCACCATCCCAGCGACCATCCAGAACACCCTAACAACTGCAAAGTTACTAAACAAAATAGTAAACAACATTTCATGGCACCCTAGCAACCACTCAGAACACCCTAGTAACCACATAGCAACTGCATGGCACCATCCCAGCAACCATCCAGAACACCCTAACAACTGCAAAGTTACTAAACAAAATAGCAAACAACATTTCAGGGCACCCTAGCAACCACTCAGAACACCCTAGTAACCACATAGCAACTGCATAGCACCATCCTAGCGACCATCCAGAACACCCTAGTAACCACATAGCAACTGCATAGCACCATCCCAGCGACCATCCAGAACACCCTAACAACTGCAAAGTTACTAAACAAAATAGCAAACAACATCCCAGGGCACCCTAGCAACCAATCAGAACACCCTAGTAACCACATATCAACTGCATAGCACCATTCCAGCGACCATCCAGAACACCCTAACAACTGCAAAGTTACTAAACAAAATAGCAAACAACATTCCAGGGCACCCTAGCAACCAATCAGAACACCCTAGTAACCACATAGCAACTGCATAGCACCATCCTAGCGACCATCCAGAACACCATAACAACAGCAAAGTTACTAAAGAAAAAAGCAAACAACATTCCAGGGCACCCTAGCAACCACTCAGAACACCCTAGTAACCACATAGCAACATGATAGCATCATCCTAGCGACCATCCAGAAAATCCTAACAACTTCAAAGTTACTAAACAAAATAGCAAACAACATTCCAGGGCACCCTAGCAACCACTCAGAACACCCTAGTAACCACATAGCAACTGCATAGCACCATCCCAGCGACCATCCAGAACACCCTAACAACTGCAAAGTTACTAAACAAAATAGCATACAACATTCCAGGGCACCCTAGCAACCACTCAGAACACCCTAGTAACCACATAGCAACTGCATAGCACCATCCCAGCGACCATCCAGAACACCCTAACAACTGCAAAGTTACTAAACAAAATAGCAAACAACATTTCAGGGCACCCTAGCAACCACTCAGAACACCCTAGTAACCACATAGCAACTGCATAGCACCATCCCAGCAACCATCCAGAACACCCTAACAACTGCAAAGTTACTAAACAAAATAGCAAACAACATTTCAGGGCACCCTAGCAACCACTCAGAACACCCTAGTAACCACGTAGCAACTGCATAGCACCATCCTAGCGACCATCCAGAACACCCTAGTAACCACATAGCAACTGCATAGCACCATCCCAGCGACCATCCAGAGCACCCTAGCAACTGCAAAGTTACTAAACAAAATAGCAAACAACATTCCAGGGCACCCTAGCAACCACTCAGAACACCCTAGTAACCACATAGCAACTGCATAGCACCATCCCAGCGACCATCCAGAACACCCTGACAACTGCAAATTTACTAAACAAAATAGCAAACAACATTCCAGGGCACCCTAGCAACCACTCAGAACACCCTAGTAACCACATAGCAACTGCATAGCACCATCCTAGCAACCACCCAGAACATCCTAACAACTGCAAAATTACTAAACAAAATAGCAAACAACATCCCAGGGCACCCTAGCAACCAATCAGAACACCCTAGTAACCACATAGCAACTGCATAGCACCATCCCAGCAACCACCCAGAACATCCTAACAACTGCAAAGTTACTAAACAAAATAGCAAACAACATTCCAGGGCACCCTAGCAACCACTCAGAACACCCTAGTAACCACATAGCAACTGCATAGCACCATCCAAGCGACCACCCAGAACATCCTAACGACTGCAAATTTACTAAACAAAATAGCAAACAACATTCCGGGCAACCCTAGCAACCACTCAGAACACCCTAGTAACCACATAGCAACTGCATAGCACCATCCTAGCGACCATCCAGAACACCATAGCAACTGCATAGCAACATGATAGCAAAGCAGTTGAAGTAGTTAGCTTCACTATACTAAAAATAGCAAACTGCAGAGCAACACCCTAACAAGCTGTTGAAGTAAGTAGTTAGCTTCACAAAAAGCTAGTTACGAAAAATAGCAAGCCACATCCCAGAACACCCAAGCAACTGCAAAGCAACACCCTAGCAACCACCCAGAACACCCAAGCAACACCCTAGCAACCACCCAGAACACCCAAGCAACATCCAATCTCTTTGTCTGATAGACCTTAACCTAGTTTAAACTTTACACTGCAATTTTTGCAATATTTGCAATGTTTCGTGCTGTACGTTAGTGACCGTTTTGATTTCACTAAACGTTCAATCTGGGATCCATTAAGCATCTGTCTGATGGACTCTTGCCAGAAACATGTTTTGCTGATGGCAGATGTTAGCAAATGTTTTCACTATTATCAAATAACTAGTCACATTGAAAAGGACTGAGAAACAACTAAAGACCCCCTATACAGTACTCACACACGTACACAAGTACACACACACACACTTATGAGTGTAAACGTGCAAACAAACTACTATTCATTATTCTACAGAAATAACTTGGCTCATCGCTGGTTTGAGGTGTTCAGGCACACGAGAACAGCAGGACACCAATCAGCCAATCACCTGAAAATCACATCTGCTGCTATTATAACTTTCAAAAAGTCCAGTACAAACGTTACTGTCACTCGTTAACGGCAGCTGTCACGGTTGCTAAGCAACAAGAACAGTGGTCAGTAGGCCAGACCATCATTACGACCTTCGCCAGGATGCAGCCGCTGGATTGGGACGCAGTTATATGTCATCCCAAAACTGTTTGAATTTGAGAAATGCCTCAGTGTTTTGTGTTTGTCCATGCAATGAAAGTCAGTGGGTTCCAAAGAAAAGAAAAGAAAGAAAGAAAGAAAGAAAGAAAGAAAGAAAGAAAGAAAGAAAGAAAGAAAGAAAGAAAGAAAGATTTGGAACAACATGAGAGTTAATAAATGAAGACGTGTTTTTTTTGGGTGGACTTTTCTTTTAATTAAGGTTAGTTTATAATGCCAAGATATTGCAAAGTAAAACTTTTTTTTTTTAAATGAATATCATTAGAATATCATCCATCTAAAATCCACCTAAATTTGCTTTTACTGAAATTTCAGTTATTTAAATAAATGATTTAAGGAATTACTGAATATGTAAATTAGTTTTATAGCCTAGGGTTTTTTATGCAGAATTTGTCTCCCTGGTTTGAAATCATTTGATCTTTCTGAAATCATATTTTGAGGGATTTTTTTGATCACATGGTTCAAACAGAAATAACTTTCTCAGTGTTTATCAGAATGATATTTGATTGTTTATACTTACATTGACATCGTCAGTAGTTTGACTTAAAAATTTCATCATTTTACAAAAAGAAACACTAAATATTGTTCTTGTCACAAAGAACATGAACATTGACTGTAAATTCAACCCCAAATCATTTTTGCATCTTTTGAAAGAGAAATGTCATAATCTGTTAATATTAATATTGTTAATTCTACCAGAATTTACTCTACTTAAATCAAACAAATTGCCTTTATGAATTTCAAATATACTATTATGGAGTATCATAAATGGCTGTTTCCTGAGATAAGCTAATACTATTTGTTGCTGATTTAGTTCTCATGTTGTGTAATGCATGCTTTGTAGTTAAGAGCTGGTGTATGACTTTATCACTCAAACTAATTTGCATAAAATAATATAAAAATCCAGTGTCAAAACAGCATATTGTAAATCAGGTGTTCTCTCAGCGTTCACACGTTCACACCCATGAACCCGCTCACCTTCAAGAGGAATATCTGCTCTCGTCAACGCTTGTCAAATGTAGTTTATGCTGTGGCATCCTGACTGCGCATGCATATGCATATTCATATTCATACACAGTTCATCAACTCCCGCTCCGTCCTAATGTGAGCGCCCGAGGCTGGAGCACACTGAAGAACAGTGCTCTGCCGAAACACAGGCCATCCATCAAAGACATGCAAATCTTTCTGGTGAGACATGTTGAGGAAGAGAATACAAAGATGAGAAATGAAGAATTTAAGTGATGGAAACTCATGTCAGATGATTTACCAAAGGCTGAACCTTTAAGGTTCTGGAGAATGGAAACATCCAAGATGCTGGGAAAATTAATTTTTGTTTTTTTTTTGTTTTTTTTCATCTGTAACTTGTTGACTACAAAAAGACTGATAAGTTTAATGTTTCTTAGTTTGTAATATCAAACAGATAATATATTTATAATAATGCACTTACAATCAAAGCTCAGCAGACTGAAGGGTTTAAACAGAGAAATGAAGAGGATTATATTTTGTTTAAAGGTGGATGCTGTTCAGATCATAAATAATACTTTACACAAAAAGTTGCTGCTTTAAAATTTTAAGTACAAGTCATTCAACTTAATGACATTAAACTGACTTGATTAAAAAAATAAGTTGAATCTTGAAAATGGCTTAACTTATGTTGATGAGTCAAAGCAATGTAAAAACATATGTTGTCATAATTTCAGTATATTGGGTGTCCCTAAGAAGGACTAAAACATTTTGGATACATGCATACATGATTTGCATTTATGGATGAAATATCCCTTTAATTATTAATGACATAATGAAATCTGCAATAAAAACATATTTTAAAAAGAAAATACAAAATAAATGCAAAAATCAAAACCATTTCTAAAAGTAACTATAACTAAAACCAAATGTAATGTAATTTGAAAACAGTGCTAAGTTAAAAACTCATTTGAAAATATAAAAGTATAATAACCCATCTTCATTGAAAAGGTCTGGTTTGACAGAGCCGAAGCTCTTCCTGAAAGAGTGTTAATACACACAGGCTGTAATGCATTCGCCTCTCAGGGAATTAAAGAAGCTCAGCTGTCTGATATCGGCTATTAACTTCACTTAACTGATTTCACACGTGAGCGGAGAAACTCTGTCCGAAGGGACGAGGAAGGCATGAAGACAAGTGAGTGTGTGTGAAGAGGAATTACCATACAGATTGGCTCTTTCAATGTTCCATTATGCGCTCAGGTTTCACTATCATGGCAGGTTTCGGCTGTGAAAGGAAACAAATGCCAAACATACATTCAATGACACAGACATTACATCCGCAAAAAGTAGGTTAAATTTGCAATTACTCTGATTTTATGACTTTGCATTCATAACATTTAATTTAATTCATTTCCACCAGCCACATTTATGATCTCATTCATCAACAGAATAGGCCTATCTGTTTGTGCATTGCATTATAGCATTTATATGTAGACTTCTTTGCTACAGTAAGTTGCATTCAAAACAGAAATGCTGACATAGCTATTGGCTACTGCACTGAAAAAAATTTGGAGTAGGATTTACTTGAAAAAAGCTAGGCAACTTTTTCCACTCAGAAAATGCTAGTAAATTTACAAAGATTTGCCAAGTAAAAACCTAAACATATTTATCAGTAGCTTTAATTAGAAATCTTTACGTTAAATTTACTTGGAATATGGAATTAAGTAAACTTTACTTAACCTAGTTAAGTGAAAGTAACAAAGAAAATAAGTAATTTTATCTTGGCTAGTTAAAGGTTGATTAATATCGATTTAGTTGAAATTTCCTTTGCATTACATTTGACTCAAACAATAACATTGAATTATACCAGTCATATATAGTATGTGCTTTACTTAGATTATCTAAGTAATTTATACTACATCATGTCAGATGTTAAGCTTCGTGTGAATGCAAAGACCTCAATACTTGGTAGACAATACACAATGACGGTAACATTTGATGGATCATTTTTGTGTTTGAATGTGTCATTTTGAGCAGAAAATTTACTCGAAATGTCACAAAATGGCAAGTTACTAATCCTGACAACAAAAGCAATGATAAAACAGTGTAAATACAGCTGGAAACCAGTGAAAAATGAACCTCATTAATTATTCAAGGTCCAGTGCATGATGGGAACCCCAGTATCAGAAAAGTTGAGTAATTTTTACTTAATTTTATTGAGTTGATATTTACGCTTTCATTTCTACTCGCTTGAATTAAGTACTGATATGGAATTTACTTCGTTTTTTTAATTCTTGCCTGAACTAACTTTTTCATGTAAATTACATTGTTTTTTTTCCAGTAGTATTTACTTCACCAAAAAATCTTTTTTTACAGTGTGTTTTTTTTTTTTTTTTTTTTTTTAATAAATAGTTAAATAAATAAACAGTCAGAAAGAAAAAGGAAAAATAAGTACTTCTTTAAACAAACAAATAAATAAATAAATACATTTAAATAATACATATTACTTAAACTTAAGTAATTATTGATGAAATATAAATAAATAGGCAAAAAGAAAAAGGATAAATAAATATTTTGTTACATTTAAATAATCATTGATGACATATAAATAAATAAATAAAAGGAAAAGGAAAAATAAGTATCTTTAAACAAATAAATAAATAATTTTAAACAATGAAAAAAGAAAAGAAAAATAAATATTTATTTAAATTTAAATAATTATTGATGAAATATAAATAAATAAATAGTCAAAGAAAAAGGAAAAGTAAATATTTCTTTAAATTTAAATAATTATTGATGAAATATAAATAAATAAATAAAAAGGCAGAAAAAGACAAATAAATATTTCTTTAAATTTAAATAATTAATTAAACAATTAAATAAAATAAATAATTAAATAATTAAAAAACAAACAAACAAGGAAATGAAAAAAATGAAAGGAAAAATAATTATTCCTTTACATTTATATATGAAAAGGAAAAAAGAAAAGGAAAGGAAAAAAATATATATTTTTTAAACAAATAAACAAACAAATAAATGAAACAGAAAAGTCAAAAGGAAAGGGGAAAAATATATTTCTTTAAATTTAAATAAATAATAGTAATTTTCATTAAAAAAATGTTGTCATACCAAAACTTTTGACATTTGTTCATAAAATTTATTGTTTAATACGTAAACATATGTAAATAAAATGCAATGGCTAGTTTGATGGGATATGTGAGGTGCGTATGAGTCGGTGGGTTTCCCTCTTCTCAGTGATCTTTCATTAATCACAGTGTTTAGCAGCACTTTTTCTACTTGTCCTGCATCGACCTTCCCATTAGCTCTTCGATGGCTGTTGGCAGGAGACATACGTTATCAGGTTCTGCTCTCATCTCCATTAGCCCGTTGAGGACATCTAACTCGCTTCACACGGAGAGTTTCTGATTTGATATGCAAAGCCGCTAGCGTGTGGGATACCTGATGAGAATGTGCTGACAGGTCTCCACGAGGATCATGATAATTGACGTCTGCAAAAGGGACACTAATAATGCAGACGGCGTAGAGCTTCTCCAGATTTAAAAAGCTCTTTCTGCTGTTTTCAACGAGTGCCAGCCACTAACAGAGAGCTTTAGCTAAACTCTTCCTCTGGACTCATTTTATGCTTGCCTTTTCTATTTTGGAGAAATATCCAAGTTGATTTCTGTAAGACTTGTGCCACCTTACGATAAATTATGAACTTGATGCAGGTGAAACATTTCAAGGCAAAATACCTTGCCTTTATCAAGGTTGTGGCCTTTCATTAAATGCATGAGTCAAACATATGACTTCTAGGAATAGAAAAAGAGCAGGTGAAAAATAAAGTTTTGTGTTAATTTAAAGGGTTAGTTCACCCAAAAATGAAACTTCTGTCAGTAATTACTCACTCTCATGTTGTTCCAACCCCGTAAGACTTTCGTTCATCTTCAGAAGATATTTTTGATTAAATCTGAGAGCTGTCTCACTCCTCCATAGGCTTCTATGGGATTGAAACTTGCCGGCCCAGAAAGTTAGTAAAGACAACGTTTAAAATAGTCCAAGTGTCTACAGTGGCTCAACCTCAAGTTTATCAAGTGACGAGAATACTTTTTGCGCGCAAAAAACAACAACAAAAATAACGACTTTATTCAACTATTAATTTTCTTTTGTGTGAGCCTCTGAGTGAGTTCACGTAGTGTAACAGCCATAGACAGTAAAATAAATGGACACAGCGACCCCATTGGATTCAACGGAGAAAAGTTAAGTCAATTAGAAGCTCTCACTTCCTGATGGTCGAGCGAACTGCGCAGACTCAAACTGAGCTTGACGACGTGGATGTGACGTGAGCAACCCGTCTGTCTTCTAGTAGCTGTGCAGAGAGAAATCTGAATCATTCCCTTCCGAAACTTGCAGAGACGGAGAGTGTGAGTAGGAGGTGTCCATGAGCTTGGAGCAGGAGCAACTTTTGCTAAGTATTCTGATTAATTATTTTGCCTCCACACCCCCCCGATTGCCCGCGAGCTTCTCCTCCTGTCCATACGGTAATCTCTCTACTGTGAGACAGAGAGTCGAGTGGTTATGACGCAATCGTTAGCCTATTTTTACAAAAACTGCTTCTACGGGCCCATAACGTACAAGGTAATGGAGCCTTTTATACATTTTTGTGTTTCTTTAGAAATAAATAATGGACAAATGGAGTCTTTAAACGCCTCAGATGTAAAGTTATTCGCTGTCAAAGTGACGCCAAAATGAATGGGAGTCAATGGAATGCTAACAGCAGGTGATGGTCTGCTAGCCAATGGCGGCGCCCGGGGAAGCTTCAGTTTTTTATGAAACATTGGCCCCCTGGAATTCATTCAGGCCCACACAGACGAAAATGAATAGTTGAATAAAGTCGTTATTTTTGTTTGTTTTTTGCATGCAAAAAGTATTCTCGTCGCTTGATAAACTTGTGGTTCGAGAAGCCTATGGAGGAGTGAGACAGCTCTCAGATTTCATTAAAATATCTTAATTTGTGTTCTGAAGATGAACGAAGGTCTTACAGGGTTGGAACAACTTGAGAGTGAGTAAGACAGAATTTTCATTTTTGGGTGAACTAACCATTTAATGTTATACTGAACAAATCTTGTCAAGCACAAAAAAATGACTCAAATGATCCCACTTCCTCTTCATTGTTTCCTTTTAAAATAAAATGTTGAGATAAATAAGTGGTGTGAAGGGTGAATCAAAATTCACAGACACAGATGATCCTGCGTTAATAAAATATATAATAGAAATAACTGTTTTATATTAATGTGATTAATAAAATGATGCTCTGGTGTGTTGTTTTAGAATAAAAATATTTTAAATAAATTACTTAATATTAATTAAAAACGTAATGAATATGAATACATTATTTAATAGTTTATAAAACAAAAAATTTGCACATGCTCTTAAAAAACACAAAATATTTTTAATAGAATAACGTTTTGCCTGAAATACCGTGGACACTAATGGTAATTCTAAAGGAATTTAGAATTATCTGTTAGGTGAAAACATGATAAAATGGGTGGAAAATGCTTTAGAACTGATGAATTTAAGAGTTTAATCAGTGGTTTGTTCTATACCGTAATAATGAGTTATAGTAATAGACAAACTGGCCATTGCAGACATCAATAATCTCAATGCACATTATGTGGAAGTAGATCTTTCTGCCTCTGCTGGTCTGGGCTGATGGTGTACTTCTCTAATATATGTAATGTAATGTCTATGGGGGCAGTTTTCGCTATTTCGAAGTCCAAAATTGTTCAGTAAATGCTTGTTATTCTTTCCTCCCTAAAGCACAAGCTCCGACAAAACATCTGCCTAATAAAAGCTCATTTTGCTCCGGCGCTCGTATGAGTTGTGCCGCTGTCAGCATGATAATAGCTGAGTTTCTATGTCTGGCCACGTTCTCACCTATTGAGGAGCCGGTACTGTGTTAGTCTGTTACACTGCAAAAAAGAAAAATGATCTGCCAATGGGGTAAGAAAAGTAATCTAAATTCATACAGAAACAAGATTATTTTCCTTACCCCATTGGCAGATCATTTTCCTTTTTAAAGCATCAACTTACTTAATTTTTATTTATTTCCCCAGAAAACAAGATTTAATATCTATGTCATTTTACTCATCTAGTAAATGCATCTTGATTTAAGAATTGTTAAATATTTGGACTGGAAACAAGACAAAAATACTAAGTAAGAGAAGCATTTTTTGCAGTGTATCTAAGAACATAAATCCCAGTTTAACTTTCCATGACCAAATTATGCAGTGTTGCATAGGATGCATTTCGAATACTTAACTATAACACTTGGTCCACCAGCTTCAACTTTGGCACCAAACCAGCTCTGAAGTCCTCTTGCCGATGAACTCTTGTTCTGATTTTTGCCTCATGACTGCTGATGATTTAATACTGTAATTAGACTAAGAAAAGTCAGAACTAACAGAAAAAGCAGCCAACATGAGCTTCTAGTCGACACGCCAGTGGGAGTGAATGAAGACCGAAGTTGAGTTGTGTAATTGTTTTAAATAGTTCAGTTTTCCTGTGAGGGCAGAGAGTGAGTTTCTGAAAGTTAAAACCCAGAAAAGTGTCCAATAATGCATGTTTTCATAAAGCTGACGTTCACACCAACTATAGCTAATAAATCCTAGCTTTACATCCATCTGTTAGATCCCTCAGATCAAGGTTCACCCATGAAAGATTTACTCACCCTCATGTTGTTCCAAACCTGTATGACTTTATTGTGTGGAGCAGAAAAGTAGATATTCAGCAGAAAGTTCATGCAACCATTTTATATATATATATATATAAAACATTTTTTTAAATAAAAATAATTTATTTATTTTTATAAATATTTCATATAATTTTTATAAAATTTATTTTTAATTTATTTATTTATTTCTACTTTTGGTATTGCTTTATATGGGTCATGAAAAAAAAAACATTTTAAACTACGTAATCTATTGTATTGTATGTAAATAATAAATATACTGTTAACTAAAAAAAAAATCGTCCCCAATACAAAATGACCAAATTAAGCTTCAAAAACAGTTCATTCTGAAAACCAAGGCCCATAAAGCGCATGAACACCCACATTTACACGACTGCACTGCATGACTTTGGGGTCAGTCAAAGCCAAAAAGTCAAAAGTTATTTTTAGCACATTGAATGGCAATGGATAAAAATTAATTAAAAAAGCAACACCGTTCATTCTTATCATTATATATGCTGATTTGCTGCTCAAGAAACAGTTCTTGTTATTATCAATGTTGAAAATAGTTGTGCTGCTTCATATTTTTGCAGAAAGTTTTTTTTTTCAAGATTCTTTGATGAATAGAAAGTTCAAAAAGAACAGAATAGAAATCATATCTGACATTATAAATGTCTTTACTGTCACTTTCGATCAGTTTAATGCATCCTTACTGAATAAAAGTAATAATTTGTTCCAAAAAAAATCTTACTGACCCCAAACTTTTGACACACACTTTGACGCACACACACACACACACACGCACGCACGCACGCACACACACACACACACATATATTTGCAAAAGCATGGAAGCTTGTCTCCACCACAGAATGAAAATAAAAAAGGTAATTGCGACTTTTCATCTCGCAATTCTGACTCTTTTTTTCTCTGAATGGTGAGCTAATGTCACGCAATTCTGAGAAAAAAGTCAGAATTGTGAGATATAGGGCCCTATCTTGCACCCAGCGCAATTGACTTTGTACACTGACGCATGTATCATTCCTATTTTGCACCCGCGCAAAGCGCGCTTTTCCCTCCACAGACGCACGTCGCTAAACTAGGGAATGAACTTGCGCTCCCTGGGCGGTTCAGCGCAAAAAAGGAGGCGTGTTCCGGCGCAAACGTTCCTTCATGCTATTTTGCAGGTTTAGAAAACAATTGCGCCACTAACCAGGAAAAAATAGTTTAAAGTCAGTGGCGCGTTGCACATGTTATTCATATGCTATTTTAAGGGCGCATGCTTGGCCATAATGAATGTAGCGTGTGCATAACGCGCATACACTTTGATTCTCTCATCTACACAGAAGCAGCAGTTTTCATTTTTGCAAATCATACATTATTATGATAGATAGATAGATAGATAGATAGATAGATAGATAGATAGATAGATAGATAGATAGATAGATAGATAGATAGACAATTTATTATAAAAGCATACATCTAGCTTACACATTTACCCAAATTATCATACACCTTTTTAACCGAAGTTAATTTGGGTGGGTTTCTCCATCCCCAACGTCCCTGACGAGAGCGTTGGTCTCCTTGGCTGTGAACCGCTCCTGGCGCGCGTCTGGCAAATCCGCCGTTATAATAGGAATCCGCTTTAGAACAAAGCGCGTCTGCTCTTAAAGGGAATGTGAGATGACGCTCTGATTGGTTTATTTCACGTTACGCCCAAACCACACCTATGAATAATGAAGCTACTTCAGACCAACCCATTTTAGATTTGCGCCTGGCGCAAGAGTCATTTATCCCGCTGGGAAAATAGCAACAGCGCCAAGACCCGCCCACAAAGTTACTTGCGCTTTGCGCTTTGACACTTGCGTTTCAGATCGTTAAAATAGGGCCCATAAACTTGCAATTGCCAGAAAAAAAAGTCAGAATTGTAAGAGAAAAAGGCGCAATTACCTTTTATATTATTATTCTGTGGCGGAGACAAGCTTCCATATAAAAACAATGTGATCCTGTCATGCAGGCTTTTTCAAAACAAGCTGTTATAGAAAGATTTCAATTATAATAGACCCATTTCCACAACTCAAAATTGTTATTTATTCTGAGGGTCAGAGAGAGGCTAGAAAATGGTCATGAGAAACGAAATTACGACTATTTCTGTGCAAGACATCTTGACTAACACAAGTGGCCCTTAGGAGAAAAAACAAGTTTCATGATATGTTTTCATTCGGTGATCATTTAACATCTTTAGAAGTAAAAGCTCATCAAAGCTTTCAGTTCCTGCACACAGTCAGACATACTTGGGGTTGCCAATTATTTCATTCAACCATGCATTTTCATCTTGCATGCAATTACTGGTGTTGTTTTAATTACAGTTCTGTGGCAACACAACAGTTATGCATTGCTTTACAGTGATGGTGTTTGTTAGCCTGATGTAAGCAGATGTTATCTCAGTTTAATGCAAGCCCACAAAAAAGACCTATTGACTAGCAGGCCGTGATTATTCCGGCTGTGTAGGACTGATTGTAATTCGCTCTGGGCTAGTCAACACAGTTCAGCCTCACAGCTTGTTTCCGTGCGCGAGGATCACGACCTCAGCTAGTGTAGAAAAACAATTTGTTCAGTGGTGTCGGGGAAGGTTCGCAGCTTCACTCTGAATGAGCATCACCAGGAAGATTGAGCCGAGCAGACACACGCCGGTGAACACACACAAAAACACACTGATGCATAATGCGTTCTGACATGTCATCGCACACTGGGCTGTGTGAAGGAGAAGGAGCTCAGGATAAGAGGAAAGTTGCAAGGACAGTATTTTCATGTTTGGGTGAACTATCCCTTTAAATGCTGTCTATAGGCAGCTCAGCTATTATGTTGTCTTGCATAGTTTAGTTGCTGAAACAAATGTCAAACCACAGACGGCAACATGTGCAATTCCTCGCCTCCGTTAGCTTGTATCATAAAAGATATGAGGGGGAAAAAAAGACAGAGAAATTCTTAGAATAGATTTTAATTTCTTATATGCATGACTCATTAGATATCATCTTTTTAAAATGCTTATAAAAGTACAATCATCGTTATAAATGTGCAACTTGCAACCAGAAGTAATTTGCATACAGTAAATGAATGATACGCCACGATGCAGGCGACATGGGACAGGTCTGAGTCTCGGATGAAGACTTATGAGCGCTGAGAATCAGGAAACCAGCTCTAGATTACTGACCAGCGTAACAGTAAAGCACTGGAAGTCTTCACACCACACACACATGGCTAAAGTGGAGACTGTAACTGTACTAGAATTTGATTTAAAGTCAACATGAAATCATCAACATGAAAAATCATCCCTATTTTTTATATAAATATGCATACTGTATTTACAATTAGCAAATGTTCCTGGTCTTGTTATGAATGATTCATAAGTACATGTTATTTCAGTGAAAAATAATGTTTATCTTCCACAAAAACATCAACATTTCAGATAGATGAAGTCGAGATTAACCTGTTTCGGGTTTCATTTAGAAATAATAAAATGGGCTTTGAATGCCGTTTCATGTTGACTTTAACCTTCATTGTAGATTAAGAAGTGAATTGTTAATCTGAACGGACGGTTTCCTTACATGCATGTTTCTGATAAAACAAGAGAGAGAGAGAGAGAGAGAGAGAGAGAGAGAGAGAGAGAGAGAGAGAGAGATTGAGTAGGCGAACACCTATTCTGCTCTGCTCTTCTTGCATATTGATAAGAAATCTTTCTTAAAATAAAATGATGATGAAAATTCACGTCAACAGTTAAACAGTCTGAGTCACACTTATCACAAATATAAAATCTGATATATGCACATCCAACTTTTCACTGTACACTGCAAAATACTGTCTGAATCTGCAATCTCGGTGCTTCTTTTGTACATTTTGTACTTTATTAATCTGCCATCTTCTGGTATACGAAACATTCATATGCCAACAGTGAGAGTTACATAAAGACTAAAATAATAAATTCAACATGAGAATGGCAGTATGATTTAATCACCATATTGTTTAATATTTATTAATATTACTTACTAAATTACCCTTAACTAATTGTTCTGGCTGACACAAATAATGTAACAAAGGAATGGAACCATGCTTAGAATTGCAGTAAATTAAACCCTTTTTGCAATCATCTAATAAATCAAAAATACCAATAAACTAGATAATTTAATGCAATAATGTGCATTAAATATGTTAACTCTTTCCCCGCCATTGATAGAATTTTCTGGCAATCTGTGTTTTCACTGTTATACGGTAGGGGGCGCTATTACTCATCTTCTGAAAGAGTACAGAGTCTCCTGATCAAAACACAGATGAAGAAGAAGCAGAAACAAGCGATAAAAACATGTAAAATAACTCTCATTAAACATTTAACAGCATATAAATCAAAACTGTCTAATGTTACTGAATGAAATGTCGACCCAGGACGAAGTACAGGACTTTAGGGGTGTTGATGGACTCAATCTACTCTGTGTTTTGATCATCGTTCTGAATCCGATCCGAAAATGGCCTTTGACAAAAATGCGATTTTTTCTTTGCTTTTTTTTTGTGTGCTTTTTTAAATAAAACTTACCAATTTTCAAGCATTGATAAAAATAAAGCATGAATAAAAAGCTAGAAAAAAGATATTGTTTAAAAGCAGAGGCTCTGTTTCTTTCATTTGATATATTGCATGTTCAGATATTCATACAAAAAAAAAAAATATATATATATTTTTTTTGGCGGGGAAAGAGTTAAATATTCAATCTTACAGTTCCACCATGAAATATTGCATTATTTGTTCTGTCATAAAACGTAATGTTACGACCGTCTCCAACCTCACAGCCACGATAAAACCTTATACAGAAGCTTCCAGCGATATCATTTATGTTAACTGCTTAACTTCTAACCAACAACCTATTTAAATACAAAATCATTATACCTTGAGATAGAAAATAAAAATACTGGATGGGCAAGAAGATCAGTTTCTCCAACACAGTCAATTTGTAACTATTTTACATTTTGCTTAATTGGTGGCTAATTCGTACAAACGTCCACTAACAATAATTTTACCTTGAGTGTGAGTGAAGAAATGTATGTTATAATTGCAGCGGTCACTAAAATTCAGTATAAACACGTAAAGAAACCATTTACAGAAAGTCCCTTTCACTGTAATCTTCATGTCATTCTCTGATTGATGTCTTTTTCATGCATTTACCAAAACAATTTTAATCAAAAAGCCGTTGTAATCTAAACCTGGTTTCCACCTTACAAAGATCGAAAGCTTTGTGACAATGATATTGGACTTTATATTGCTGTAAAAACACAAAGGAAAACATGATGGACAGGTTATTTGAGTCTGTTTTATATAGGCTACAAAAAAAAAAAAGATAGATAAATAAATACAACTGTGAAATTCCCAGATCTCCCAACTCCTGGGGAAAATGGAGGACTTCAGTTCAGTTAGATCCATTGCAATCAATGGAGATTCATTTTGCAAAAGGCAAAAGATTTACTGTACAGAGTTAAGTCAGATCTACATTATAATTACATGTGGTTGAGGAACAAAATAAGGCAGTTGATATCGAGCCATGCATGCATTTTAAGAGAACAAACTGAGTCTTAAATACGTTTATTTTAAATATTTCAAGGTTTGCGGAAACACGTTCCTTCACAAGCTAAGATACGTTTTGAGTTGCACTTCCATTGCAATGTTAGCATCTCAAACTCTCTCTTACTGTACATCACTCATGCGCAATGATATGTTCAGTTCATGGTGTCAATAGCAGTTTTCTACAAATTTGATATGAAATTTGTAGGTCTTCATTAGGAGTCAGCGGTATAAGGTATATTATCATTAACTAAAACTACTATAAAACATGTTTTGTTAATCAAAATAGCTGAAATAAAATAAAATAAAAATATTAGCTAAAAACGTTTTTTTTTTTTTTTTTTTTTAACTGAAGTTGAAGCACTAAAATTACTACCTGGATATAAATAAAAAATCAAACTGAAATTTAAAAATAAACATAATTTAACCTAAATAGTCAATTTTAAAAAGAACTAAAAACTAATTCAAATGAGAACTAAAAATATAAAATAAAAACTATAATAGTATATATATATTATACTATATACGGTATACAGCATGCAAAAACCAGTATGACCACCTTAAAATGGCACGGCTAGCTGGTAACTGGTTTATTGCTGATCCAAGATGGTTTTGGACCAGCTAATGACCAAGTTAGATGAGCTAGAAACCAGTCACCAGTTTTGACATGATATATACCGCTACATAAACATACTCGTAATGTGATGATTTTGTTCATACCGCCCACCCCTGGTCTTCATTACATTTCAAACACGTCGTTTGTTCCAACCGAGTCCACCAACACTGCCAGATGTAATACACCAACATATTTGTATATAAAAATAGACCTATAAGAGATACAAGTGGCTCTCGTATGGCTTTACCATAGTAGCATGCAAAAAAACTATCAGAAGTTTGAACTACCTGAGGTTATTATAAGCAAGAGCCGAAATCTTCAGTCATTTCACGGTTTCCCTTTTGCAATATGCAAAAAGAATCAGAAATTGTTCTGCTTGACTGTACCGCACTATTTACATTGACGTTTGAGTTACATACAGGTAGATTGATGATAAGAGTATAGGTAGAGAGTGTGCTGTGTGTGTGTTTTTGTGCGTTTGTGTGTTGTGGATGCAGACATGAGACAGCTAATGAAAGCTGTGGGTCTCTGGAGCAGAAGAGAGCTGAGCAGAGATGTTATAGATCACCTGGAGAGAGCTAGTTAATGCAAATACATCTGCTGATGCTTTATTAAGTCTTTCCCTCTCTTCTCCTGTCTTTCTCCCTCCTCAACTCTTCCTATGTCAGGATTTGCACACTAGCATATGTTTCTGCCTGCTACACACACACATGCTGCACGACAGCTCATTTAGCATCTATTGCAATTCATCAACCGGGTCTTTTATATTCCTTTTATGTGCTTGTTTTATTAAAGCAGTTTAATTGATCATTTGGGGAACGGGGAAGTTCGCACAGGCAGATTTGCAGTGACAAAGCAACCGGAAGTCATTCATTTTCAGTGAGAGTTGGTGATGTGAGACAACATGAGCGACTTTGTTGTAAAGCAACAGAAGTTAATTAGAGTTCAGCTTTGTGTAATGCATTGTTGTGTAATGCATTGTGGCGTTTACCAGTGCAGAATCATGTTTCAAAATTGCACATAATGAGGGCAAATGAGTATATAAACTTATATTGAGTGTGTTTACATGCACAACAAAATATTAATAATTATCAAAAATCTGCTTATTAAAAAAAAACTGTTTTAGGGAATTGTGCAAATCATGAAACTGCCAACACTCACTTTAAATGAGATTTTGAAACGATCAGGATTCAGTGTTACACAGTCACGTCCACACTGAATAAGATGACAGAATGTCGATCAAGCCATTTAAATGCAAAGCAGAATCGTAATAAGTATGTTAATGAGTGCATTCACGTGCGTGATCTAAGGTCATGTCGAAAACAGCTTGACATGTTCTTTTAACTGGGAAGGTTGCAAAAGGTTAAAGCAAAACTGATTTAAACCAATTACACCCATTCCACTTTACATGTAAACACACACACACACACACCAGCATTTTGTTGCTTTACTCAGTTTGTGCATGTCTTGTTTACATTTTGAAGAAAATGATTTCAAAATCTCATGTGCATTTCACGCAAATCTCATTAAGCTCACGTTGTCTGCGTTCAGTGCAGGATTGTGCATGTAAACACATTCATTGTGTCGAACAATATAGCATGCACAAAGCTGGTTTTCTTTCTAAATGTTTCTAGACTGTTCTATAAGAAGCTTTCTCTGTTGAAAACCAGGCATCCTACCACACTATATTTTCAGGACAGGTGTAGAAAATATCATCTAAGCGGACGTTTCCTCACTCTATAAGATGATAGCGGAGGGGTTGAGGGCACTAACGTTCGGTCTGGCAGATGAGCTCCGCTGGAAGTCTAGTTCTGCGCTGATAGATGGCTCATATTCTCTCTCAGGGGTTCTTCACTTTATTCTCCTTCACTCTGTCTCACTCCATCTCTTCAGCTCCTCCTCTCTCCTCTTTGGGGAACAACAGAGTTTGGCTTTGAAGTTCTCATTGGTGCATCTCATCATGTTACTATGCGAGGGTGTAAAACCCTCAGCTGGATTTATCCAACAGTAGCACTTCTTTTCCATGAGATCCCTATTGACAGGAACACCGATTTGAAGGGGTACCGTAAATGCACTCGCTTATACAGTACAAACCTCCCAACTTCTAATATGCATACTGTAAAGTCGTCATTTGCAAGTATAGAAATAAGCTTTTGCTCTACATTTCTACATACTAGCTCGCATAATATCCATCATCAGTTCTAGGTGCATGAACAAACTGTACATAACAAGTGAGCCTGTGTTATTTTGAGATTTTGTAGTATGTCCAAATACAAACACACACTTAAAAGTAAGGACTTTTCATTGAGGAGTGAAGTACATACATTTAATGCACAGCATAAGTATGCGCACTGGTAAAAACTAAAATGTTTGCGACATGGAGATGATGCATAGTTGTAAATCGAGTGTGCTATCCGAACGGAGTAAAAAAGGATGCTACTTCTACGTATTTGAGATTTAAAAAGCTCTACTCATATGAATAGCCACTGGTTGATTGAATAGTCAAGTCTAACTTCAGAGCGTTTGTTTAGGTTTAGTTAATGTAGTACAGTCCTGTCTACAAATTCTAGAAAACATGATAATCAGGGTTTGTTACGGTTGATTACTTGAATATGTAAAGTCACTTGTGGTGCGAGCAAGTCCTCCAGGGAAGTTCGTATTTACGAGTTGGGAACGTCAGGTGCTTACAAATAAATTTGGTCGGAGCAAGATGGCCTTTTCTGCATGATGATTTTTAACTACATTTACAAAATGAATAAAGAATGCGCTTTGGGTGTGTTTTCGCTTTTTATGTTTTTTATCAATTTATGAAGGTGCAGTAAACTGATTTATTATATATGCTATAGTACTTGTACAATACTATCTGTATTATCTATTATGGTATTTTACTATGGGGTATTTTGTACATGCAACTTAGTTGTATTGTTAAAAAAGTATTATTTTAAAACAAAATAACTTAATACAGACGCTTCATCCGACATGTTTTCTCATTCAGTGTCTCTAACTGTAATTATGACTTGGTGGTGCCGTTCATGTGCATTTAACTCGTAAATACGATCTTTCTAACATGATTTGAATGCACCATTACTTCCTAGCATGTGCTGCAGTCCAAAAACCCTAATGGATATCCTACACAGTTCATGCATGTCATGCTGTTTTACACAAGCTCAAGACAGAGTCAGGAAATTTATACTAAATCAATCGCAAATCCAAACCACGTTACTTCCAGAGAGAGTTGGAGAGGTTTTACCGCTAAAGATAATCGTTTTTGAGATGCTTACCCTGTTTAGGCTAAAGTTAGCTCTACCTAGAGTCACTGGTTTCTGCTAATCGGTTGTTCATAATGCCGAGAGCACCGACACCACCGGAAAAGCCATTTTGCCTCGAGCTTCCGCAGACCGTTCTGGGATATCCATTTGCTGACTCCGACAGCTGTTTCTGCATAATAGCCAGTGAGATTTTATTGGATCCCGTCAGATCCCGCATGGAGATCATCTCACCCGAGAGTCTACGGCCCTCCGTGTCGCTATCGCAAGGCCCGTCCGAGTCCGGCGTTTGCCCGAATCGTCCCTTTCGGAGGCGTGAGCCGGGCCTGATGGCATTGCGGCGTCCCAAGAAAGCGTTTGCTTTGTTGCAGCGTTGGCAACACAAGCAATTCATTTTCCCCAACATCCAGTTGAGGACCTGCTTGATAACGATTGAGATGACATTGAAGAGAGAGTAGATGCAACACACTCCAGCCAAGATGAAGAGACAGTTAGCCAACCGGTAAAGGCTTTGGTAGCCGTACACAGCACTCTGACTGCTCACCAAATCCCCGAAACCAATCGTGCTGAAGGTGACGAAGCAAAAGTAGAGCGAGTCCAAGTACGCCCAACCCTCGACTGGAGTGTACATGGCCGACGCGCAGCAGGAGATCACGATGGCCGATAAACCCAGAATGAGCATCACGTGGTACACCGAGGGCTTCCAGCCTGGCAACGTACTTGCAGCGAAGTCCTGGCAGATTCCCGGCGGGAGGAGACCACTGGTCCTCAGACGGCGAAGACGAACGGCCTTCATCACCACAGCCAGCAGGGTAATGATGCGCTCCAGAAACAGGTTGAAGAACAGGATGGTGGCCGCGCAACCTAACAGACCGTAGAAGATCAAGAAGATCTTTCCAGCTACTGTCACAGGGGTGGTCATCCCGAATCCTGCGGAGAAAAAGACCAAAAGAGCTCATTACAATGAGCACTGCTACAGAAGCATACACTCTAATATAAAAAAGGGGGTAACACTTTACAGTAAGGTTCATTAGTTAGCATGAACTAATAATGAACTGCACTTCAACAGCATTTATTAATCTTTGTTAATATTGTAAGGGTGGATTCCTGCAGTGGTTCAAGCTGCAAGACTGACGAATGACGAATGAAGAAACGTTATTAGCAAGATGGTAGAAAACTGCACATTTCTTGTCTATTCCACCCACTGCCCACTGACAAAATTTGGTTATGGTTACACTTAAAATAGTTACAAAATAGATGTATGAGATGATGATAACTTATTAATTGTACCCAGCATATGTGAAAAATGTTACCTGAGAGAGAGAGAGAGAGAGAGAGAGTAAGAGGAAGGAGGAGGTAAAGAGAGAGAGCCCCAAGAAAGGGACCCAGAGAAGAAGAGAGCCAGAGCAACAGTTTCAATCTTCTTTTATCCTTTCCTAGACCATGTGACTAAAACCCAAAATGTGAGACATTCAAACTGACCAATCAGATAATTACACTTCCCCCACTGTACTAAAGGTGTGACAATTCATCAACCCCCAAAGTACAAATGGCGCTTTTCCACTGCATGGTACGGTACGGCTCGGTTCGGTACGGCTCACTTATGGCGCATTTCCACTGCATGGTACGGTACGGTACGGCTCGCTTCGGCTCGCTTTAAATGGTACCACCTCTGTTGAGGTTCCAAGCGAACCGTACCGATACTAAAATGTGACGTGAAAACACTGCAGATCACTGATTGGTCAGACAGAATCATCACTACCAGCGGCATTGTATTTACGACACGAGACACTAAACCTGCTAGATTTAAATAGCCAGTAGACAACAGCCAGCGCTGTAGCGCCTGTTTTAAAAGTATTTGCTTAAAAAAAGGAGTATAAACTTCAAAAAAAGAAATGGCTGAATCGTGGTCAGTGGACGAGGTGCAGACGTTCCTCTCGTTGGTTGCCGAGGAGTGGATAGGGAAACACGGAATGAAAAATTCGCATTTAATATGATGATGTCATGGCAGTAGAGACGGCAACTATAACGATCAGTCCCACCCACTTTGAAGCGGTACTAACTGCAGTGGAAAAGCAACCGAGCTAAAGCGAACCGAACCGTGCCGTACCGAGTCGAGTCGTACCACTCAGTGGAAAAGCGAAGCGAGCCGAACCGTTCCGCGCCGAGTCGAACCGAACCGAGCCGAACCGAGCCGTACCATGCAGTGGAAAAGCGCCAAAACATGTTGGCCTACAGGCCTAGATCACTATCAGAAACCTCTGTGCCTTTAGGAACTCCAAATGGTCCTTGTGGTGGAAAGAGGGGGTGGAAACAATAAAGAAAATATCTTTGTTCATTTAAAATATCTTGGATTATTTTCAATCCTACAATATTATTTTCAACATTTACTAATTCTTTATTAAAACCTTGTTAACATTAGTCAATGCACTGTGAACTAACATGAACTGACAATGAACAGCTGTATTTTTATTAACTAATGTTAACAAAGATGAACAAATACAGTCACAAATGTATTGCTCGTGTTTAGTTCATGTTAGTTAATACATTAACTAATGTTAACTAATGAACCTTATTGTAAAGTGTTACCAAAAAAAGTACAAAAGCTGTCACTGGGGCGGTACTCTTTAAAAAATAAAAAAGAAGCTACTAATATGTACCATTTTAGGTCTAATATGCACCTTTAGGGGTAAATAAGGTACAGAGGTGGTCATTTATTATTCAAAAGTACAGTCAGATCAATATTATTGATTTGACTGCACTGACACTATTGGATTAGAGAAGAACTGAGCTGGACGATGACATCATTGTTTTCTGCAGAGCTGCTTTATAGATGAAATTAACTAGTTTAATAATTGATGATCTTTACGACAGAACTGAATCAACACTGAAGTGACGTCAGCTGAATAATGACACTATTTTCTTTTAGAGCTGCCGTACAGCCGAAATGAACTCTGTTTGCATCATTAAATCATTTTCCTGTTATCACTGTAAATATGCTTTGATACAATCTGTACTGTATAAAGCAATATAGAAATAAAGGTCACTTGACTTGACTTTTAAAAAAGGTACTGCCCCAAGGCCTTTGTGCCTTCTGAGATTGTAAGGTTAAATCTGTCAAGAACATGTCTGCGTACAGTAAATATATTTTATATAAAGAAAATGAGGCCTGTTTGTAAGACAATTAAGATTTATTTGCATTTTGACATTTTCATGACTATTAGAGCCCTATCTTGCACCCAGCGCAATTGACTTTGTACACTGACGCATGTATCATTCCTATTTTGCACCCGACGCACAGCAGACTTTTCCCTCCACAGACGCACGTCGGTAAATTATGGAATGAACTTGCGCTCCCGGGGGCGGATCAGTGAAAAGAGGAGGCGTGTTCCGGCGCAAATGTTCCCTGGTGCTATTTTGCAGTTTCAGAAAACAATTCCGCCACAGACCAGGAGAAACCTCGTCTAAAGTCAGTGGCGCGTTATTCAGATGCTATTTTAAGGGCGCATGCTTGGCCATAATATAGGGTGTGCACAACGCACATACACTTTGCTTCTCTCATCTACACAGACTCAGCAGTTCCCATTTTTGTAAACCATACATAATTACAAGGAAAAATATTACCACACGAGGGAAATCTTTGTGGTGTCCATGAAGATGTGAAAAAATAGGCATAAATCTAGATTACACATTTACCTAAATTATTCAGGCTAATTGTAGTAATGACGGATCAAACCTGTTTGACCAATAGTGGCAAGACATTCCGCCATTATAATAGCAATCCGCCATGGAACAAGCGCGCTTGCTCTTAAAGGGAATGTGAGATGACGCTCTGATTGGTTTATTTCATGTTACGCCCAAACCACACCTATGAGTAATGAAGCTACTTCAGACCAACTCATTTTAGATTTGCGTCGGGCACAAGAGTCATTTATCCCGCCGGTATAATAGCAACAACGCCCGAGATCCGCCCACAAAGTTACTTGTGTTTCGCGTTTGATGCTTGCATTTCAGATCGTTAAAATAGGGCCCTTAAACTCATTTCCTCCCCAAATGGTACATTATTTAAATTTTATGATCACACTTTATATTAGGGTCCAATTCTCACTCATAACTAACTATTACACCTTTTGCCTCAATAAACTCCTAATTACTGTTTATTGATAGTTAGTAATGTAGTTGTTAAGTTTATATTGGGCTTTAAGGGATGTAGAATATGATCATGCAGAATAAGGCATAATATGTGCTTAAACAGCCTAATATGCATGCCTATAAGCAATTAGTTAAGAGTGAAAACTGGACCCTAAACTAAAGTGTTACCAATTTTACAAAACACAGCCTTTAATTTATGCTGATTTAAAAAAAAAAAGAAAAAAAAGTTTTACACTAGGTTTATAATGAAATGTAAGAAATGTGGCATTTTTGTGAGATTCTCCCGTATGCTGAACAGTATTATGTTAATATTTATTAATAAGGTTATGAGTAGAAGAAGTCTTCAGAGATTTCTCTGCAGAATGTGAAGGTTTTCGCTGTCCAGATGAAGGTTGCAAAATCATTGATTGTAACTTGACTTGACTTTACTGCGAATGCTGGGAATTTGTTTTAGCTGATATCCCCAAAAATTGATCATTCCAATAAAGACTGACCTTCAGCAATGCTGCCACATGTACGAACATCCCAGTGATTAAACTAGCTCATCTTTGACAGGTAGCTGGAACTGATTTAGAGGGCTATATATTAAAGAGGATGTTTTCTGGAGGATTGCATCTGGAACACATCAGCGAATAGAGTCTTCTGAATAATTAAAAAATCCCTGGGAGAAAAAGATAAAGCCCTTTTTTAAGCAACACTTTTGCCACTTCAACTGATTAAAGTGAGAGAAAGAAAGAGAAACAGCACAATGAACCCCGCTGAAAAAGAATAGCATTAAGATTTCAAGTAAGCTTATGTGAACGCAAACACTTCTGGTTATATAAGCTTGAATTCATGTGTTGTTTCATGCACAACGCAAGTATGTTCATTGCATAGTAGAGTAACATTCTGTGAAATTCTGTTAATTCCTATACCACCCAATGCACTCGTTACATCATAAGAAGAATGGCATCTACGCTAATGTTAGTCTTTCTGTTTATTCCGAGGTTTACTGTAATCAGCCGGATCTGGGCCGTATCCAGATAAGATGGTGGACCTGCGCCTGGACACGTCCACAACACATCCCTGAAGTGTCAGCAGAGATTGTGTCAACTAGACTCTCCCTGTGAAGGCCTCATCGACACGACAGGCATCGGCACTGATCCTCAACCAACTCGTCTCCATACCGGCGTGACTCTGATCTTCAACCTGTTGGAACTGGATATTATTCTGAATGTTCTGATCCAATCTGACTTCTGACCTGTAATGCTGCCTGAGTCATAATCATACACTGTTCGTTCGTTGGCCAGAGGAGAACTGAGCGTCTGAGCCTCGTTTCTCCCAAGATTTTTTTCTCCATTCTGTCACTGATGGAGTTTTGGTTCCTTGTCACTGTTGGCTTTTGGCTTGCTTAGTTGGGGACATTTAACTTAATAATCAACAATATTATTGATCTGCCTGCATTGACACCGTTATATGAGAACTGAACTGAGCTGGACGATGACATCACGTTTTTCTCCAGAGCGGCTATATATATAAATGAACTAAATTAATAACTTTTTTACAACAAAAATGAATCATCACTGAACTTACTTAAAGCTGCAGTCGGCAAGTCTGGCAGATTGAGTCGACTTAGCCAAAATTTTGAATGTTTACAACTCTCATGCCCCTCCCCCACTGCCAGCGAGCACCCTCCCATCGAGTTTGTGCTCGTCAATGCGTGTGCACCATGTTTTCTGTGAACGCGTCCGTCTCTTCAGCATTGATCAACACCATGGACTCGGAGGTAGGCTGCCCTGGCTAATCTACCCATAGATAGCAATAACCGAGGAATTGGAAGCTTGTTAGTAGATTTTCTCTCCGCCATCACGCGTCGTACAATCCAACACACCTGCGAACTTCAGGCGTGTGCATGTGATATTAACGTGCGCGACTCAGCGCGAGGGTGGAGTGGGATCTGTGGTGTGTGCACGACCTGTGATTGACAGTCAGATCTCACACCCCCCAGCGCTGATTGGACCCGATGATCCGGGAGCGGTGGATTTTTGCAAAACAAATAACACGCTCCAGGTGGAGTTAGAAGCTCGGTTTTTTTTCTAAAACCACTTACTTTATGTTGTTCCGTCGGATTATAGTGTCGATTTCACTGAATATGATCAAAAATTTTTTGCCGACGGCAGCTTTAAAGGGATGGTTCAGAGTAAAATCAACCTAGGGTCCTTTGCACCATGACCTCGAGCCAAACACCCCCCCCAGAAGCCTTTTTTCCCTTGGCTGAACATTATTAAAGTTAGAGCTTATTTAGAGATATCAGCAGAATGGCTTAGTGCAGGCGCTAATGGATCCAAGGCTGTATCTCGTAAATTACCCCACTAATAATGCCCAGAATGGCACCAAACTTCTACAGTAGTACAAATAGGTTCTGTACTCATAAAACGAGGCATTGGAAAGTTTGTAAGTACATCAGGAGTTTATTTAAATAACACTGATGGCTCATGCTACCGCTAACCTGGACGTCGAGGTCACTTCAGTGGTTTGGGAAAAGCATGTAAAAGTCCTGGCAGAAAGCGATGCATAAGGATGTAGTGTAACGACGCCCAGTTCCAGGAATTCACTCATATTTTGTTGGTAGTACCAGTTTGTAACAATTATTAGTTAACACTAAGTTGTCAACACTTTGGAAAAAATAATAATTCGTTGTTACACTACATCCTTTAGTTATTAAGTTAAACTTAATGAAAATGAGAAATGTTTCCTTGGCAACTAGCTGAATTAAGTTACATTTTATTTCAGTTAATGTTACAAACAAAGTAATTGTAACATAATTTTGTTTTATTTTAGTTGCAGTTTTTACTTTGAATCAGCCTTAGCAAATCAAAGGAATTTTCAGCAATTTTATTAAAAAAAAGAAAAGAAAAAGGTTTACAGTGAAAATCACAATATATACTGTAAGCTGTTGGACATAGGTAGATAAATAAAAAAATGAAAAGTCTGCAGAACCAAAAATGCCCATGGAAACCCCCCATGATGCCTTCTGGACTGTTAGATAACACATTTAGCCTCAGGAGGCACTGAAACATTATCCAACAACCAAAACTGAAACATTCTCTGTCTAACACTGCACGACTTCAATAGTCACATACGCACAACAAAAAATAATAATAAGGCTGAGCAGGGGAGCGTCCTGATGCACAACAGCCTCTCCTGAAAAACAGCCCATTCGCTCGGGCATAAAACCACATGGCACTATCAAGCTGGGGTCTTTAGAAAGAGAAAAAGAGAAAAAGAGCACAGAATCAAATCTAGCCTCTTGGCCGTTCATCTCTAATTAATTAACCCTACTCGTTTTTCCACTGGCCTGGAGAGTGTTCTTGTTAAGAGGGCATTGAGGTTTCGTCTGCCAAGGGCTGTCCAGCTCTCCTTCATTAAAATCTCAGTTACCTCCGTCCCCGAAGCATCGATTCTGTGTGCTGTTTCAGAGCCAACACTTCAGACTGGATCTCCAGAGACTTCAGGGACAGAGCTGGAGAGAAGCAAACACTCCCAAAATAACCTGCAACATCCATCGCCATTGTGGAGAGTTACAACTCAAAACTGCTGCGCAACTCAACAATGACATTGTTTTATGATCTTATATATTTGATATTCAGAACAATCTGGAAACAATCCACCACAGATGTATATTTAGTTTTGAGGTCTGCATGACAAATCAAAATTCACAACCCATTTTATTTCTGTAAAGTAACCAAAGGAGGTCTATAAATGTGAATCACAGGAGTGTGTAGTTTGAGAGAACAAAAATGAAAATTGGCCTCTCGAAAAACATAATGAATATCTGAGATTTCAAAAGATCAGAATACGCATACAATAGCCTTCAATGGACGAAGATGCTTTTAGCATGGACTAACTGGACAATTCTATTAAATATAACGCATTTGCAAGTGAAACAGGACATTTACATTCATGCATTTGGTAGACGCTTTAATCCAAAGTGACTTGCTTTATTGCATTCAAGGTTTTCATTTTATGCATTATGCATGCATTCGCTGGGAATCAAACCCATGATCTTGGCGTTGTTAGTATAACGCTCTACTGTTTGAGCTACAGGACAGTTATGTTCATTTCTAGAGCTCAAACAGTTGTAAACTAGCAACGGCAAAGTCATGGGTTTTGATTCCCAGGGAATGCATGAACTAATAAAATGTATAGTGAATGCAATATAAGTCGTTTTGGATAATAAAAGCGTTTAGATGCATGAATGTAAATGAAAAAACAAAAAAAGTGTAGAGCGGGACATTATTGGAGTGTGCCAATTTATTGTATCAATTGTGACAACATGCCCCACTATACAGTCAATGTGTGTTCAACCAACACTGTCTGTTCAATAATGTTGGAAATGTTCAGGTTTTTTTTTATTTATTTTTTTGCAGCCAAGAGTTCAAGAGTATCTATATAGAAATTGACTTTCAAAAATAAACCTACCCTGAAAAACATTCACTATAGAAAGAAAAAGTTTGACAATTAACCCATTTTCGCATATTTTACCATAAGGCTGGGTTGTTTTCATTTCGTACATATACAAAAAAGCTGTACCATATATAGTGTAAGAATACAGATTTTTTTTTTTTTACCAAACCATTTAACTATTGAGAAATAGTACTGGCAAATAAAACAAAACATTTAAAGTCCCCCTATAGTCATTAACTGTATCCCTTAAAACTCATCTTTGATCACCAAAATTACATGTTTAAAAAAAACATTCCTTGAAAAAAAATTATTCATGCCTTAAAATAGCTTGAATGTAACTCGACACCCTTGCCTCATTTTTGATACGCGGTTCTATGAATATGCAAATGAGCCCCGCCTCCACTCACTCAGCTCAGAGATCCACTGGTTGACGATCACACGTTGATCTGATTGGTTACAAGGTAGTTTGTGACGTCAGAAACACCAGCGATTTCAAAGCGTGTTTTTGAGACTGTCTTTGGTTCACTGCAGTTTTAAGGAGAACATACTCAGCAATGGTGTCGACTTATGAATTTACACCCCAATAAAAACCCCACATAGACATATTTAGACAGACTAAATTAAAAGCTTGAGTTTCACCACAGGGGGACTTTGACAACATTATTCAAATGTATTTTCCGCTCAATCCACAACAAATACTTTAAATTGAACAGTATCCAAAACAGAACACGAATGAAAAATATATGTATAAAACAAATTACAGTGGCATTATAAACGGCAAGTCTAAACAAATTTATTTAAAGCAAAACTGAAACTACCAGCATGTAAATGGCCTGTGCAAATAACCCTGGGCTCGTGTTCCTCTCTCATCTGGCACCAATCCAATGTTTTGCTTGTTGCTTTGGAATATAAGTCAGATTAAAAAAAGGACTTATGTTCTGTAAAATATGGTAAACATCATGTTGTTTGCCTGGCCTTCAGTGTGTTACAGTTTTTGTGCTGGTATGTCATGCAGTAAGTCAGTTTTCTCTTAAGAAATGAATAGCATATGAGTGCTTCACTGCGACAGATGGTTTTAGCTCGTTTCCAAACACAATGCAGCGTGCAGCAATCTTTGCCTCACAAAATGCCAGCACAGTCTAGCTATTTAGCACCTCTGAAAAAAACACATACACAGCCAGCAAGCACATAAAAACATCATTGTTCGCAGTGACAGTAAGAGGCATAATGTCACCAATCTGGCATTTCGCAGCCCTGGACAGAGACCGTTTCAGTTGTCCTGCTGTCTTCAGGGATCCGAGTATCAAGCCAGATACATAAAATACAGAGATGGGCTTTTTTTTTCTTCCTGTGGAAATCATTAGTCACCGGCTGGAGTGCAGGGGGTCTGCGGAGAACGGGTCCTGGGTGAGATGGGGAGGAGAAGCTGAGTAAGAAGAATCTGGCTCGCTCTCTTCACTACACCACCATCTGCCCATCACTCGCCCTCGTGCACATCATGCGTCGGATTATTTATGGGGACACAAACACACTTTTTTTTGTTGCTGAACAGAACCCTGCAAAGGAGGGTTTTCACAGCGATGCCATTTATACAGGGAAGGAGACATAAAATAAGGAGAAACAAGCAATAAAAGCATTACTTTGTAGATTTTCTCAGCTTTTTGTTCCAAATGTTGCTTTTTTATGAAACTTACTCACATTTAAGTGTTGATTAAAAAAAAGAATGCATGAAGCAAAAATAAAACTTTTTTTTTTTCTTTTGTTCTTTCTTTTGATATATTGCATGGTCAGATATTCATACAACAAAATATTTCAGGGGCCATAACATTTGTGTGAAAATGACCAAAACATTTTTTTTTACAACGCTGACGCAGAGCTAAAAGAACCAGTTTTTTCTTAGTGTGAAGAACATAAAAAAAAACTAAACGAAATAACCTTCTTTTTTTTACTATAAAGAATTCATAGATGTTAAAAGTTCTTCATGGAACCATTGATGCCAATAAATAAGCTTTATTTTTAAGAATGTATGTTGCAAGAACAAAATTAAAGAACTTGAAAATGCAACATAAGAAGATATGGCTCTAAATTGAGCTAAATTCACGGTGGAAGTAAAACGGCACACAATCACTGCTTTGGTGGCTGTAGTCATTCTTTAAAGGTAAATAAAATAAATAAAAAAATTCAACAGTTATTTATTTATTTTATTTTTTTTAAATATAAACTTAATTTATATCATTAAACACTCATTTAGAGACAGTTATGCAGCTGTGCAATGTGAAATATTTTGGTACCAGCTTAAAAAATATTCTCACAAACATTTTAAACATTGATTTACACTTTAAATTCACTTTACATCTACAGCTGAGATAAATGCTGTCTCAGCAATTCTTTCATGAACAGTGTGACAGAAAATCTGTAAAGCACAGCAATTTAATATAAAGAAATATATACATACAATATTTTTTAATACAATATATTTTTTATAATATGTGACCCTGGATCACAAAACCAGTCACGAGTCGCACTGGTATATCTGTGGCAATAGCCAACAATACATTGTATGGGTCAAAATGATCGATTTTACTTTTATGCCAAAAATCATTAGGATATTAAGTAAAGATCATGTTCCATGAAGATATTTTGTAAATTTCCTACCGTAAATATATAAAACATTTATTTTTGTGAGTGAATGCAGCACAATCGCCAACATAAATGCACAACTTTAAAGGAGATTTTCTCAATGTTTTGATTTTTTTGCACCCTCAGATTCCAGATTTTCAATAGTTGTATCTCAACCAAATATTGTCCTATCCTAACAAACCATACATCAATGTAAAGCTTATTTATTCAGCTTTCATATGATGTATAAATCTCAATTTCATAAAATTGACCCATGTGACTGGTGTGATAATGGTTTTACTGTAAAAAATAGTAGTTTAAAAAAATGTATGTCATGTCTCTTGCCTGGTCTACAGTTTGTTGAAGTTTTTGTGCTAGTATCTCATACAGCAAGTCAACGTGACCTTAAAAAATCCACCTTTTTTGCTGTGCTAGCAGAATGAAAAACACCCTGCATGTGAGCAACGAAGCATACTTATTATTTATTGATTTTGCACAGTAAAGCGTATGAGTTTATATGGTGGCTTGCCACATGTAAGGCATCAGATCAATACTAGCAATGGTGAAATCAGCCGATCTCTTCATACACGACTATCTGTAAATTGTCAATAAAAGCATTTACTGTACTGTTATGCAAGTCACATAACGAGAGCTGACAACACACACAAACAACATGGACTTTATTTCAGCACCGATTTAACTGGGAAAAGGAGAGAGAGACGTTTGCAAATGTTTGGCTCAATGCTTTCACTCCATCATATTTTCATTGGCTGTTGCTTTTGCTTGTCAGAGACGGTCGGCCAAATTTCAAACTAGCTGGAAATGTATCGTAGCATCTGTGACTATATTGCAATGTTTCTTTCTAGAGCGCGACGGGCACATGCTGTGAGTTGTGCTCTTGGCTTCACTACACTGAAGGGGGGACATCTTTACAAATATAAAGTATTTTTGCAATCAAAGAAGTATTTATCTCTCACAAATACAATGAATATCTTAACCCTGCTCTTAAGCAACGTTACTTAAAGTCTACATGTCTGAGGGGGACCATCAAAATATTACCCAGATTTAATTAAATATATATATAATTATATAGAACTATTCAGGATTCCCTTTTCGAAGTGTGTGTGTTTGAATGGGAAGACATGAGTGTTCACACAGCCTTTGAATGGAAAAGCTCACCTGCACCCCAACGAGAGCGTACAGAGATGTGCGAAACGCAGCGTTCGAACAGTAGAGGCGACTACATTCAAAGCTTAACAAGTGAAGATGCTGCATTAAAAAAAGAGTCTCCGACTGCATTTGAACAAAAGCTCACTGAATGATTCGGAAACTGTCAAAAGAGTGAGATAAACAGCAGAATCCAATATGTGTTGGTCTCCATGTTGTGAAAGTTGCCTACAGTTTTTTTTATTTTTTATTAAAGGGTTAGTTCACGCAAAAATGAAATTACTCACCCTAATGTTGTTCCAACCATCTTTCGTTCATCTTCGGATCACAAATTAAGCTATTTTTGATGAAATCTGACAGCTTTCTCACTCCTCCATAGGCTTTCAGAGGGACCCAAACTCGCCGGCCCAGAATAGTTATTAAAAACATCGTTAAAATAGTCCAAGTGACTACAGTGGCTCTACATTAAGTTTATCATGCGACGACAATACTTTTTGTGCGGAAAAACAACAAAAATAACGACTTTATCCAACTATTAGTGTTCTTCAATGTGGGCCACGAGAGTTGACGGGAGCGCCAGGACGCATGCGCGAGAACTGAGATTACGGCGTTCTTCTTCTACTACTACTTGTTACTGGCTGCTCACTCCTTGGGAGTATTACCGCCATCTACTGTACAAGATGACATCCCGACATTGCCGGAAGCGCAAAACGGTCTGTTTATAAGCAGAGGAAGACGTGCGCTGTATGTAAGCTATTGAATTCGACACTTATTGTGATTTAGGTCTCAATGATGTCGGGACGTCATCTCGCGCATGCGTCCTGGCGCTCCCGTCAACTCTCGTGGCCCACATTGAAGAACACTAATAGTTGGATAAAGTTGTTATTTTTGTTGTTTTTCCGCACAAAAAGTATTGTCGTCGCATGATAAACTTAATGTAGAGCCACTGTAGAGTCACTTGGACTATTTTAACGATGTTTTTAATAACTATTCTGGGCCGGCAAGTTTGGGTCCCTCTGAAAGCCTATGGAGGAGTGAGACAGCTCTCAGATTTCATCAAAAATATCTTAATTTGTGATCCGAAGATGAACAAAAGACTTACATGGTTGGAACAACATGAGGGTGAGTAATTACTGACAGAATTTTCATTTTTGGGTGAACTAACCCTTTAATTTATCTGCACTGTTGCTGGAAAACAACTATAAAACTTATCAAAAAGTACAACACATATGTGACTCTGGACCACAAAACCAGTCACATGGGTCAATTTTATGAAATTGAGATTTATACATCATCTGAAAGCTGAATAAATAAGCTTTCCATGGTTTGTTAGGATAGGACAATATTTGGCCGAGATACAACTATTGAAAATCTGGAATCTAAGAGTGCAAAAAAATCGAAACATTGAGAAAATCTCCTTTAAAGTTGTTCATTTATGTTGGCGATTGTGCTGCATTCACTCACAAAAATAAATGTTTTATATTTTTCGGTAGGAAATTTACAAAATATCTTCATGGAACATGATCTTTACTTAATATCCTAATGATTTTTGGCATAAAAGAAAAATGGATCATTTTGACCCATACAATGTATTGTTGGCGATTGCCACAAATAAACCCGTGCGACTTATGACTGGTTTTGTGATCCAGGGTCACATTTAGTCTTATCCCCATCATTGTCATGGCGGCACAAGAAAAGAAGATTTCACTGGAATGACTGCGGAAAAGGAGGAAAGACTGACACTGCGGGTTTCCATCAGTGACGACCGCAACAACAGCTCAGCAAACACCCAGATCAACCAATTCCAGCTCTGCGTCCACACTCACTAAAGCTGAACAGATGGAGATGCTTCTCCTGCATTCGATATTTCCCATTTAGTGGCCATCTGGCCTGAACACAGTCTGGTTTGTTCGAGTGTCTTTCAGTATTTAAATTTACACACAATATACAGAGGCGAGCTCAACGTCTCAGTCGTTCCTTCTATTGATTTATTGTGGAGAAACTGAGCAGCGCTGCCTCTCTCTCTGCTTTTATTTCCTTATCGACTCAGACTTGTTTTGCCACAGACACTTTAAAGTTGTTTGTGCAGTTCGCTGTCAGAGGATTACTCAGGTCTATGACATATTTATAGATATCATGGAGGAAAGGCTGGCTGAGACAGCGTATATCTTGTAGAAGTGAAGTTATAAATCCCTGGAAAGGTTCATGTCCTTTATTCATGCAGTTTAACACTACAAAACAGAATTGTGATTTAGGACTTTTTACAAAAAGATCCAGATTGTCTTGTATAATGCACAAATATAGAGGGCCATGCAGGTATTTTATGCAGAGAAATAGTAAAAGTTACTTTTTATGCTTTAATTATTCTTTTTGAAATCTTATTTCCTGTAAAATATATACAATTTCTTGAAACAAGATAAGATATTTTTGAGAAATTTAGGGTCAGTAAAAGTTTAGATTAAAAAAATGTATACTTTTATTCAGCAAGGATGCATTAAATTGATCAAAAGTGACTGTAAAGATATTTATAATGTTACAAAGGATTTCTATTTTAAATAAATGCTGTTCCTGAACATATCAGCACGACTGTTTTCAATATTGATCATTATCATTATTATGTTTCTTGAGCAGCAAATCATATTAAAATCATGTGACACTGAAGACTGGATTAATGATGCTGAACATTCAGCTTTGATCACAGGAATACATTATATTTTAACATACTGTATATTCACATAGAAAACAGTTATTTTAAATTGTAATATTATTTTACCATTTTTTGGTTTTATTGTATTTTTCATTGCAATCTCTATTGCAATAATATTTCACAATATTACTGTTTTTACTGTATTTTTTAACTAATAAATGGAGCCTTGGTGAACATAAGAGACTTCTTTCAAAAAAATAATAATAATAATTTAACGATAGTGTATTTCTGTAACTTGATAAGAGGGGGAAAAACATAATACTTGTATTAAAGTTACATTGTAATATTGTATGCAGTGTTGCATGAATCTTGTTTATTGTATTTTTTTAAATATATATATATATTTTAACTAGAAAACAAGACAAAAAAATACTCATTATAAATATGATTTTTTTGCAATTCATGTCAGTATGTTACAGTATTCCTCAACTCTAATGAAAAGAAGATCTATATCACTGTGGCTTATTAGAAGAAAAAAAAAACATACAAGATACACATTATACTTAACAAAACACATGCTGTTTTTTTACTATGAGAGTTTCTCAATAAATTTCTCTCGGCTTTTTGTGGGATGCAGAGCCTGTTAAAAAACAGGGAATGCCTCGGAGACCTGGAGCTCTGCACAAATGTATTTTGTGAGAGAAATCCATTCTTGTCTGCTTGGCATTTTATATACAAGAAACGCTGTTCAAAACAAAGACAGCATCACTTTCCCCGAGCAAACACACCTGCCCCTCTGGGTGTTTTCTAAAGGCTGAACAAAAGCACTTATATCTGCTTAAAATCTTTTATATGACTCGATGAGCACAGCATACAAAACACATCATGCGTTAGAGAGCCAATTACAGTCATTCATCCTCTGATAGCGCTCACGACACGCTCCGAGAATCCTGCTCTTTCCCAGTAGGAGTGGAGAGCACTCGATCTACGACGCTGTTCATAAATTAAGAGGAGGCGGAGATATTTTGCAGACGTAAGCACAGAGACATGGCTGAGTTAACGTGAAAGTGAAACAGAGAGAGGGAGAGCCGGGAAAAGGTCAAAGCTAATGGCTAACACCACACATATAGTCCGTGCATTTAAGAAAATCGTGTCTATCCATCACCAGTTAATTCGTAATATAGATAACCACTGACCCTTTCAGACGATGTCATGGTGGTGCATTTGACTTTCAGAAATGTTCTTAGGACATCTTAAGCTTATCCTGGCGGAGAATCTCCCACTAGGACAAGAAGAGGGGACCAAACACATTTATCTGATAAATAATAGAGAATAATAGAAAAGCATGCACTGTAAGCACTAATAAGTTGGCAGAACTTAAAAAACTAGACGTCAAATTTTGTTAATTGCAGCTTAATTTAAATCATTATTAAGCTGACTCGTGCATTTTGATTGGATTAACATCATATAAACTCAAATCTGATTTGAAGCTTGTGGCATATAAACACACCTTTATTTAGACTTCATGTAAACACTACGTTCGGATTCATCAATTGAAATGATTTCGTTCTGACTGAAATAAAAGTCCATATAAATGCAGTCCATCCTCAATCTAACCAAAAGCTCTACACTGTTCACCAAAATAAAGACCTACTGCAACATATGAGAAACCCCTATAAATCCCAACATAGCAGAAGATTAAACACCAACACGTCTTTCCCTTTATTAATCATGTGCAAAATCACTCAAAATACATTTAATTTCAACATTTATTCTCCTTACGCAATCCGACGGAAAGCATGCAGGGAACTAGAAATCTGTTCAGTTTATGTTCAGCTTAATATAATCATTTATTGAGTTCACTTAACTTTTTTCTGTTAAGTACAATGAACTTGCAGTGATATTTGAGGGAAATGAACTCCTTTCATTTGGTTAATTTCACTGTTTGTCTATGTGTCTCAAACTAAAATTCGAATGATCTTAAAATAAAAGAGAATAATATCTAAAATATCTAAGAGATTTAATGGCATTAACTTCACAAACTTTAGCAAATACAAGGACTAACTCTTTCTCAAATGTGCTTATATAAAAAAATAAAAAAAAGTTGTAAATAAAACCAAGATTACTGGTGAGAAAATACTATTTTAGTCTTTCTACTTCAAAATTTCACATTTAATTGTGTTTCTGGTCATTTCTTTGTAAAAAATAAAATAATAATAATAAAAAAAAATAATAATAATTCAGCGTAATATAGTACCTTTTAAATACAGTTTTGTTTCCATGGACAAAAACCTGTAAAAGTGCAAAAAAAAATAATAATTAATTAATTAATTAATTCCACTTTCCAGTTTTGTTTGCAATTAGCATCAGACGGCCAGTAACTGGGCTGTGACGGCCCGTGTGTCTGCCAGCTGAGACTAACTTTGCTCACACTAGATGCAAAAGCTCTTTGATTCTGTGAAGCACACACATCTAAATTTACACCGGCACATGGGAGGGAACACCATGTCCAATATATGAAGAATAATGCTGATGCACTGCAGAGTTCTCAAGCTGAATCTCCTGACAGTTTTCAATTTGATGAAAATATGCTAAAAGTTTCAATAATGCTCAGAAGTGCAGGATCTGCAAAGCTCCTGAGCGCTTCAGTAATGACCCTGTACTATATTACAGAAACAGGGCAAGTGCAGCCATACTGAGCTCTTACCACCAATTCAATCAAGGATTCATTTTTAACAGGAAAATCCACTTAGGTGAATATTGCAAAAACAAGCCATCCTCCAGCACACACAAACACATACACACACACACACACACACACACGCACACAAACACGCACACACACACAAACACACACGCACACACACACACACACACACACACACACACACACACCAATAAGCTTTAGCCACTTTTAGCAGTTATAGAAAGGACAAAAAAGTCCATATGATGTTTGTTTCTCACACAAAACTTTATAGTCATACGGACTGATACTTTTATAGTGCTTTCTTGTCCTTTTTGCAGGTTGACAGCTCTTTTTTACTTTGTCATTTATCATGCTTCTCTTTCTTATTCATTATTCAGAATTTCACCTTTTGCGCTCTGTGGAAGAAAGAAAGTTAAAGGGTAATTCTCGCCAAAATGCAATCTAGGGTCTTTTTGTTAATCTACCCGAGGCTACTAAGAAGGCTCGACACAACATGAAACTTTGCTCGAAGTCTCACCAGGGGCTCATGATAGCATCTATTTTGACTGTCAAAATGCCGGCGGACACAGCAACTGTGAGTTGTTCAAAACCTTTCTTTTTGGTAAACTCTGTGTACACAAACAATGTAGTCAATGCTGGAGTTCATGTGTAGAGCCCCTGGTGATACTTCCAGCAAAGTTTCATGTTGTGTCGAGCCTTCTTAGTGTTTTAAAAATAGTGATTTTTGATGCTATCATAGAAGTGCCCCAAGCACTCGCATTCAATAGGCAATTTGACCGAAAACGAAAATACGGTCAATCTTAAAAGTGGCGTTTCCATTCTAATTATGCTTTTAAACGAAAGTTTGCCTCGGTTAACAAAAAGACCCTAGGTTGCATTTTGGCGCGAGTTACCCTTTAAACAGGTTTGAAATGACATGAAGGTGAGTGAATAAAAGCAGAATTTACTTAGATGCTACAAAGTATTACAAATAATGATAGATGCTATTTACACTGTGTAAATAGCAACAACAAAAAAAGTATTTTCTATTTAAATAGTTGTTAGATGCTACTTAGTGCAAATAGTGGCAGATACTACAGTATTAGCACCTCAGTGTATTGTATTGTATTATTAAACTGTATGCAATAACAACAACACATTCAGTGCACATGATTATGTTTATTAAAATCATAAATGGATGCTGCTTTATTGGGACATTACTTGTCCTGGGGCCTCATTTATAACCGTTGCGTACGCACAAAACATGCCCTGAAAGAGGCGTACGCCACTTCCGACGCATAAGTTGTGATTTATAAAAACAAACTTGACGGGAAAATTTGCGCACCTGCACGCAAACTCTGACCCATGCGTACGAACATTTTGGAGACGGAGCAGTTTGGCGACACCGATGGTGAGTTGGAGTTAAATGTCTTTTTGGTCACTTTTAGAATTTAGAATTAAAATTAAACATAATACAGAAAGATAATACAAATATAATTTCACTCACCAAGCCTGTCACTTGAAGCAAATATCCATCCCTTCTTAAATGTCCGCGCCAGCGAGCGCGTTGGGCCGTTTAGTGACACTGACGCAGTTTAAATAAATAAAATAATGATTTAAACTATGTTTTACTTATGATATAAACATTTAGATTAAATATGCCATTCAAATTAATGGAGAACACTTAAACATGAAATCATTACTGAGAAGTTACAACATTTTTTATATTCAAATTCAATCAATATAAATATTTGTTGTGGATGCGATGTTTTTGAACACTTTTCCTGTAGCGTGCTGTGTTTTAATGTTTTAACCACAGAGATAATTTCTTATCATGATAATACAAGATTGTCTGAGAAAATAGTTTCGTGCAAATAATGCCCAAGGCCTATCTGTTTCCATTAAAAATATAAAAAATTTAAAATACAATTCGGCCAGTGGAAAAGATGAAATGTATTTTACACTATTTGATTTATGTATTCAAAAACAAGACAAGGATAGGCAAGTACATGATTTTTATTAATGTAATGTGTCTTGTACAGTTAAACGTTATCACGTGGATGAATAATCATATGCAAATGATATGCAGATGAGGATATGCATAGTAAAACTAGGCGTTGAAAGCTCCATATATGGTTATTTCGGGGTGGAGACGCATGTGCGCACAATCTTCCGCTGACTGGGATTTATAAAGTGAATTCTGCGCAGGTTCTGGCGTACGAACAGTTTTATAAGTCTGAATATTTTTTTGCGTACGTCATTTTTGGCTTTCAGGCGCACGTACACTTTTAGTAAGGTTCCTACGCACAGTTTTATAAATGAGACCCCTGATCCCTAAAGCACTCAGTCACAGTGATTTTGCCAAGACATGTTCCTGGATCGGCATATTTTGTCGATCCTGAAACAACATTCCTGTCTGAAAATTTAGTCTTAACCTCATCCCTACCTCTAAACCTAACCCTAGCTATAACTCATCCCTAAAATCAGAGGGAAATGAGAGGTGAATAACACTGATGTAGAAGCACTGAACCCTGTTGTAAGCTTAAACTTGACATAACCTGTAAACTTATCCCTCAAATCTGAGGGAAATGAGAGGTGAATAACACTGATGTAGAAGCACTGAACCCTGGTTGTAAGCTTAAACTTGACATAACCTGTAAACTTATCCCTCAAATCTGATTGGTTGATTGGAATGTTGTTCCAGGATCCACAAAGATGTGGATCCAGGAACATTACCAAAGCATCCCTACACCAGTAACCCTACCGGTTAAACACTTTATTCCCACTAGTAGGCGCTTTATTCCCACTTTACCTCTCCAAGCTGATATGTGATGGGGAAAAGGGAGAAGAATGAGTTCGGAAAAAGGAGGATTAGGATTTTTTTTATAATTTCATCCGGCTCAATCAGACATTGGTGTGTGAGTTGGTGTAAACAGCCTCTTGGCTTATTTGCTTTTTGTGTAAATATTCACTCCATTACTTTTTTTGGGGGTGAACTCTCCCTTTAATGTTGGATTGTTGGCTCGCCACTCCGAATATTAGTTCTGTGTGAAAGTGCATCTCTTCTGACCTTTCTGATCAAACCAGTATGCTGGATACTGATGAGATTTGTGTTTCATTTCAGCTTCTGCCTTATTCTGAATGGTAATAATTCAGGCAAAAAGCATGAGGAGTGGAGAGGGACGTTTATGAGGCGATGTTTTGATCTGCGGGTAATGCTGTGACAGCAACAAATCTGTGGTTTTACTTAAGCAATTGCTGTGTTCTACAGAGCATACTGTATATGCTGTGTGTGATTTATTCTCTGTTGAGCGGGAATCTGATGGGAACGCTCCGCATTGAGATTTATTTACAGCCTTGGTGTGTTTGCCAGGCCGGATCATGTACATGGATCAAGGGTGACAGAAAGGATGCAGGACAGAGATAAATGCACAAATGGGACAGGCATTTGTTCCTGACACTGATTTGTCACCGTGTGGGTGTTTGTGTTTGTCTGTGTGCACATGCATGTATACAAAAGATGTTTGGCTACAAAATGCAAAGATTGGAAAGAATATCAGTTTTGAACCAGTTGTCAGTTCAGCATTTACATCAAGCGCTTACAGGATAAAAGATGGCAAAACAAATGTTTTAGTGCTGCTCTTCTCTTCTCTATGTGACACATTTCTGAGTGAAACTGCTTCTCGAACAGGAAAAAATGTTGGGCGGGACTTCATTTAGTCCATCAGGAATTGATTGGATGGTTGTGGTTTGCTATTGGTGGATCAAATGTGAGTGACAGGTTTGCCCCGCCCTCACGCCAGTAAACACATCAGAGAAGAGATGTTGTTGTCGAGAGGGGAAATTATTTTAATCAAAGATTATGAGGGCATATGAATTAAAATAAATGATGATGTGCACGGATAAATCATTTATACTAAATACAGCAATATTCCATAAAAAAGTAGTAATTGTCCATTTTGATTTTATTGTGACTTTAACAATTTGTATCCATATACTCTCAGCCACTCAGTTTCTCATCCACTGTAATGGAATATATCACATATCCTGCGTGATAGACAGTTTTAAAAGGCTAAATTAACTTTACAAGCATTAACATAAACGAACATAAAACATCGTACCGGTGGTGAAAGCAACGCAACAGTCACATGACCTACATTTATGCCGCTTGTATTCTTTTGTATTGAATTGAATTGAATTGAATTTTTTATTAAAGTGTCTTGCACTTACATGCCCAGCCCAAATAGGCTTAAAAGACACTATTGACATAAAACAAACATAATATAGATAGATGACCATCATACAAAGTACATAGGAAGATGACCATCATACAGAGTACATTACCATCATTTTCACAATATAAACAAACAAAACACTGTCAATTTAGGTCAGGATATAAATTCCTTTGTCTAAGTTTCCACGCCTTTTCCACATATCTAGCCAAACTATAAATTTCATTTTCAAAGACATTTCATTTTGTAAGGACATGAATCAGACTGAGTAAAATTAAATGACTGCTCAGAGTGACTAAAATGCATCATGATAAATTGTACAAAAATCACCAGTATTTCCAGAAAATAACATACGAATTCCCATGTCTTCATTTATTATAATATAAAGGGCATGTAGATCTCACCAAACCTGTCAAGAACATGTCCAGGTCACCCCAAAAAACATGTCATTTTTACCCAAAGATCAAACATGTATATATATATAATCTATATTGACACTTTGACACTTCTTTAATCACGTACTGTCTCATTAAATCTCGTTCAGTATCTGTGCTGAGGACACACTGGTGAGAACAGCACTTGCCTTTTATGTGGATACACGCCCTCTTCCATTTTTAACTTTGACATTTTCCAGCCCTCTGTTTTTACAGAGCGACCCAGGAGATCAGAGAGAGAGAGAGAGAGAGAGAGAGAGAGAGAGAGAGAGAGAGAGAGAGAGAGAGAGAGAGAGAGAGAGAGAGAGAGAGAGCTGCTCTCTGTTCCAGGTTTTCTGATGATAAGCAGAACTATAAATCTTGGCTATACTCAGAACAGAATATAACACTAGTAGTATTTTTTGCAGCCTGCAGCATAATTATTACATTTAGCACAATATCCACATTTTCTGTGCTTGGAATACTTGGATGACATTTGCCAAAAAGTGCTACATACAACAGAGCAAACTGAGAGGAAGGCTGAATTGCACAATTGCAATGTGACGAATAGAGCGCTACAGAGATGCCATATTTTTGTAGGCCGACCCGGAAGTGTCTGTTGTTGATTTTTTCAGATTATTGCAGAAAATAAGGTCTTTGACCAACAAAAGTTTCTTATACATTTTGTTCATCAAAATAATCTTCACAAATGAATACAGCTTTTATGAATTTTACAGGCTAAATACAATCGGCAGAAGTAAAAAGCTCTTTCAATCTTTATTTAAAATCTACAAGTTGGAAAGTTTGAGTCAGAATAGTTTGCAAGAGTGCAATTGTAAACCCAATAAGGAGGGTAATAGTGCTTATATGAGTTTATCTGTTCAGAGTAATGACGTTTAAAGGGGTCATTTAAAAAAAAAAAAAATGTTTATTTTTTTTTATGTTTCTTGAGGTTAATTTTTGTCTGAAATGATCCGTTTTTAAGGCGCAGCTCCTTTAAAGCTTGTCAGTAAACAGCCAGTTATGATTGGCTAACGAACGTCATTGCATATGAGACAGTATCTTATCGACAGACTCGAGCGCGTGGAGTCCGTCAGAAACTGAACACACATCTGTATATTGTATTTAGTGTAGACAGCGTCAGTGATTATAATCTGAACACACATCTGTATACTGTATCAGTGTAGACAGCGTCAGTGATTATAATGGCTTTTATTTGCTTTTGATGCAACGTGACACTTGCATCCAATCAGCCATTAAGTGAATGAACACCAGTGGGTGGGGCCTATGGTGCAATGATGTATGCAAGTCCTATGCAAATGTACCTGTGTGACATCACAGATCCCACAATATCTAACCAGCCGTTTTTGGAGCTTGATTAAATAAATGTTTTGTTTATAATGAGGAGGACTATGAAGCTATGAAACTGGCAGGATGTTTTAATGGTACAAAGACCTCTTATATATCAACAGATTAATGTCCCTGACAACCTCTGTAGTCCCATTTAGCCATTTGTCAACCACCATTTAAGAATATTTCTAAAAACTCATTTCTGGGTTCCTGCAGCACTCTATTACCTCAAGCAATAACAACTGTGATTTAAAAAATAAATAATATTTTCATTATTTGATCAGACTGCCAAATGTGAAGATGTTTTTACACAAAATTGGATTAAAAAATAGCATTAAATTTAAAATGATAACAGGATGTACTGCAACAACAGTGTAACAAAATACTGATTTAAAAGGTTCATCATCATGCATTTCTTACAGTTTCAAATATAGGTGAATCTCCCAAAACATTTCCAGGTCACATTTTACCTCAAAATCAAAAGAAGAAAATTAGAAATTATTATTAGTAATGAAAATACTGAGCCTATTATAGGACCAATGATACTTAGGCCCATTTCCACCCAAATTTTCATTACTGCAATGGATGCAGAAATTTTACTTTTCAGTTTATTTTTAATTGCTAATCAGATTCTCATTACTGTAACACGATGATTTTTCATTTAGGATTTTTTGTTCATTGCAGTAATGAGAATAGGAGATATAAATGTGCTTAATTGTCATAAAAACATAGACTTAATTTTCTTTATGCAAAAAAAATATATATATATATTTGAGTTCAGGGTAAAATACGACCCAGACATGTTCTTAACAGCTAAGCAGAACACTACTACTATCCCATTTCTGAAAACAGCTGCTGTTTCCAGCATTGCACTCGCTGTATTATATAAAGATAGCTTGGTAACCACATTTCCCCTTCTAAACGAAACATGCTTTTCATTAACCCAGATGATGTTTTAATGCATAATGATGGCGAATCAATGTATCATAAGTCCCTTTTTCATAAGTGAAGTCCATCAGTGCAAACAGTGTGTGATTGAATACAATGAAATCAATAAGAGGGACAGGGAAGAGAGGGAATCATTCCTCTGCATTAGCGGAGCAGGTTATATTGATAGATGAGTGTGAGGAGAAAGAGAACATCGCTGAGGAGACAATGATGCATGATCCAATCAAAGCGTGGTGTAACCGGAGCCAACTGCACTGATTACTACGCCAGGAGAGAAGACACGAGAGAGAGGGATGGAGAAAAACGGAGAGCTCCAACGGGAATCCCCCAGGTTTACACGTCAAACAGCGTTAAAGGAGAAATTCACCCCAAAAAAGAAAACATATGGTCTTACTAACACAATCAAAAAAATTATATTTAGGCCTCAATCTAAGATTTACATATTTGAATTGCAGATGAAATTTCCACCCATTTGCATTGCACAGTTTCAAAATAAATAATACACTTAATTTGACGCATATTTGTCAGTCATACCTAAATGAAATCATGCTTTAAATTAGCAAAGTTCAAAAACGTATGCATTAAGGTGTACTAGCTAGTTTATTGTTGCATTATCAAATCATCTTCATTGAGCATAGATTGGATCCATTTAACATTCAACGGGCCAAAATAAATACATAAATAAATCAGAACAAAGATATACATATGAAATTAACAGTGCTTTTCAGGCAGGTCTATAGTTTTCAGGGACAGAAATTAAATAAAGTAATCAAATGTAAGATAACACTGATGTATAAATCAAATATATATTAATTAAGTTACAAAAGTTATAGTCAAGAGCAGTGTGATTTTTTTGTTGTTGTTCTTTTGTTGTTTGATTAACATTAAAAAAGACAGTCTAAACAACATTAGGCTGCTGTCACTTTAAGAGCTGCACAGATCCAATATACTAATACACACATTCATTTTATTTCTCAACTGTTTACATTCACTTAAGCCATAACTACTAGGATACTCACCAAGATGAGCATTTTAATAATTTTGAGTGAATTTGTCAGTTCAAGTGCAAGAGGAAGCGAATCAGAGCTCAATTCAGAATTTGCGTGCTGTCTAAAACGTGTCTGCGTGCACACAAAACTTCTCACAAAGTGAGTACCAAATTGAGTTCTCTTTCATATCTTCTTGCGCTTGAATATTGAAATCGGCAAGACTTAAAAACACGTGTATAAACTTTGGTGAAGATGCAGCACTGGTCTCATCGGGACAGTGACAGTTACAGATGCACCAGGCAGTCTGTGTTGTCCAGTGCTGCTATATTGTATACAGGTTTCATTTTGTTTTAGGAAGTATTTAATTATTTTAGCCAAAGAAAAACATTGGAAAATTATGCAACAGACATTATTCAAATCAGTGCCTTCACGCAGTTAAAGGTGCTCTAAGCGATGTCACGTGACAATTTTTTTTGTCACATCCAGCAAACATCTCCTCACTATCCGCTAGCTGCCTGTCCCCTGAACACACTGTAAAGACACGCGGTCTCTGTAGACAGCCCAGGCTCCACAAACGGCAACAAAAACAAACTGGCCCAGCCTGGACCACGAAACATAACAAACAGTGTTCCAGCCAATAACCGACAAGAATGATTTGGGGGTGGGGGTGGAGGGTTAGTGCGCGTGCACATGAAGTGTGGGGAGTGGAGGAGAGAGAAGCATGAAGAGGAAAGTTAGCTAGAGGAGAGATGTTCTAGACAACGACAACGACTAACGTTAAAAATGTATATTCTTGAGAATTTTGATATGGCCGACACACGACCAAAGAGACGACGTTCCGATGAACAAATAACAAAGAAGAGGGAAAAGGAGAAGGAACGCGCGAAGTCTGGCAGAAGGGCTTCCAATCTGACATTCAGGTGACTCTGGTTTTGCTGGACAGGGTAAATCCAGTTTGTTTTTTTCTAAATGGTTCATGACTGTTTCAGGAAGCATGGAAGGGAGGGGGAGGGGGAGGGGAGGGGACGGGGGGAGGGGGAGGGGACGGGATGAGGAGGAGGGAGGGTCGAGCTAGCCTCCGTTTTGTTTGACAATACTTCGAACGTCAACAAGAAGTGACGTCACCCAGCATCGCTTAGAGCACCTTAAAGTAATAAAAACCATCAGCATTGGTCTTTTTCATAGGCGATATGCTGATGATTTTAAAATGATAAAAAAATTGGCCGATAAATATTGGTGCATCTCTACACATATATACTTACAAGGCAACAATATCAAGTAAAACCGAACAAGAAGGGATGATATCCATCCTTAAACCCTCATGTAACACAGAAGAAGGATCTGCTTGTGGGACTCCCAGGTGTGTCTTCTCCAGAGAGTCTGGAAATCAGTCTCTGTTCAGACAGGCGTGTAATAGGTTACTGTACGTATCTGATCTATCATCTTCCTCCAACCAAACCCAATAGATCATCACACGGGTCAAAAGAAGGAGATGGCCAGATCCAGACTCATTTAAAACTGCTTCGTCAACTCATTTTGAGCTTTTTGCCAACTTGCCTTTTGACTTTTATATAACTCTTAGAGTCTGATAAAATGTTCCAACAGTCAAACACTAGTGTCATAGTTTTATATCAGGCCAAAAACTGTTCATTCAGTTCCCATTGGGAATACAATTCACAAATGAGATCTTCCTTATTCCTTATATCTCAATTGCTCTCATGGCAGTAAGATTAAGTGGAGAGCTTCAGCAACGGCGGAGACTCGGATGTTTGAGAAAATATTTTTAGAAGAGAAAAGTTTCAGATCTCAAATTGCCAAGATACCAAAAGTCTGCAATCAAATATCAAAAATCTCACTCTGAACTCACACAATTCTCATTAAATTCTGCCAAGAACAAATGATCTGAGCTGCTGTCCACATCAATTTATAGCTTACACTCTTACGTTATGATAGCAATCAACACATTTCTATTTGAGGAAAAAAAACATCTAAGATAAAGTTGATGCATAAATGAAACATACTAATTAAGAAATCCATTCTGTCTATTCTGCAATACAAGTCTCCTAGAGGAGCCTGCAAAGTTAATATTTATGTACACTGCACACACACACTGCAGTCGCCTCCACACTCTGATAATTCAGCATTCATCTAAAACATTAAACTGTAATATTTCTTTGCAATAAACAACAATACAAATCACCTGACTCGTTTGTGTCTTCTTTTATTTCTCCTAAGGAATTGTAGAAGAAATGAATTTGATACTTATATGAAACCTAACTTCCAACTTTCATTTTCACTCCCTTTCATTCTCATGCTGTTCTCAAAATAAAACATGATAAACATCTTACTGGGGTCCAGGTCCAGTGTAAAAATGGAAAAAGATGAAAAAAATAATATATTTTTACAGTCACAATGAAATCAAAATATTTTTTTATATCATTGCAGTATTTATGATAAAAAATTGTATCTGTGCACATCATTCTTTTTTTTTAATTCATCTGACCGTAATTTTTTTTAATCAAAAACAATAACTTTCCCTCCCCTCGCAACAACATCTCTTTACTGGCGTGAGGGCGGAGCAACCTGTCACTCAAATGAGATCCACCAATAGCAAACCACAACCATCTAAGCATCCAATCAATTCAACAAAGACGAAATCAAGCCCCGTCCTACATTTGTTCTTGTTCCAGAAGCCAGAAACAGAAAAAGTACAGAAAAAAAGAAGAAAAAAAACATCTAACAGTACAGAATTTTTTTTTTTTTAATAATGTAACATAATACAGTAAAAAAATTACTATTAAAAATATGTGTTAAATATGATTTGGAAAATATTTTCACGTATATATAATATACATTTTTCAATGTATAAACTGGCATAAAATTAAAGGAAAATGTATATATTTTAGGATGGGGGTCACTTGCACAAGGATATTCATATTATGCATCTGGAAGATTGGAAACCTCTATACTAGACTACACATGACATCTAACTATCCAGCTCTGCATTTGAAGGCTGTCTCCTTAATGAAATAAATGACAAAGTGAACAAAAACAGGCAAGTAAGGTTAATAATTTTTAAACAGTGTTTCTATTAATAGTATGAGACCTGTTCATGCGTTTTGGGCAGTAATGAAGCTCTCCTGTCTCGCTGACATGCGTGATGAGTGATGGTTGTAGCCTGCAGAAACGTCTCCAGAGCTCTGCATCACACACAACTGACAGCATGTTACTAACCGCCTGTCTTACACAACGTTTCCTCTCACCCTGAGATGAAGCCGCTCTAATACTTCAATTTTGCATGAAGACCAAAATATGTCTGCTCACAACCACGAACAGAAATAGAATAAATAGGTCAAATCAAGCAAACACTTTGGTTCTGTCTAAATTTAATTACGCATCCTAAAAACTTTTGTTGTCAATCAACATACATCTTGTTTTTTTGGTGGTGCACATAAGTTATACAAATTTTCAGTGTAAGTACATTTATGCTTTATGTTCACTACCGTTCAAAAATTTTGGGGTCAGTAAGATTTTTTTTTTTAAGAAATACAGTAGATATATATATATATATATATATATATATATATATATATATATATATATTCCACAGGGAAACATTTATTAATAAAAAAAAATCTAAAATGTATCACAGATTCCACAAAAATATTAAGCAGCACAACTGTTTTAACACTGATAATAATCATAAATGTTTCTTGAGCAGCAAATCATCATATTAGAATGATTTCTGAAGGATCATGTGACACTGAAGACTGGAGTAATGATGCTGAAAATTCAATAAATTACATTTTTAAACATATTCACATAGAAAACAGTTATTTTAAATTGTAATAATATTTCACAATACTACTGTTTTTTGTTCATCATATAAATTCAGTTTTGATGTTCAAAAACATTAAAAATTCTTACCGACCCCAAACCTTTGAATGTTTGTTGATATAATATAATAAAAAAGTCAAATTTACTCAGTTCAATTACACTGTACCAGTTCCTTAAGAGCACTGAATGCCTTTATTGACTTCCTTGATTACACTTTATTTCAATGGTCCATTTCAGACATTCTTCTAACTAAAAGTAACTTTGCAAGTCAACTAGCAGTCATTAGAGTATCAGTAGACTGTTAGGTTCGGATTAGTAGAATAAGTCGACGTAGTTGCAAAGTTACTTATCGTAAGTAAAATGTCTATTTAGGAGCATCAGAATAACGTGTTAAAGGATATTAAGCAGACAGTCTATTAATACTCTAATGACTGCTAGTTGACATGTAGTTGCAAAGTTACTTGTAGTTAGTAGAATATCTAAAGTGGACCACCGAAATAAAGTGTTACCAATTTCTTTAACATGTTGGGTTACACTTTATTTTAAGGTGACAGTTTTATTGTGCTTACTCAGATAAGTACTAAAAGCTTGTTGAGCGTTGGCTAATAAACTCACCTGAACACAACTGTGTATGTTTGATTGCACAAACACCAGTGTAAACAGTGTTGCACACTGTACGGCACTAATTTGTATCCTGAGTATGTTTTCCAACAAACAGAATGATTAATAATTACTTTAAAATTCAGATTATCATTATTGTTTGAGGAATAATTGGTTGAATCAATGATGCATCTGTGAATAATTTTTTTCCCCCATTATAATGTCTCAGTCTGATTGTGACTCACTGTGTGTGAAATGGCAGAGGGTTTCGCTTAGACGAGGAAGAAGTGTTCGAGAAAAACCCCATCATGACAAAGCCCGAGCACCTCTCATTCACGGGCTTTGAAGCTCTTCTGGAGCGATATAGAGACTTCACACCGAGATGAAAGGAAGATGGAGACGTATCAGTGCACAAAACACACATTCATTTAAGCTTAGTTGGTAAATAAAGCAGAATTATACTTATTGCTTTTTAGTAGTCCTGTAGAGCCAGACATTTCCCTGCCAGCATGTAAATCGACAAACCACATTAGCTTTGTTTTACATTTCGTTTAGAGGCCAGTTAATATGATAATGCTCTACAAAAAAAAAGTTACAAACTGTGTAAGAACTGTGTTCAAAAATAAGTGCTGTTTCTAATAAACTAAACGATATAGTTCTGCTGGTGTTCATCAAGCTTACTTTCAGCCAAGTGTCTATGAGAATCTTTTTGATGCAACAAACCTGCAAACTTTGATAAATCCAATGATTCGTTTTTCTTCAAAGTTTGTTCATTTTATCAACATGGTCCATAAAACCAGCCAATCAGACCTGAACTCCCAAATGTACAACCTACATTCTGCCTTAAGAACAAATGGTGCAACCAAGTTAAGCACAGAGTTAGATACAAACTAGCTAGTGGTTACTAAGCCTCAATTGTAGACTTTTACGTTCCAATTTATTTGAGAACATACAAATTTACTGATGGTTTTGAGCCTGAAACAGAACGGCACCCATTCGCTTCAGTTTTCATCTGCGAAGGCGACCACTGAGTGTCCTGCAAGGTAGCATGAAGCGTACAGTGACAGTCCTGCTGAATACATTACTCTGAGTTGAAAGAACTACAAAGTGCAAGGCTATTGATTATTCACTGCCGATGGAAAGTGTAAAACAGGAGCCAAGGGCTGTAGGAAGCAAATACACACTAACCAGGGGGTTGCCTCGAAGGGGTACTTGCTCTTTAGTGACCTATAACCGGGTAAATGTTATCCAGGACATGTGGGCATCAGCACATTTGGTTTTTGGGACATGAGCCCCACAGCAAACTGCAAGCCTGAGGGTTTGTCCTGAATGCAGAAGTCCAGCAGGGAGTTGGCTCGGCCGCCTGGTGCCCGAGAGAAAGAGTCAACACTAGAGGGTGTTTATTGCTCTTCAGAGGACTTCTGCTGGGGAAATGCCAATGGAAAAGTGAAGTCTCTGCAGAGAGCGAGGAAATGTTGTCTTGGCAAGGCAAAAGTGCGATGTGAGATTCAATGAAAGGTCATGGGGTCAAGCAAGGAGCCAGAGGCTGTTGCTGCCAAATACAAATAGCACTTACTGACTGTTTTCCATTTATGTGTCCTGTAGTTTTATTCTAGGTATACAGTGTTAAGGTCCGTCCGTTCACACTAAGGATGATAACTATAATGATAAAGATAAAAATCAGCAATGGAGTCCACAACTTTAACGATAACGACACAGAGGAACAATATCATTGGAATCACTTTAAAAAAAAAAATGAAATAAAAATTCCCAGCTGAGTGATAAAGACAGCCAATCAGAATCCATCCTGCTCGAGCATTAAGATTGCATTTGATATCAGTCTTTGGGGAAAATATGCTTTTAAACAGTAAATATGTGACGAAAATAACAATTGCACTAGTTCACTAGTTTATGGTTCACCCCAAAAATAAAATATCTTTTATTCTTCCTCACGCTTTCTTTTATGACTTACTTTCCTTTGTGGTACAAAGGAGAATGTTCTCACATGTAATTTCCATACAATGAAAGTGGACGGTGATTTATACCAACAAGGGAAAAACAAAAGCATCATAAACTTAGTCCTTATGATTCGTCACACGATAGTTTTAAGCAAGTTACAGACTGAAAACCATTATTTGTTTAAAATATTACCCTAGTTTAGCCACAGCTCTCACATTTAATTTATACATTTGCATATTCAAATTTGGCCCATCAAGACCTAATAAATAATAAGTCTGTATATGTGCTAGCACTATTGAGATTTGAGATCTATCGTGGCAGCAAATAAGCCCTTGTCCTGATCAACTTCCATTGTACTTTCATAATCAATAGAAGAAATAAAGCCGGTTTCACTTTATTTTGATTGTCCCTTTAACACATTCTGTTAAGTATGAGTAACATTGCACATACAGTACATGTCTACTAACTCTCATTAGGGTGTTAGTAGAGTATTAGACTGGTGGTTAGTGTTGAATAAGTTGACATGTACTTGCAAAGTTACTTATAGTCAGTATAATATCTATTTGGGAGCATCAAGATAAAGAGTTAGCAGATAATACTCTAATGACTGCTAGTTGACATGTAGTTGCAAAGTTACTTATAATTAGTAGAATGTCTAAAGTGGACTTAAATACTTACTCAAATAATTACTAAAAGCTTGTTGAGCCGTTGGCTAATAAACTTACCTGAAGACAATTGTGTGTTTGCAGTTAGCATATAATAAGCAGTTACGAAGACTTAGTACTTGCAAAGTTACTTATAGTCGACAGAATGTTCAAAAGGGACAATCAAAATAAAGTGTTACCATAAAGCCATATGAATTAGGAAACACATTAGCAAACATTTAATTGAGCGTATCTTTTTAAGAAAAGCATGTTTTTCTAATAGCCCAAGAAGATTAATTATTAAGAATAATTATTCCCATTAAAGAAAATCATGCATTTTGGTGACTTACCTATAGTGGACACCACTGTCCCAACAAAATAAAACGCCCCTGTAAAATCCCATCTGGGTCGAAGAGCATCGACCCGAGCTCCAGCAGCAATCGCAACCTCGTACTCTTTCAGGAAGGAGCTCAGATCCTGCAAACTGATATTAAACGTGTCACTGAAGTTCAGGAGGGTCCGGTTCCAGCGCCCGTGTGCCCGCAGCTCGGACGGCCTCTCGATGGCGGAGAACACCGCAGCGCCACACAGCAAATACACGATGATGAGCAACGCGAGCAGCAGAAAGCGCCCATTGTCTTCGTTAATGTGAAGGGAGCGGCAGCCCTGCATCATCCAGATCTCAGCACCACCGGCGCGGTGGACAGCGACCAATGCAATGACATGGATCCACTACACCTGCTTCTTGAGGACACTCCGAGACCTCCTAACATAACGTTAATGATATGTATCAAACACTTCAGATAAGTTTTAGATAAAAGAAAGCCTTCATTTAAGACGCTTACCAGCTTCATTTATCCATTTGCCATTTTCAGTGACATGAATCCTCTAGCGCTGCTGCTGCCTCTGCTGCTTTTGGACACTCCGGTCTTCTAAAGGATATTGCACAGATATTTGTATCAAACAAGAACGATAAGTCTTGGAAAAGAGAGAAAATTAACTTTCCAAGTTCATACTCTTTATTTTGCTTTCTTCTGTTTAAGAAACGCGTGAGGCTACCAATTATGAATTTTATGTATAAATATTGTTGCATTCTAAATAACCTGCCCGAATCCTTCAAAGGATACATTTCCATCAGATACACCACTTGTGGATCCGCTTTAGCAGATATAGTTTGTTAAATAACTAGACTCACCCTCGCGCTCATTAAAGTAGTTCTACGTCCATCTCCGTCTCCATCCCATGGATTGCTTATCCACATAAATCCACCTTTAAACTGTTCAGTTGCAGGCTAAAATCCCCAGCCGATGAAATTCCCAGACTCCTGGTTGTGTTTTATTGCAGGGATGCAGCAGCAGTGTGTTCTCCTGCTTTTCCATGTTGCGGATGAAGCATCCAGCGCATCCTTTGGGTCGCTGCGCAAAATCTCTCGTCCCGTGAATCACATTAATTTTTGCTTCAGTGAAAGATACAGCGGGGTCAATGCAAATAAAGACATTTAGTGACCATTTGAGCCAGTTGCACTTTTTTGTGTGTGAGGCAGATCTCCAGTCTATTCGCTGTGGGATGTTTGATGCCCGCAGTCCTAATGAGGCTGATCTTCAGATCCATTAGTAGCTACAACTATGATTTACACTACAGTAATGTTGGCAGCTACAGTGCTTGTTATATTACCTGCTTGACGTTTAACAAAGTTAGATGCCATTTAACAGTTTGACCTCTAACAAAATTCTTTAATAGGCTATAGGATATTAAATCTATAGCCAATTATTTTTTCTTTAACAGTCATGCAGTTTTACGCCGCATTTCCTTATCGCTATACCTAGAAAATACAGCATAGCTTGTATTTTGTTATTTGACACTTGATGTTATTTTCTACTTTGCCTGTCTTTTAGTAGGCTAAACAAATCTCATTTATTCCGTCCTGATGTTTGAATTATTCAAATCTTTTTATTTCTTTCATTTTTGTTTTCGATGTTGAATTGAAAAGCGCGCTGTGCTTTTCCCGCCCTTTTTCCACAAACAGCTCACGAGATCAGAAGGGAGCGCCAAAAACATCTTCAATGAGGTGAAATGTGTCGACAATATCTTGATAATGGTAAATGTTGATTCCATCCCTCAGTAAGTCCATGTTGCCCCCCTGACGCACGCCTTGCCTTGTCACAGTCTCCCCACAAATCACGAGGAAACTATGCGGCACGCGCTACTACAACTGCCGCGCGCCCTATTAGAGCCGCTCGAGCGCACCGCGGTAACTGGAAGAGGTGGGCTTGTTATTTCTGACAATTAATCGATGGCATAATTACCTGTGGCCAGCATCACCACTGCCAACAGTGAGTCCCAAGACAGAATTAGATGAGTCTGACTCCAATGCAATGGCTGGCATGTTTAAAATCCAAAGTGTTAACTGCTAGATAATCAGTCTTTCCGGTCATGCAACAGATGTAATGCTATGTGTCGTTAGCGTTAAGTTAGGCCTACTAATTACTGATTAATCCAAACGAACACCATCTACTTAAAGGTTCTACTTAAAGGTAACAGTGCACTCATAAAATAGTCATTGTATCATTTACTCACCATTTGTCCAAACACTAATTACTTTTTTGGTAACACTTCAGTTTAGGGTCTCAATTCTCACTATTAACTAATTGCTTATTAGCATGCATGTTATTGGCTGTTTATTATAGCTACTTATAAAGCACAAATTAATGCCTTATTCTGCATGACCATATTCTACATCCCTTAATCCTATACTCAAACTTAATAACCACCTTACTAAGTATTAATTAGCAGTAATTATGAGTTTATTGAGGCAAAAGTCATTGTCAATATTGGACCCTAATCTAAAGTGTGGTCATTTTTTCTTCTGTGAAACACAAAATGCCAAAGCTGCTTTTTTTTCCTCACAAATTTTCACTCCAGGTTGTTATTGATCGGATGGGGGAAAACATGTAGATGCATTTTATAAGGGAACAGTATGTGATCAAGCTGTGTTGAGATAAGATGGGACATGAAACAGTTTGAGCAACAGAACAACAGTTTGCAAGCCCCAAGTTGATTTACCAAGTTAGTAAATAAAGAAGCTCAATTATTAGTGAGTAATAGTGACTGTCAAGTTCAAAAATAACAACAAATAAGAACATCACTGAGTGCTTGCAAATGTGTGAATTTAAAATTGTTATGCACTGAAAATATTCCCCTCTGTCACACATCATTCATGTTTGTGCATATTCAAACGTGGTGATTATGAGACATGCCAGACTCAATGACAAAAGTAGGACATGTCACCGATGTCCAATTTAGCCTGTCCCATCTTGAGGCAAAGATCTGAATATGATCAAAAGCATGAGATTTGAGAGCTATGATGAGGGGAAGATTGAATGATTTTTGTTAGTTTAGTTTTCCTGTTGCTCAAACAGTAGAGAGTTGGCGCTTGCAACGCCAAGGTCATGGGTTCGATTCCCAGAGAGAGCAAGAACTGATGAGAATGTAAATGTGTACCTTGAATGCAATGTAAGTCGCATTGGATAAAAGCGTTTGCCAAATGCATAAATGTAAATGTAATATAAATGAATTGTATGTTGCTTTGGCTAAAAGCACCTGCCCAATAAATAAATAATGACAGCATTGTACAGTTTGGTAAACCATGTACAGATGTAGTAGTCTAACAGTTAACAGATGGAAAGACAAAGGTTTAAAATAAATCACTTGCAGTAAGGAGAAAGTCGCCCTGGAACGAGAGTGATTGCGATTACAGATCTCTTCTATCAACACTGTGTCCTTGAAAAAAATCACTTAACCCCATTTTACTCGAGGGGAGACATGATACTCCATTCATCAGATTACCAACATCCCTTTCTTCTCTGGAGTCTATTCAAAGCTTCCCTTCTGATACAGAAGGCTCGTTTGAATACATAAAATTTAGTTAATCATAACATTAAACAATGGTAATCAAATCTATCTATCCATCCATCCATCCATCCATCCATCCATCCATCCATCCATCCAATCAAATATAAGAACATTTGTGCACTAACCATGTTTGGGGGACTCCCCCCAACTCCTTTGGGGGAATAAAATAATTTTCTTTCATCCTCATTGCACCCATGTTGTCCTTCACTAACACACACACACACACTACTGCTAATAATGTAGTCTATGGCAAGGATGATGATGTTAATAATAGCATCAACATGGATAAACAATGCCTCTGTTTTAATATAAAGCACACATTTTAAGTCTATTGTATAATGCATAGCATTCTTATGAAGTGTCTGGTCACATTTTTGGGCCATGAATATGTTTTTAGACTGTTTTGTTGGTCCTATGATAAATGCATGAATGTAAATGTACAGTAATTGAATTATTTATAGCGATTTTCTCTGTTGTTTAACTGTTGATATCGCTTCTATCAGAAAAACACAGAGACTCATTATTGTATTGCTCCTTTCGGTGTCTTGTGGTGGGAAATTTTGATGAAGAATGAAATTCTTTAACAGAGTGGCAAAGAAGGTGTTTTAAGAAGATGGAAACTTTTGTTATTTCTCTAATTAGCTTAACTTAGTGTTAGCCTTTGCTTTGAAAGAATGTGCTTATGTTGCAATAAAGAAATGATCCACATGTTCAAGAAAGGGTAAAAAGGACGCAACCAAAAATTCATATAGCATTATCAAAATCAAACTTTTGCACGAAATGGCACACACTTCATTCATATTACCAGATTTTTGTCTAACCAACCACACACTGTTGGGCGTAATGAAAAGCTGTTGAAACTTTTTTTAATTTTTTTATTTTTTTTATTCACCAAACAAGTCAGTGCAACATATGCACAGCAGATATATTTACATCGGACTGAACAAAAATATGCTCACAAAAAACAGTATACTAAAAAAGATTGAAGTGTTAACAATTAACCATTGAGGTGTTTGGCCAGGTTCACATGTATTGGCCAAATAGCTCATGTAGTGTCATTTTGAATGGCAGTGTTTTGAAATGGCAAACATGTCTTATGCAGAGAACCGTGTTCAGTGTGTTTAAAAAGTGCCATTTTGAACTGCAAAATGCCTGTAAAGCAGAAAATGTGTTTAGACTTTTGGAGACTTGAGAAGAGGTTTTGCTCTCCGTGTGTCAGTTTAAATAATTGTGCTGTGCATGTCATTTTAGTGTGTTAGAAATTGGAAAAAACTGTAAATAATGCTTAGCACAGTACAAATAACAGTCATATGATTGGCTGATCATTATCAATCACCAGATTAGTAACCAATAACAGTGTTATATAATACAGTGGTATAATATAGTCATGCATAGGCCTATACTGTATATTTCGACTTGGCTGGGAGCAAAGAGAAAAACGCTGATGAGAAAAGAGGAGACACAATCTGCTTCTCTACTCTATTGATGCAGGCAGAGAACATATGGTTGCATCCATCACTAACTTGTCAAGATTCCCCCTGAAAGTTGCTTTTTATAATTACCTGAGCGATTAAATGACAGTGCGTCTCTGGGCTGACAGCAGCGGAGGGGCTGAGATAGATAGATCTGTGGAGAGGGAGGCATTGGGAAAGTCTATCGATCCAGTGTCATTCTGCAAAGAACAGGCGGCAGAGTCAGCTCTCATCTACAGATACAGTACACACACTGATCAGCCCACACACACATACAGTATACACATTCATCTGACTGAGCAAACTCACTGCAAATCTGCAGATGTGATTTGTTGTTATAATTACTGACATAGGCCGATCGTACCCTGGAAATCCAGAGTTCTCGCGAGAGCACAATGAATCTTTCGGATTTGGGTCTGGATTTCCAAGCCTGTTTTGCGCAATAGTTTGATATACTCACTCTTAAAGTCTCCCTGGGGTGAATATCAAGTTTTTAATGTTGTTTATATGTCTATGTGGTGTTTTTAATATGCTTTAAGACAAACCATGTGTAAATTCATAAGTCGACACCATTGCTGAGTATTTTCTCCTTAAAACTGCAGTGAACCAAAGACAGTCTCAAAAACACGCTTTGAAATCGCTGGTGTTTCTGACGTTCTACCTTGTAAACAATCAGATCAACGTGTGATCGTCAACCAGTGGATCTCTGAGCTGAGTGGAGGCGGGGCTCATTTGCATAATCATAGAACCGCGTATACTAAATGAGGCAAGAGAGTCGAGTTACATTCAAGCTATTTTAAGGCATGAATTATTTTATTTTTTAAATGTTTAAATATGTCATTTTGGTGATCAAAGATGATTTTAAGTCATAAAATTAGAGTACAGGGGGACTTTAAGGCCCGTTCACACCAAGAACGATTACTAAGATCACCATGCTACAGAACGCTCATTAGAATTATCTTTATCGTTATAAATATCGTCCCTCTTAGCACACAAACCTCAATAACAGTGACAGCAAATATGCAGTAAAAAATCGATCTCTGTACACACCACACAACAAATAACAGTGATGACAACAACAACAACAACAAGAACATCATGAACTCAGCAAACCACAAAATGATAAACTTATAATAGCAACCGCATCTATTCATGTTGCAATGCAGGCGAAGAGCTCAATAAATCAGCAACATTGTTCAATTTGAAAATATTTGGTCAGGCATGCGAATCTAACATGTGTTTTAATGAAGATTCACTTGTAGATGTACTAAAAATGTGAGGTAGTTAAATTTATTTCTTAATGACTCAAAGAGTCCCATACGCTGGATAAAATGAACGCAGCATTGAGCTAATTATAACAGAAGCAGTAGGGATTCACTTTGCTTAGTGTCGTTGACAGCGTCTCTCATTAAGGGATTAATTAGCATGTTCACAGTAAAACTTTTCACTTAAATGGCACAGTTTGATATTAGATTATTAATCAGTTATATTGGCTGGAACATATGTTTGATAACCTTTTTAGTTCCCTCCAGGGATCAATTTCTTGTAGTTGTAGTGCACAGCGTTCCTTATTTTCCACCAGTAAACGCCTACGAAATTATCCATGGAATGGGGAACACAACTCATTATCTTATGGCTGTAATTTAATTGCCAGGTTTGGTAGAAATCCCTTTCCATGGGTCCTCATTTTCATCTCTTTCTGTGTGAGAGAGACGATCTCTGAGGATCCAATTAAACCGACCATTGACCATCCCAACATCAAGAACAGATAGAGAGGAGACGAAAGCATCAGAACACTCCTTGTCCAAAGATGATGAACAGTTTGTTTCCTCTAATCTGAGTCAAGGACCTTTGTGACTTGAAAATGATCCAAGATTTACAGTAGTTTAGTGGATCAAAGATGGCGTCTGATTTGACGATAATTTTAGATGTTATCAAACCAAGCAAATCATTTTAAAGAGAACATCAGAAAAAAAAAATATAATTTTAATTTATCATCAATTAAAACATACAATACAAAGAAAGTAAAAAATATTTTTTTTCTTTAGCACACTGGGTCATGACAAAATGACAAAGCAAAGCAAGTCAAAGCAGTGATATTATTTAAAAATCATCCTAATTGTATGTTATATTAAATGCAATATTGTGATAAAAGAAAAATAAATAATATTATTTCAGTCTTTAAAAATTAAATAAAAATAAAATACGTTTTTTTTTGTATTATATTCATTTTTATTAATATTATTAATAGCACTATTGTTCAAAAGTTCAGGGTCAGTAAGATAATTTTTTAAAAGAAATGAATGCTTTTATTCAGCAAGGATGCATTAAACTGATCAAAAGTGACAGCAAATACATTTATAATGTTGCAAAAGCTTCTTATTTCAATCAAATTCTGTTCTTTTGTACTTTCTATTTATCAAAGAATCCTGATGAAATGTATCACAGTTTCCACAAAAATCTGAAGCAGCACAGCTGTTTTCAACATTAATAATAATCAGTATATATTTAATTACATTTTAAAATATATTCACACAGAATTATTTTTTAATTATAATAATATTTCACAATTTTACTTTTTTTTTAAATCAAATAATTCAGCCTTTGTAAACAAAGAGACTCATTTTATTAAAAAAAAATTGTTTTAAAGTCACACGACTCCGAACTCTTAGTGTATGATGTAGAAACCTCTATGACCCTCCTTAGAATCAGAAACTTGATTCAATCAGACATCATACTCTTTTTCCCCCCTTTTTTTATGTGATCAAACATTTTGGGTGTCTTAAGTTAAATTTGAGGAAAGGAGAAAATTGGTTTAGGATCAAAAACAAGGATCTGCTTAATCAGAGTCGGTGAATTAAAATCGGTGACATGTATAAAACAGATCAGAAAAGGCACTGTCAAAGCAGTTGTAAAATAATCTGAGTCAATTGATCGATTAATCTCTATCATGGGGCACAATAACCGTTCATTCTATAAAGAAACTAATAAAGAAGTTGCTCAAGTGCTTATAAAGTTTCTCATGATACCCTCAATAGACCCTATTATACATTTTCTGAAATGCATAGAACAATGATTACCTGTTTTGTCCTTTTGTAGGGGGAAAATTTGCTTGTATCAGCCATAAGGCATGAATGAATGCTGAAATGAATGCTCCACTAGCTGAACAAAACCACAAAAGAGCAATAATCATCATTATCAGGTAATAAGCTGAGGTTTCTTATTGTAGTAAACGATACTCATTGCAGGAAAACACAGGGCTGTGATCATAGACCGTACTCTGTGGGTCCTCAGCAATAAATCAACACTGTGTAAATCATATCAAATCTTTCAAATAGTCATATTGGAAAAGCAATAAAAAAGATGGAAACAAAGAATATATTCCAGTACTTACATCAGACTTTCATTTCCAGGTAGGAAGGCAAGACCAGTTTAATGATGCAGTATAGCACATATCACGATAATTCAACGTGCTTTATATGGGCAAAATAAAGAAAAGTAAAATATATAGAGAAAAAAACATAAAAATTAAGTTTTGAATCATTTAGGAATAAGAATATTAATATTAATAAAAAAACGTTTAAATTAAAAATGTATTATTTGCTACAGTGATCTATGAAACTGGTGGCGTTTCCATTTTGTAAAGTAAATTACTGTAAAAATGTAAAAATCTGTCAAAGAATGTCTTTATGTGTTTATAAAAATGCATTGTGCCAACTCAAGTTTAATTAATACAAATTAATAAGCTGATATATTCTGAACTTGTGATGCTGCTGCTCATTTTAGACAGAGAAAAGCAGTTGCTGCAGATTCATCGGCTGCACATCCATGATGCGAATCTCCCGTTCCAGCAAATCCCAAATCTGCTCTACTGGACTGAGATCTGGTGACTGTGGAGGCGTTTGAGTTTAGTGACTCACTGTCATGATCAAGAAACCAGTCTGAGATGATTTTGAGCTTTTGTGTGGCGATTAAATGATGCTCAATTGGTACTAAGAGCCACAAAGTGTGCCAAGAAAATATATAACACACCATTACACCTCCAGCAGCCTGAACTGGTGATATAAGGCAGGATGGATCCATGCTTTTCACTCTTTACACCAAATTCTGTCCCGACTATCTGAATGTTGCAGCAGAAATCGAGACTCATCAAACCAGGCAACGTTTTCCCAATCTTCTATTGTCCAGTTCTGATGAGTCCGTGTGAATTGTAGCCTCTGTTTGCTGTTGTTATCTGACAGGAGTGACACCGGTGTGTGTCTTCTGCTGCTGTAGTTCTTCTGCTTCAGTGTTTGACATGTTGAGTGTGTCATAGATTTTTCCCTAAACCTAACTACGTCCTATAATATTTATACTCTAGCGCATCTACAGACGACATCGGCCGAGTCTAACCCTATACCCTAGCGCGTCTACACATCAACGTCGGCTGGGTGCTAATACCTGTTCCCCTAACTAGCTTATTTCCTGCGCAGGAATAATCAACAAACAGACTTCAGCAAATGTCCTCTAAATGCTTTCATCACGGCCAGAGGATCTCTTGAGCAGTTCTCAGAAAATCTCCCCCAAGAAGAAGCAAGGCCGGAGGATCTCAGACTAATTCCATTGAGAATCCCACCAGCTAACACGAATACAACAGTTTTTATAGAATAAGGAGGTATAGCAAAAATGTCATGCTGAATTACATAATTTCCCCACAATTTGATTGGTTTTCAAAGACAAACCCTTCTAGGTAAAGCAAACTTTGTTTTAATGATTACTTCATTGTTAATCACAAGGTTCAAACGTAGTAATCTGTCTAGTTTCATTTCCCAAATTTGTTATTTTTACACTCACACAACCAAAGTAAATGGGGTATGGCAACACAACATACAACATTCAAAAACGCAGGACAGAACGTTTTAGTACATTGTGTTTCAAAGCGTTATCATGTTAGGCCTAAAAAGAGAAATAAGGTTAGATGTTAGAAGCATGGTTAGTTTAATACAGTTTACTATTTTATCTATTAAAAATTCACCACAAGTGTTCAGAGAAGCTCTTCTGCAGACCTCGGTTGTATCAAGTGCTTATTTGAGTTACTGTTGCCTTTCTATCAGCCGAACCAGTCTGGTCATTCTCCTCTGACCTCCGGCATCAACAAGGCATTTTCACTCACTGGATATTTCTCTTTTTCAGACCATTCTCTGTAAACCCTAGAGATGGTTGTGTGTGAAAATCCCAGTAGATCAGCATTTCTGAAACACTCAGAACAGCCCATCTGGCACCAACAACCATGACGTTCAAAGTAACTTAAATCACCTTTCTTCCTCATTCTGATGCTCAGTTTGAACTTCAGGAGATTGTCAATGGACCAACGCTGCGTCCAAAATCACATAATGTCTGAGTAGGAACTACATTGGAATTTGAAGTTTTGTCACGACCGTTAAAAAAAGTATGAATGAAAGTCTGACTTACTACATCCAACATGTTGTTACTGTCATGTGACTAACCAGCGTCAGTTATCTGTCATTCATAAATCCTCTCCTGTGGCCTCATGGGATAATAAACTGTCCATCAAATGCACACTTCAGAATCTTCACTTACTGTTTTTCGAATACAATATAGTAGGGAAGTATTCACTTTCGGACACAGGGCATTTCTACATGCCTAAATGCATTGGGTTGCTGCCATGTGATTGGCTTGTATAGTATATATATATATATATATATATATATATATATATATATATATATATATATATATATATATACTCTTTGTATAGTATTATATGTTGTGGACACAATCGGTATTCCAAAAACAAACATTAGCCCTTCTTCAAAAATGAATTTAGGCTTGAAATCAACCCTGATTACCTTGTTGGCTCGCCATGCTCCTGCAGTAATCGCTCTGTCATCGATATAATGGCTCTGTCATTGATATAATGGCTACAGCAACTCTCAAGGGTCAGTGAAACTATTTCTCCACCACAGGCATGTGTATCACTTCAGATGTGAGGCTGTTCTGTAGTAGCAGGACTTCTCTTCCCGTTCAGACGCGTCTCTAGGCCTGTGTGTCGTTGTTGAGTGCTTTGGACAGGTGCCACGACGTCGCTGAATAACACTCCTCTTACACCTGTACAATCTGTTCAGCAACAATCCCATCAGCCCACAGGGAGCTGAACAAGACCTGCAGAACAAACACATTACTTCCTGACAGGCTAAATGCTGTTTGACTATAAACGACTACTCTATAGCTCCGCTCCAAATTAAGTGAACTGCCTTGCTGTCTATTGCCTATGTAGGTAACGGCCTTAAGACGCATCCTAACATAAACTAAACTTTATTGGCAGGCCCACAGAGAGATACACTCAAAAAGCACCTCAGATTCCAATAGATTTGCAATGTTGTCATTCACATTGTTCTACACATCACCATCAATATCCTTTAAACATTTTACCATGCTTAAATACATTCTGCATATTGTCCCCGGCAGAAAATGTGTGATTTGGAACAGTGTTCATTGGCAGCAACTCAAGTAGCGTTCCTCATTATTTCTATTAATGCGGTTCTATATTAAATTAATACAGAAAACTAAAAAAAAACTAAAAATTCTCTGGGCAATGCATTATGGGATTGCAAAAGATGCATGAAAGTTTCTTAGAAGGCAGGATAATTATGCAGCCTACCTTTTGGAGGTCGTCATTGATGCTGTAGGAAGCTCATTAGGGTTGTGGAACAGACCTTAGATATACACTTTGTTTTTGTAGGTGAAACTACACGTTTATTCCTGTAAATTGTGCATTTGCGTAATTGCACTGGTGATGAAATACCTTGGATCATGTAAATACCATGGTATGTGCATATAAAAATCATTCAGTACCATTATATTACCGTCCGATTCCACCATACTACTTTTTTGTAGAGATTAAACATGGCAAAGCGAGAAAACCAAATCACAGCTGATTATAGTCTTTTATGTACTCACCTTAAAGTTCATTTCACAAGCAGAGAATGACTTTAGAGATGTTTTGATCATGATATGGTCTGTTCAAAAAAGCCCAGGGTACTAGCAAAACATTACAGATACAGTGCTGGTCAGAATTATTTGACCCCTTGGTAAATATGATCAAAGATGGCTGTAAAAAATAAAACTGCATTGTTAATCCTTTTGATATTTTATTAAAAAATTAGCAAAAATCTAACCTTTCATTGAAGTAAAAGAATTGAAAGTGGGGGGAAAATCACATTATGAAAAATGTTTTTCTCCAAATCACGTTGGGAACAATTATTTACCCCCTTTTATTAAATACTTTTTGCGGCTCTGAGTCTTCTCCTATAATGCCGGATGAGTTTGGAGAACAGAGACCATTCCTCCATACAGAATCTCTCCAGATCCTGCAGATTCCCAGATCCATGTTGGCGTTGCTTCTCTTCAGTTCAGCCCACTCCTCTTCTATAGGGTTCAGGTCAGGGACTGGGATGGCCAGTGCAGATGCTTGGTTTTGTGCCCAGTGACCCATTTTTGTTTTGATTTTGATGTTTGTTTTTGGATCACTGTCCTGTTGGAAGATCCAAACATGGCCCATAATATGATTTCTAGCAGAGGTTGTCAGGTTTAGATTTTTTATGGACAGATGAAAAAAAAAAAGAGCTTTTTGGCAGCAAACACTTAATATGGGTTTGGTTCATACGGGGATAAAAAAGTACCCCATGTGTAAAATGAAATACTCTGCTGTATCTTTAATGCTGTGGGCCTAATGTTCTGCCAGAGGTCCTGGACATCTTGTTCAGATACATGGCATCATGGATTCGATCAAATATCAACAGAAAAAAAATCAAAACCTGACAACCTCTGCTATAAATCTTATAACAGACCATGTTTGGATCTTCCAACAGGACAGTGACAAAAACATCAAAATCAAAACAAAAATGGGGCACAAAACCAAGCATCTGCAATGGCCATCCCAGTCCCAGACCTGAACCCTATAGAAGAGGAGTGGGCTGAACTGAAGAGAAGCAGCGCCAACATGGATCTGGGAATCTGCAGGATCTGGAGAGATTCTGTATGGAGGAATGGTCTCTGTTCTCCAAACTCATCCGGCATTATAGGAGAAGACTCAGATATGTTATCTTGGAAAAAGGAGGTTGCAAGAAGTATTTAATAAAAGGGGGCAAATAATTGTTCCCAATGTGTTTTGGAGAAAAACATTTATTTCATTTATTTATCCCCCCCCCCCCTTCAATTCTTTTACTTCAATAAAAGGTTAGATTTTTGCATTTTTAAAAAAAAATAAAAAATATCAAAAGAATAAACAATGCAGATTTTGTTTTACAGCCATCTTTGATCATATTTACCAAGGGGTCAAATAATTTTGACCAGCAC